>NW_012267265.1:1799596-1817971 GCF_000151885.1 Dipodomys ordii
GGGTAAAGGGGGGGTAAGGAGAAGGATTGGGATGGGGGGAGGGGGGAGGGTGGGAAGGGATGTGAAGGGTAAACAAAGGAGGAGGCTGCAATGCTTGGTAGAAATGTACGCATTATCCTGCCCATGTAATTGTAACCCCTCTGTACAGTATGTTCACAAATAAAATAGAATTAAATTTAAAAAATGAAAAAGAGAGAAGTATAATGAATAAAACCAAAGACCTTGGATGAAATATAATCCATAAATAAGAGGATTTGTCTAAAAATATCTACAGAGAGTATTGGAGAAATACACCTTTTCTGCAATACTTGAAGAGTAAGAACATCCAAATAAACCCTCAACCTCTCCCCTGCACCCCGCTCTGCAAAAAGAATATTTCAGCAATTTCTCTTTGCTGGCATTCCTACATGATGAAATAGCTATATGATAAAAATAAATGAAGCTTTGATGAATTGTCAAGGAGGATCTACATTTTGGAAAAATGGGGTGCCTTCAATAATAAAATTTTACCCTCCAGATAAATAGAAGAGTGTTTGTAGAACATTGCAAAAGATACCATATTTATTTTTTCTTTTTGAACTGCTTTTTTAAAATACATTTTTATTGTAAAATATTGTACAGAGGGGTTACAGTTACATGAGCAAGGTAATGAGTACATTTCCTATCAAGCATTGTTACCTCCTCCTTTGTTTTTTTCCCTCCCCTCCCACCTCCACAACTACACTCCTCCCCCCCATTTTTTTGGGGGGGGCCAGTCCTAGGGCCTGAACTCTGGTCTGGTCACTGTCCCTGAGCTCTTCAGACCAAGGCTAGTGCTGTACCACTTGAGTCACCGTACCACTTCCGGCTTTTTCTACTTATGTGGTGCTGAGGAATCGAACCCAGGGCCTCATGCATGCGAGGCAATCACTCAACCACTGAGCCACCTTCCCAGCTCCAAGATCCCATATTTCTACAGTATTAGGGCTGTCTGTTGAGTAAGGATTTAGTTATTGAAAGAGAAGAGCTTTTCAAGTATTTATTTCCAAGTTGACTTTTCCTTCTCTGTGAAGGTGACAAAGGAGTGAGTCCTCAGTTGTGAGCCATCGACCTGAGCTCTTCCCTACAAAACACAGAGACCTTTCATTGGGCATTAGATAAACAATGTGTGTGGTTTCCCTACAGGCAAGTACAGTGCTGTGGTGAAAACAGTTTTTGTCATGTGCAATGTGATTATTTCATTAACTTACTCTACAGGAACGTTTATCACCCCACCCCAGCACCATCATCCACATCCCACTCTTGTGTCTTCCTGAGGGGTGATGTCAGTGGCAGAGAATGTGGAGATGGGAGCGTCGTCTCCAGCTGCCATGGTTTTAGATAGAGAGCTTGTGGCTCACCATACTTCCGCCGGGTGGCTCTTTCAGAGATGACAATGGTCCAGCCTGATATTTTAAATCAATGAATCTCCTGTTTGTGTATTCATTTCACATTATCTTCCATGACAAACTCTTCAGTAAACTTCCAGAGGGCAAAGGATGTACTATGTTCTAACTCTTGTTTATTTTCCTTACCAAGTACAGTGTGTGGACACACAATAAACTTTACATTTGTTGAATGAGGGAATGCAAAAAAAAAAGGCATAGCAAGTAAGAAAAGAGGATGATGGGTTTTAGGCACCAGGATAACTCTGCTAAGACCTTATAAGAGCTGAAAGAAAGACTTGATACAATGAGAGGAAATAGTGCATGCACACATAGAGCTACTAATTCTGTTCTTAGAAGAAAGGAATAAAGAAACCAATAATAAGAAATAGACTTGTAGAGTCTCCTTTTTCCTTTCTGCTTGCCTGCTTGCTTACTTAATCAAGCTTTACCAAGTTTTCTTACCATTAAAAAAAGAAAGAAACAGACTATTCCTCCCTCTGCAATTCTCGTCTTTCTCTCACTCAAATCTATTACCTGGTTGTATGATTACAGTGAAGTTTGCAATTCCAAAAGAAGTAAGGTTATCGATTTAATAATGAAGAGTACAGTAAGCAAGTACTAGAGAGAGTAATGTGAGTGAATATGATTAAAGTTTGTCATATACATTTATAAAAATTTCAAAAAAGATGGTTGTTCCACCTCAAATAAAGAAAAAGAAAGATAGATGAAGGTAGTATTCCTTTTCATGGTCTTAGGTCAATCAGCATTGAGACCATAGTCTTGTTTCGCAAGTGAAGAGAGAATGTAAACAGAGGTACTCAATGTATTTGGTGGACTGAAGTTACTTTAAAAATGGTTACTATAAATTGTTTTTCTCTTTTTGGACATCCTAGGGTTCAAACTCAAGGTTTTTTTGGTTCAAACTCAAGGTTTTTTTTTTTTTTTGTGTTAGGCAGGTATTTTGCCACATGATCCATATCACCAGCTCTTTTTGCTTTAGGTTATTTTTCAGATAGAGTCTACAGTGAGCTCCTCCAGCTACAGGTGTGACCAACCAACCCATCATGTTAGTTGAAATAGGTGTCCCACTAACTGTTTTCCCTTATTCCCCCGCACCCACCCTGGTTGGCCTCTAACTACAATCCTCTCCATCTCTGACTAGTTGTCTTCCTGGGCTTACAGATGTGAATCACTATGCCTGACTAAACTGTGTCTTTATGTAATGACTGAACAACTAGCAATACCTTTCCCCCTACACCAGCACTTGCCTTGCTATCACAAACTGAGCTTTGAATCTTGACTCCAAAGCTTATTCTTTTTCTGTTCTTTTCTTGATAGGAAATGTAATTGTCCTGGGAAGGGCATCCTTTCCAAGTACTTTCCCATTTGACAGTTGTCAGGCTTGTGCAAAGTTGTTCAGTAGTCCCCAGGTTTTGCGGGCGACCCGTGAGCACTGGAGTTCAATCTCTGCTGCTCTTCCTTGATCTCTTAATGTTCTCCTGTCCTTATCTTCAAAGTGGAGTCAGAGTTCACAAGAGCCGGTGTGAGTCACTAATGAGTTTAGAACCAGGGGAAACTGCATCCAGTGGGTTAGCTCAGGAAGAACTGATGATTAGCACTTGGAAGGGACATTTTTATCTTTATGCTTGATTTTGGATAGAGGAGAGTTTCAGAGACTATGAAAAAGAAAATGAATTCTTTATGGCTACCATAAATGATCAGAATATTATGATGTAATGTTAGGAAGGCAAGACACTTAGGGACCCATCAAATATGCTTATCTGAGATTTCAATTTTTTGTCGGTTGTGGGGCTTGAACTATGGGCTTGGGTACTGTCCCTGAGCTCTTCAGCTCAAAGCTAGTACTCTACCACTTGAGCCACAGCGCCACTCCTGGTTTATCTGGTAGTTTATTGGAAATAGGAGTCTCATGGACTTTCCTTTCCAGGCTGGGAAGGATCTCAGCCTCCTGAGTAGCTAGCATAACAGGCATGAACTACTGGCGCCTGGCCTTTTTTTTTTTTTTTAACTGCTCTTGATTTTGTTGTATGCACAACTTTGGCAACAAGCTTCTACACTAAAACAATGCTCCTAAAATTCTGCTATGATGAAGACTGGAGCGCCAGGGAACTAGGGATCAGAAGGTTAGACGGGAGAATGGAGAAGATGTATTCTTTTTTAAATGCCAGTACTGGGCCTTAAACTCAGGACTTGGGCACTGTCCCTGAGAATTTTTGCTTAAAGTTGGGTGCTAGTAGCTCATCCTTGTAACCCTAGCTACCCAGGAGGCTAGAGCTGAGGATCCTGGTTCAAAGCCAGCTCCTGGCAGGAAAGTCTGTGAGACTCTTATCTCCAACTAACCACCAGAAAACTAGAAGTGGAGCTGTAGCTCAAAGTGGTAGAGAGCTAGCATGGGGCAAAAGAGCTCAGGAATAGTGCCCAGACCCTGAGTTTAAGCCCCATGATCAAAATAATAATAATAATAACTTTTGCTCAAGGTTGGCATTGTATCACTGAGACATAGTTTCACTTCTAGATTTTGTTTTTGCGAGTTAATTGAAGATATGAATCTCTCAGCTTTGTCTGCCTGGGCTGGCTCTGAACAGAGATCATCAGATCTCAGCCTCCTGAGTAGCTAGGTTTCTAAGCACAAGCCACCAGTATCTGGAGAGAAGACTTAAGAAAAAGTGGTTGGTACAGATGCTCCTCAGTAGATGAATGGATCAAGAAAATGTGGTATATATATACACAATGGAATTCTATGCCTCCATAAGAAAGAATGACATTGCCCCATTTGTTAGGAAATGGAAAGACTTGGAAAAAATTATATCAAGTGAAGTAAGCCAGGTGCAAAGAAATATAAGTCCCATGGTTTCCCTTAATGCAATAACTAGTATATGTCTAGGACAAACACAAGAGGTTAAAAGCTATGTACATATGACCATATAAGCTGATGCTAAGCGAGATGAACCCTAGATAGGGACACAAGAGATTTTATCTTTCTTGCTGTTCTTGTTAACGTACTTATAATGTACGATGCGATTTTTTTTTGTTTCTCTGTATGTTCTTCCCCCATGCTATAATCCCTGTTGTCACTATATTTTATTTCAGTGTCCTGAATCTTATATATACATTTTTCTAATTTGGGAAGGGGAAGGGCAATAACAAAATGCTGAAATAAAGATACAGGATGACCCATTGTAACAATAAGATGTACAAGACAGTATGTTGAAAACAAACTTTACAACTTTATTGTGGTGGGGGATGGAGGAGTTGGGGAAGTGGGGATGAAAGGGATAGTAGGGGAGAAACAAAGGAGGGGGCAACAATGCTCCATAGGAAATGGACTCATTACCTCGCCCATGTAACTGTAACCCCTTGGTACAATATCTTTACAATAAAAAATAAATATTAAAAAAAAGAAAAAGTGGTTGGTGATAGAATCTAGGCTAGAAATAAACATTTCAGAGTAGGTTGGTGAGAGGTGTTACCTTTGGCTAGAGGAGTACAGAATATACCCTAAGGGTATATAAGAGCCATCAAATACTTTATAAAGTTAATACATTGGCTTTTTCGTTCACTTTTATTTCATAGTGAATGGTTAGGATGTAGGCTTCCCTTTTATACTATGATTTTATTAGGTTGTCTCACTTAAGAGAAATGAGTGTGTCCACATGATTGGGGTGTCATGAATGCCTTTGGGTACCCCACATTAGTTGTGTTTTCACTTGGATGTATCTGTGCAAAGTAATAGGTTGTTTTTACTGAATATTTTAAACCAGGGTTTTTAACTCCTCCCTCACACTCCAAAATACCAGATGCAGTCTTTTCATCTGTTTCTTTTTGCGGTGGTGTGGCAGAGTTGTTTTGTAGCATTCCAATCATGGATGTAATATACTAGCTATACCTCCACTGCACCTTTGGAGGTTGGGTTGTGTGGCAGCATTGTGTAGTCCAAAGTAAACAAACCAGTAGGTATAAAGATGCACTAGGAAGACTTGAGTGATAGACATTTTCATAAATAAGCATGAATATGTTCCAATTGCTTTTATTAAAGTAGTCTACCCTTAAACCAGACTTTGATAAAGTGGGCCTTCAGGCCCCAAATGGCCACACCCATTATTTGCATGTTTTCTACTACAGGGGTGGAGTTGCACAGTGGAGACAAAGTATATGTCTGGCAAAGCCAAAAATATTTACTGTCTGGCTCTTTGGAACCCTTGGTTTACATTAATTTCTTCTCCTTTTTTTTTTTAAATTGTGGAGCCATTCCTGAAAAACCAGTGCCAAATCACACTCTTCAGAAAGCAAAAGCAAACAACAAAAGCCTTTGCTTTGTAGTTTGTTGAGTTGTAGTACATCATTCTAAAAAATTATGTGACTCCTAGTAATTTCCAAAATAAAAAAAATTTCCTGTGTCATCTGGACTAGCCTGATGCTTTAAATCCTATAAGGGTTAGTTTATTTAGTTAATTTCTTTGGGAAGAAAAGAGAACAAATGGAACACATGTTGTTACTATTTGAGAGAGCTTCTGGAATTTTAACCCTCTAAAAAGACCTACTGTGACAGACATAGACGTGTTATCCATAGGGTCTAATAGTGATGGCAGGAAGAGAGTTAGGAGCCTCAAATTCTGTCTATAAAAGCAGACTTAGGTTGATTGTGGAGCTACAAGGAGAGTAGGATTTTACTGGATTTCTACGGAGTCGAATATTATTAACTAGCAGCCCAGTCAGACCCAGGAGTCAGTAGCTGAAACACTCACTGCTGTCCTGGGAGATGTTTTATTGATGTTTGCTGGGCCCCTTCACATGGCCTGCTGTGTCACTATTTTTGGTTATTGTAGAAGCAAAACAAACTGACTATTCACTTAGAGGATACCAGAGCCCGCCTAGAAGAATAACTTACCTTCAGAATTGAATACATTTAATTAGTGTATTTAATACATAATACATTTAATACTTTCAAATCAAAGTATTACTTTTGAATAATTTCCTAATAACCAGCACCAAATTCTTCTTATAAGAAAGGTGTAGATGGTTGCTGAAAACAAAACAATGTTGTGTTCCAATTCCTTTGCCACCTAACATACCCAGAAATGGTATTTAAAAACAACTGTCTTCTACTTGTAGCTCAGCTGCTGTGAACTTAGAGCTACCTGTAAGAAAAGTGCTTATAATTGTAAAGAAACTCAGAAGAGTTGAACTAGGTATCAGGGTTTGAAAATGTGGTTTGCTTTCGCTCTCACTTTTATCAAACGTGAATGCATTTACTATCAAACTTAATTTTGTCAAGAAGGATTTAGTACCAAACTTAAGTCTGACCTTCAGCCTGCTTATCTGCCTCCTAGTTACACTAATACAGTTACTTGGCCTTCATCCGAGAGGACATTTAGTTGAAGCATATGAGGATGAGGACTGTGCTCTCCCTTTGACTGTGCTAGGCTGACAGGATACTACTGATCCATGCCTCCAGCCCTGCTTTTTGCTGGGCTAGAGGTGGGAGTCAAGGGAACTTTTGTCCTGAGATGGCCTTGCTCTGTGATCCTCCAGATCTCATGTTCCTGAGTAGCTAAAATCACAACTGTGAGCCACCAGTACATGGCTTTTAATCACATCTTATAGGCCCACTTCTTACTATGGTGACAATGAAAGATACATCTGAATATGAGCTTTGAATAGACAAACCTTCTCACATCACCATGCCCAGCTTCACTGGTTGAAATGTGGTCTTGTTAGTGTTGAACCTGGGCTAGCCTCAAACTGAAGTTTTTATAATCTTGTCCCCCACACAGGGCCCATTTTTAAGAATAGCTTATTATGAGATGGTGAGGGAAGGAGTGACATTGTCCAAAAGAAATGTACTGTTTACCTAACTTATATAACTGTAACCCCTCTGTACATTGCCTTTATAATAATAATAACAGTTAAAAAGAATCACTTATTATGTGCATGAGGAGGTACTAAACAATGTACAAATGTTAAGGACATAGTTTTTCCTCTTATAAAGTCCATAATTTAGTGGAGGGTTAGTGAGGAAAATCTATCACAAAGCCTCAGTCCCTAGTGGTAGAGTGATACATACATGGCACAGTCTGAATGGTGTGTGGGGGAGAAAGAGGTCTTACTTAACCGGCTGATCGAAACTAAGAAGATAATCTGGACCATTGGCATTATCCGTAAGTACTTGAACTAGGTGCTTATAAAGTGAGCTTTCCATAGGTTGTCATGGAGGAAGAAGAAACAAAAGTATTCCTGGTAAAAAAATAAATGGTATGAGCCAGAAACTGGGGCCAAGCAAGTTAAATTCATGACTAGGAAATAGTTAAGAGCTGGGGTAAATAGAGCATTGAGCTTAATAGAGGACCAATGTGTTGTTGTTTGGACAGATGGCAGAAGGTGAATAAAGACAGTACTTTAGGAAGACTCATTTGGAAGACAGACACCGGTGGCTTCTGTCTGTAATCCTTGCTACTGAGGAGGCTGAGATCTAAGGATTGTGGTTTGGAGCCAACCTGAGCAGGAAAGCCTGTGATACTCTTATCTCCAACTAAGTGCCCAAAATCCAGAAGTGGAGCTGTGGCTCAAGTTATAGAGTGCTGGCCTTAAAAAAAAAATTCAGTGTCAGTGCCCAGGCTGAGTTCAAGTATCAATACTGGCACATAAAACAAAACAAACAAACCAAAAGAGAAGACTACTCTGGCGTTATATGGACTAGATTTATGTGGAAGGCAGTATAGGAAGCCCAGACATTATGCATCTAGGACCAAGCACCAAGTACCCTGAATTTGCTGGTATATTTCCTAGGAGTAGAGGGAGGAAGAATGACCCAATGGGAAGCCTGTAGGCTTGGGCCTGGTTGCAGACTCTCCCTCCCATAACTTCAGTACTGTTGTGGCTGGCTGAGGTCAGTCACGTGATAGTTCCTAACTTCTTTCTTCAGTGGTATCATGAGGCTATTTAAAACAAAAGAAGTTTTTATTGTACAGCTTTTTTTTCCGGAAGTACGTGATCAAAGTAGCTATCATTAACATCAAATGCAACACTGAATTTGTTGGGTGAAGTTTTTTAGTACTTCCCTGGACTATTCCCATTTGTTTTGACTAATGATCTATGCTAAAGGAAGGGAGTTTGTGTCAACTACAGGGTATTTTCTTCCATAGCCTCTGAAAAATCACCTCCATTTACTTGATTGCTTCAAACAGTAACTGCCCCGTCAGCAGAAGTTTTGGAATAGTTCTTTCTCTAAATGGAATATCTTATACTCTTGCCAGGACAGACAAAGTGTTAAGTAAACAGTCAATACTTTTTCAATTTTAATTTAATCAAAGAAAGGGTCATAGAGTTTGAGGGCTCCTGACTGGGGCACGGAAAGCTGTCCAGCAAACATCTGCCTTTGTTCCATTTGTTTCTTTTTTCCTCTTTCCAGTTATTTTAGCTCCTTCTTTGGACTAGAGTGCTAGGCCGTGGGTTTCAACACATTAATAAACCTATGAAGAGATGTGAGTGCCAAAAAGTGATTGGTGGCTGGGTACCCGCGGCTCACACTGGTAATCCTAGCTACTCAGGATGCTGAGATCTGAGGATCGCAGTTCGATGCTAGCATGGGCAGGAAAGTCCCTGAGACTCTTAACTCCAATTAATCACCAGAAAAAACTGGGAGTGGTGCTAGGACTCAAAGTGGTAGGGTGCCAGCCTTGATCGTAAAGTGATTGGGGATTGGCTACTTTCTCTGGCTCAAAGTAAAACACTCAGATTGAAGCTGGCAAGAAATTCACTTATCTCTTTCTTTGGGTTCAAACTCATGATTATATATATTAGCATGGATACACTCAGGCTTTTTTTGTGTGTGGCAGTACTGGGGTTTAAACTCAGAACCTCATTCCTGCTAGGCAGGTGCTCTACCAGTTGAGTCCCAGACCTAAGTCCTTTTGGCTTTTGGATATTATTTCCAGTAGGGTCTTTTATTTTTTTGCCCAGGGCTGACCTCAGACTGGGATCCTCCTAAATATGCCCCCTATATATCTGGGATCACAAGTGTATACCACAACACTAGTCTGTTATTTGAGATGCTGTTATTTGAGATGGGTGTTTCTCCCCCCCCCCCCCCCCCCCCCGCTCCCCAGACTGACTTTCCAGACTTCACTTTCTGAGTTGTATGGATGATAAGTGTGAACCATGATGCTTGGCTTTGTTGTAGCAGATTTTTACTAAGTACTGTTTCTTTAGGTTCAAGTAAAAATTGCTGAATTAAAGAAGTCATGTTGACATCTGTCATCAATTTTTATGCAATTCTGGATGAAATGTTACTTTTCTTGTAAGTAGAGATTAAAGCTTCAAAATCCAATTTAGGGGAAAAAAAGATGTCTAGTTTCAGGCCCAGCACCTAGATTCAAAAACAACCACAAAAGCAAATTGCAGAGCACCACAAAGATTTCACTCCCCAACATCTTTGAAATTGCAAAGTCTAAAAACCAAAGAGCCACAGTATTATCAAATACTGTGGTGTCTCCAGGTCATGGTACATTATTAATAGCTTTCTAACCCATATATTTACATCCACTGTACCCCATTATGGAAAGACTGTGAACACAGAGCACAGTGATGTAATTGATTTAAGAATGAGGATTTCATTGTAAAAAGTCGTAAGATCTAGTCAAGCTAGGAAAAACAACAACAACAACAAACACAAAAAACAACCAGAACAGCCTGTCTCTAGTTTGTGAAATTCTGCTTTTTCCTAGCTGACTGCTCAAAAGCAAAGCAGGTGTTGACAAGGGTATTTCTGTTAGGTTCATTTGAACTTGGTAGAGTAGCTTTAATTTACATCTTACATCGAGTGGATTTCCCCAACAATTAGATGTTCAACTTCTGGGAGAAGGACCAACTCTAACTTTAACCTTTGAGGAAATCTGAAACAGAATTGACTATGTAGAACTGGAGAGACTTCTGAAAGTCATAGATTATTACAACTATTAAATGAGTTATCAGCACAATCCCTGGAGCATGTGGACAGCGGTGGAGAGTTAGCTGTTACTATTATCACCATTATGGTTGGTGGTGGGGTTAACAATATGTTCATTGCAGAAACTATTGTGAGAGCCATTTGATCTACAGAAAGGGAATTTTGCAGTTGTGCTGAGCTGACAGAACCGCAGTCTTCAGTGGACCAAAAAGATGGATCCACATCTAGATTAACGTTTGTTTGCCTATATTGATTTCTTAACACTTGTGTTTTATGGCAGAAGAGACTGTTCATTCAGAATTAGCCTCTAGAACCACACTAATTTTCTACATGAGACCATCACCAATTGGAAACCACAATTATTAATTATAGACAGAAAATATGTCAAAATATTAGCAGTGTTTTCTGAATGGGATTTTTTTCCCTACAATTTTATTTACTTCTATTTTATATTTTTTTAAAAAATTGATTGTGGGGCTTGAACTTAGGGCCTGGGTGCTGTCCCTGAGTTCTTTTGCTTAAGGCTAGCACTCTGGTTTTTGAGTGGTTAATTGGAGATAAGAGGTTCACAGGGACTTTTCTGCCCAGGCTGGCTTTGAATCATGATCCTCAGATCTCAGCTCCTGAGTAGCTAGGATTACAGATGTAAGCCACCAGTGCCCAGCTATTTTATGTATTTTTAAACAAACTATGCTTTAATAATGGAAAAAACAATAATTTTTAATAGTTGAAAATGAAACTTCTCTAATCAGAGGTACAGCAAAAGTCTTGGTAAAATGTCATTTAAAACTATGTAATGTGGGGCTGGGAATGTGGCTTACTGGCAGAGTGCTTGCCTACCATGATGAAGCCCTGGGTTCAATTCCTCAGTACTACATAAACCACCACAACAACAAAAAGCCAGAGGTGGCATTGTGGCTCAAGTGGTTGAGTGCTAGCCTTGAGCAAAAGAAGCTCAGGGACAGTGCCTAAGCTGTGAGATCAAGTCCTAGGACTGGCAAAAAAAAAAGTAGTGTTTTTAAAATTTATGCAAGAATGCAGCAATATCACTCTAAAAATCTTTTTGTCTCAAAACTGATTTTTCTTCTCCCTGTGTGTGTGTGTGTGTGTGTGTGTGTGTGTGTGTGTGTGTGCCAGTAGTGGGACTTGAACTCTGGTTTTGTGTTCAGTTGGCTTTTTCATTCAAAGCTGGTGTTCTACCATTTGAGTAACACTTAGACTTTGTTTGTTTGTTTGTTTGTTTAATGGGTAATTGGATATAAGAGTCTTGTGAACTTTTCTTAGTTTTAACTGAGATCCTCTGATTTCAACCTTCTGCATAGTGAGGATTACAGGTCAAAGCCCCCAGTGCTCACCAAGACACTGGAACCAAGGTGGGCAGCAGACAATGTCAGTTCTAAACACCATCACTAACTAGGGGCTTGACACACCAGTCCCATTGCTACTGTCCTTGTAACTACATGCTTTGTAAGGATATTGTCATGAGCATTTTGGTCTTCTCTTTAAATTATATATTTATTCTTCTGGGCTAGCTTTAAGCATGAAAGTGAGCTTATGATTTATTTATATTTGCTGCTATTAGGGTTTGAACTCCAGACTTTGGCTTATTCACTTAGAGCTGTTATTCTTCCCAGTTGAGCCATACTGCCAACTTTGCATTTTGGTGATTAGTTTGGAGACAGAGTCTATTGGACTTTAAAAGTCTTGTCTGATGATTTGCAGTCCTCCAGATCTCAGCCTCCTGGGTAGCTAAGATTATAGGTGTGAGCCATTGACTGCAAATTTAAATTTAAGTTATGAAAAAGCAACCTGTGTTCATAATTAACCTTCCAAAAAAAAAAGTACAAGCAGTTCAGTGAAAAGTCTTCCTCCTTATACTTATTTCCAGATCATCTGGTTTCCCTCCCTGCAGGCAAATAGTGCTTTTGTTTGCTTATATTTCCTTCATAGGATTATTTTATGCGTATGCAAATAAATATACAAATACAGTCTAAAAGTTATCATGTGAGAAGACTAGTATTTGAAAGAGTTGATAGTGCCTGAAATCAGTCTTCAAAATATTAGTCTTGTTAAATAATTCTCTGTCTCTTTTTAATTTTTGGTGACATTGGGCTCGGAATTTACTTAAGGCCTCATGCTTATTAAGCTCTACCACGTGAGTCACACAATAGTGCTTTTTGCTTTAGATATATATTTTTCCTAGGATATCATATTTTTATTCAAGGCTGGACTCTGATTGTGATCCTTCTATGTCTGTAAACTCCTAGGAGCTGGGATGGCAGGCACAAGCTACCACATCTGATTTGTTGGTTGAGAAAGGGTCTCCTTAACTTTTTACCTGAACTGAATTGAGAGCCTCTTAATCTCTACCTTCCCAGTAGTTGGATTTATAAGCATACAACATAAGGACGACACCCAGCATAAGTGTCTCTATTTTTAATGTTCTAAAACATTATAAACAGTACACACAATCAATCATTTTTATAAGTAATTGGATCCTACGATGTGTAAAGCACTGTCCTGTCAAGTTGCCTTGAAACATTTCCACCTTTATGTATCTTGTCATTCAGGTCCATGTGCAACATCACTTTAGAGAATATTTTCCTAGCATCCACTTTGTCCTATCCACTTGATCAAGTCATTGGGTTTTGTTTCATCTACAGCGAGGGAGGCCCTATAACTTTTTACTAATGAAGAGAGGTCATTGTTACAGAGGGACAAAAGAGCTGGCCTTGAGTGGGACTAGGAAGAACTCCTGGTAGAAAGTAACTTGAGAAGAACTCTTGGTACAAAGTAAGTAGGCTCCTAACAAATATTTATGGATTGTGTGGATGTCCCAATCATGTTCCACATTCTGTGTGGGGAACTCGACTGCCTTTCTTTGGTTAGCAGTAGGAAATTGAAAAGCCATAAGGGAAACATTTCTCAGAATGTTCTCAAATAGGTGGAGGGGGAAGGAGCCATGAAGGGTCAGTGTTAATGGTAAGACTTCCAGTTTGTACAGGTTTCCACAAGAACTCCAGCCTGGCAGATGTGAACTTTCAGTGTGGACTGTTTGCTCCTTGTAAGATGAGCCAGGTGCTGTGGTGTCTGGGTGAGGCACCGTCTGGCGAGCTGCCTGGTGGTTGTAAACAGTCAGGGTCCACTTTGATCTGGTGGTGGTGGGTCAGTGGCCGGAAACCTTCCTGACACTGGGGTACTACTGGGGAGGAGGAGGAGCAGCCTGCCATCTGGCTTGTTCATCTTCCCAGGAGGAGGTGGGAGGCCAGTGGGTTACAAAGGAACAAGCACCTGTCTGTGTCTGAGAGTGGCTGGTGTAACACACACACACACACACACACACACACCCTTCCTCCCTCACAGATCTCTGTTCTGACAGAGAAAGAAGTCTGACATACCTCCCTCCTATCTTATCTAAAAGCAGACAGTTTTTAGAATCAGGGACATACATTGCAGTGTCTTAGTAGGTTGTTGGAACTTTCCCCTTTCCACACAGGGAGGCCGCTGTCCCGTGTTATGCTGCTTCATGGGAGAATTCCTGTAGGAGGAAACACTGGCCTAAGGGCACTAAGCAGAGCATTCAATGATAAATGTGTCAATAACATTTCTGAAAGATCTGCATGTTTCTCTATCCCTATATCATTTGACTCATTGGAGAAGATGATTCTGGTACAAACTAGTGAATCTGTGAGTAATTTAAGCCCTTGGTTTTACTGCTAAGGGGTACCTAAGGCCTACAAAGGTTGACAATCTTGCTTTTCTTGACAGAGTCAGGGCTCCTGGTTTTAGAAGTCAGAGTCTCTTCTCATATTTGAGACTAGGCCTGTGTTGTAAAAATGACAGTTGGACATGGCTGAGTGCTCAGTTGTTAAAACTGTGAAACAACTTATGACACATGTTTAGCCAAATACAATGATTTTCCCCAGGTCAGGCCAGCCTGACAGCTTGCAAAAGTGTTCACCTTCCTTCTCGCCGCATAAAAGCAGCAAAAGCTGTCTTTAAACCTGGGGATTGTAGAAGGGAATGTAGCTGATACATCTAGGTTAGTTGACTTGATTCAGGAATTTGTCAGCCTGAATGGGAACTTTCCTGAGTAAAAGAAAAAATAAGGCACCTATCTGTCTATCTAGTTATCTATAGATCTATTGATTGATATTTTTTTTAGTTCTATCAATCTATTTTAAGTTTCCAAACTGAATTGACTAAATGTATAGAGTAGCAACTTTAACAGTCATTCTGTTGCAATATTACTTAATAGCAAAACAAATACAAGTCCAAACAAATATTCACACAAAGAAAACCTCCACTTTGTAGCAAAATACTTGTCAAACTTTCACCAGTGAGTCATGCAAAAGCACTTGAAATTGAGAAACATTTTAATCATTCTTTGAGGTCTATAGATAGCAGAAGGATATACTATCTTCCTTGTTAAGTACCAGTACATGATATGTGTGAATGTAGAATTACTTTAAAACTTCAGAATTCATCTTTTCCCACTAATTAAACAAAATACAGAGCAAACTACAAATGTAATACCTGGATTTTGCTATATGGTGCAATATGTGGTGATGAAATTTAACACTGTTTTTTGGGGGGGCAGGGCTAGGGATTGAATTGAACCCAGGTCTTCATACATACTAGGCAAATGCTCAATCACTGGGCAATCCTTTGCCCTTGAGGAAACTTAAATACTGAAATCTTTAGGAGCTATTAAAAAAATCAACAAAGATTGAGAAAAAAGCAATCTTATCTGCAGGTCAGACCTATACCCTACTTTGGCATTTTTTTCTTTTTTAATATATTAATATATATTTTATTGCAAAGATAACTGTACAGAGGGTTTACAGTTACATGAGTAACGTAATGAGTACATTTCCTATTGAGCACTGTTACACTCTCCTTTGTTTTTCCCTACTATCCCTTCCCTCCCCCCCCACAAAGTTGTAAAGTTCATTTCAACATCTCATTGCTACAATGGGTCAACCTGTATCCTCATTGGGTTATACAATGTGGGAAGAACACACAAAAGAAACAAAAAATAGTACAATAAGTACATTACAAACAATAGCAACAAAGATAAAACCTCTTGTGTTCCTATCTTGGGGTTCAACAACTCATCAAAAAAAATCATACACGATGATCAAACAGGATTCATTTCAGGGATGCAGAGCTGGTTCAATATACATAAATCAATTAATATAATTCATCACATCAACAAGAGCAAGTTTAAGAACCACATGATTATCTCAATAGATGCAAAAAAAGCATTTGACAAGATCCAACACCCCTTTATGATGAAAGCTCTGGAAAAACTAGGAATCCATGGAACATTCCTCAAAATAATAAAGGCTGTGTTAACAAACCTATAGCCAGCATTATACTGAATGGTGAAAAGCTATAGCCATTTCCTCTAAATTCAGGAATGTCCATTCTCTCCACTTCTCTTCAATTTAGTATTAGAATGCCTAGCTAGAGCAATAAGACAAGATGCAAATATAAAGGGGATCCAAATAGGGAAAGATGGAGTAAAACTCTCCCTCTTTGCAGATGACATGATCTTGTATTTAAAAAATCCCATGGACTCCACTCCGAAGTTACTTGAGCTGATCCAAAACTTTGACAAAGTAGCAGGGTATAAAATTAACCCTCAAAAAGCAATGGCTTTTCTGTATGCCACCAGTGAGAAGAGTGCAGCTGAAATCAAGAAAGCAACTCCTTTTGTAATAGCCCACAAAAAATAAAATACTTAGGAGTTAACTAAAGAAGTGAAAGACCTCTGTAATGGCATTTGTATGTAAGAGGGGAAATGTCTGGGCTACCTATTCCCAAATGTTCATGTGTTGCTTAGCCAAATCTTCAAGCGATGTCCTTCCTTGATGCCACTAGATGGCGCTTGTCATTGAAACAAAGGTTCTTCCAAGTTCTGTTTTCCTTAGGACCTTGGGTGATGGGAAAGAAACTTGATTAATAAGCTAAATAATGGGTAGGTGCCCAGGAGGTCTTTAAGCATAGAGTTATTGATTAAAAGCAAATTAACTGTTATCAGTAAAGATTACTTGTACTGTTTGTTTAATTCCATCATTTTCTGTTCATTCTTTTTGTCACTGAACTGTGGGAACCCAAGACAGAATAGAACAAATAACTCTTTCTTAGGGCTTAGGAGAATCAAGGGACATGAGGTAAGACCTTGGGCAGCTAAAAAAAAAAAAATATCTCAGGATTCATTGTTCTCATCCGGAAAAGAACCAGCAAAGGTGACCACATGCAGGGTAAACAAGAAAAAGTTAATTAATTACCTTTCAAAGGAAAAACCCATGTATCTCAATTACTGGACAATAATCAATAGGAAAGGGTATGCTCTTTTAATTGTGGGATAGCAAACATTGAGTACTCAGAATGATGGTAGAGGTTTCTGGCTAGTTGCCAAAGGCAACTCTTTTTCTCATTAATTTAAGACATGGACCAAACCCCACACCATGTTAATCTTATTTTCTTCCTGCCTTCCTCCCTGCTCACCAACTTTATTCCTTTTCAGGATGAAATTTTGTCTATCTCAATGGTTAAAAAAAAATAGTCTCTAAGGACAGCCTATTTAGTGTCAGCGAAAGACATTTTGACATATTTTTGCATCAGAATGCACGGAAAATCTGTTCTTGGACTTCTCTTTTTCTCAAATGTCCACCAAAGCTGACTATTCAAGGCTGGTTCATGATTATAATGAGAAATTGCCAACTATGTTGAAATACATAATCCACAGCATGAAAAACTGCTGATCTGTAGTAGCAAATTCTTAATTCAAAAGTGGCTTCTCTTTGCCCGTGAGCTGCCTCTGAGGTCATTGATTCTTGCTAACTGTATGTCCAGGGAGTGACAGTTAATTTAAACATTAGAAACAAAACATAGTTATTTAGGGAAAAGCTGTGAAGCTCAGCATTTGCTTTATCTTCACTTTTGAATTTTCCATGATACTGTGTTGGGTGATGTAGAATTTGTGAACATGTGTGTGTGTGTGTGTGTGTGTGTGTGTGTGTATGTGTGTGTGTGAGAGAGAGAGAGAGAGAGAGAGAGAGAGAGAGCCATAAGTGACAACTAATGTTTAAAAGTCATTTAGAACATTTTAAATTTCAAACAGTCCATTTGAGGTGGTTCTTGGGGCTGAGCATTAAGCATTTTACACATACAAGCCTTTTGAGGGGGAAAACTATGTTCTATCTTTGCTTCCCAAGGAAAGGTGTGTACCATGGACTTCCCCAGCCTCCTCCCTTCCCGCCCCCCCCCCGTGTTAAATACTTAAAAAAATACCTGTCTTCAAATTTATTCCCCCTCTATTGTGTTAGAACTACAGCTGTGTATGGAAGAAAGTTTCAGAACCAGAAGCACCCGAGTCAGTATCTATAGGCTTTCAGTGTTTTGGTGGCTATTGTTGAAAATGCAATTTGATCATGAGTTTCACATGCACTTATTTCATTCACATGCATACAGTAAACACTTGCATCTTAAACTTGTGTGGCTCAAATCCATTAAGCGGCTACTCTACAGTAGTTTTCGGAATGAGATGGTGTCTATGCTGACAGGCGGCTCATATCTTAATGGCTTACTTAACTGATTTGTAAGAGTGCTGGGTCACTGATGTATTATTATTTGTTTGGCCAAGCGTCCTTCAATCTAATTAGTCTTATGTAGAGAGTAAACACCGATGATCACGCTGCACGTTCAAGAAATCCCCTTGGCTGGCGAATCCTCCAGCTCCCGCCGAAGGCAGCAGCTCCCAGTGACAGAAAGAAAAGGAGGGCCGCGATCTCCCCATCCTGGGCCCCACGTGAACACCGACTTCACAGCCTGACACCCCTCAAGTTTCAGAAAGTAGAGTCAGGAAGGACCAGGGGCTGGGACACACGCGCCAACTTCGGGCTCGTGCTGGGCAGGGAGCTCTCTGGCCGCCCCACCACCCAGGAGCGCGAGGGCAGCGCGGGGCTGCGGCTCGGGAGCCAGGTGGAGGGGCGG
>NW_012267265.1:1818846-1838883 GCF_000151885.1 Dipodomys ordii
TGCAGCCCCACACTCGGCCGCCAAGCTGGAGGAGCGACGGAAGCCGGACCCCAGGAGGTGAGCGTCTGGCCTGGGCGAGGGGTCCAGCCCGGGGGAGGGGGGTCGGTCCCGGAGGGCGCGCTCGGGGCCGGGAGGAGCGAGGTCACTGGCGGGCTGGGTGGGCATCCATCCTCTGCACTGGGCGGCCCGCGACGTGCGCAGCCTGCTTCCGCGGAAAAGTACTCCCCCCCTTCCTTATCCCCTTGACATTTAGAGAGAGAGTTTTTTTTTGGGGGGGGGGAAGTAAGACTCGATCGCATAGTTCCCGGCGCGTAGCCCCGTGTTGGGGGCCGGGGTCCGCGGCGGGCTGGGCGCGGCGACACGTGCGAGTCTGGGTGGTCGCCGTGTGGCCAGCACCTGCTGGGATGGGGGGCGGGCATCATCTGGCCTGGGGACGCGCTAGGGAGACTCGTGGCCCTCGAGGCCCGCTCCGGGACCGAGCCTTCACATCCCTGCCTGGCACGCCGAGGCGGGGTGAGTCAGGCAGATTCTCTGGAAGTAGCGCGCGCGCACACCACACACACACACACACACACACACACACACACACACACACACACACACGCACATACACACTTGTGATGGATCTGCAAGGGGGAGACAGAGGTTAAACTGGATTGCTCTTGGCCAGCGACAAGTGGAGCTCTTCCCCCAGGTACTGGGCAGCAGGCGCGTGTTGGCAAGGACAGGTGATTTCCTCCTTTTTAAGTTGATTTCACTCAGCCGGTGCCAGTGTGCTCATAACAGTAAAGAAAGGCAGGAGTGATCAGCAAACACCACCAAGGAAAAAGTTCTTTAAGAACTAAAGGGGGGGGGGAACAAACACAAAACACCCCACAAAACTGAACTTGGGCAAGTGGGAGAAGGAAGCAGTTCCCAAGACCCTACCTTGTCAGTGTGATTTCCTGTAGCAAGCTCTCCTTAGGCTTGACATTGAAGAGCAATGGCCCTTCCCACTTCTCGCATTCCACGTTCATACAGGAGAAAGTTGCTTCTAATGAAAATCCTGAACTCCAGGCTGTGCCTCAAATCCTGCAACGATTCTTTGCTAAGACACACTGCATTGCCCTGAATTTCCTTATTTCCTATATACCTCCTCTTCTCCCCCCACCCCCTCCCCCGTTGGTGACCAAGGCTTAGAGTTGGAATGGTACCTGATTTATGAGAGTATACATTGCTCATAAAGGTTTATTTTTCCTGGTCTAGATTGTTCCATGCAGTATGAACAGTATTCAGAGGTTTCTTATAGCTAATGTCATATCTTTTGAAAATGTTTCTAAGAACGCTCCCCTTGAGTCTATCCCATTAGCATTTAGATACTTTTCATGGTGATGATTGTACTTAGATCCGGGTTATTAGCGTAACTTCACTCAAAGGAAGTGTGCCTAGGTATTTTTCTATAACTTTCATAATTGAAAAAACCCTTTTTACTTTCATTTTAAAGTTAAAAGTAGGTAGGATACTAGACTTTATATTACATCTTGAGATGGGATTGGTCCCAGAGTGTTTAGGTGCAATGATGACATTAACACTCTCCCAACCTCCCCCCCCCCCAAAGTAGTTACAAACAGGAAAGTAGTGCGCTGTATTCTCTATTAGCACTTGCCCTCTGCAGAAGTGAGGCTGGGAAGGTATGATGGGATGGCTTGATGGCTTTAAGCAAGTTTGAGAATGTCTCAACAGCTTGTATTTGGATATTTTTCAAATGGAAAGTTGTTGGTGTCACTGGCTGTTCTGGGGGTTATTCCTGGAGACTTACACATGTAGGTAAGGCACTTCAGCCAGTCAGGTTTACTTTGTTTATAGGGATGCATTTCTTTTATTTGTCCACATAAAGGAACTAAAAATGTTTCCATGCTAGTGCCATCTTTTCATTCTTTTACGTTACATTTTGGATTTACAGAAATAGTGTGTGAATCCAGGCAACTGTAGTTAGAGGAAAACAAGTGTTAGAAATCAGTCAACCTTTGGGACAACTGCCAGCAAAGCCTGGTGGTAATCTCATTTTTCACTAAGCTCTGGCAAGTACAATTTTGAGGTTCTAATCTCTTGTTCTGATAACATGCAAGATAGTCTGGCCCTAACTCATATCTTAAAGGAAAACAACACTTAAGCAAAGGAAATCCTTGTTACCTGGTGACTCAGGGAGATCATCAGGTTTCTCTCCTTACCTCTGAGGGCGCTGTGGTTCCCCGAGGGCAGAGGATGGAGGATGGGTCCACGAGGTTCACTATTGTTAGAGGAGCTCAGTGCTGGAGACTTGCTGCTACTCAAGGTGGGTGAGGCACATCACAGATAGCTCAGCCTGCTTCTTGGTGTTTCTTTTTAAACACTAGGATTAAAATCTATGACCGGAGAGGAGAGAACATGACACTAAAATTGGAAAGAAATGAATAGAGGAAAATCTAACAAAATTCCTAAATAGCTTGCTTTTGACTGCAAAGTATAAGGAGTCTGGGTATGTCATTGATGGGACAAAAGAAGCTTCCAACAGAACACATCTGTCAGTTGGTGTTGTTTCCCAGGATAATTTATGATTGGTGAAATTTATGGATTTTTAGTGAGTCAGTTAACAAAATGGATAGTTAAAGAGCATCCCGGAAGTTAGTAGATATTACTACTTTCTTTTTTCTTCTGTCAGTCGTGGGGCTTGAACTCTGGGCCTGGGTGCTGTTCCTCAGCTCTTCATCTCAAGGTGAATGCTCTACCACTTGAGCCACAGCACGACTTCTGGTTTTCTGAGTCATTTATTGGAGATAAGAGTCTCACGAACTTTCCTGCCCAGGCTGGCTTTGAACCATGATCCTCGGATCTCAGCCTCCTGAGTAGCTAGGATTATAGGCATGAGCCATTGCCATCCAGCAAAAGAAACATTATTTTTACCTAAAATACCTGCATTCAAAAGTAGTATGGTAGCCAGGCACCAGTGGCTCACTGCTGTAATCCCAGCTACTCAGGCGGCTGAGATCTGAGGATCTCTGTTCAAAGGCAGCCTGGGCAGGAAAGTTCATAAGACTCTCATCCCCAATTAACCACCAGAAAACTGGAAGTGGCGCTGTGGCTGAGTGGAATCACCACTAAGGATGCTCTAAGCAAGATACACTGTCATCTTCTTCCTTATCTTCTGCTGCTACCCAAATAGCATTCACCCTTGGCATGGCAGTCATTTAATGAACACCTGTCACTACCTGTCAGCGCCTTGAGCTGAAGAGCTGAGGGACAGTGCTCAGACCCGACCCAGAGTTCAAGAAGCACCATGATGACAAAAAGAAAGAAAAGGAAAAAAAAAAGAAAAAAAGAAGAAAAAAAAGAATAATGTTTCTTTTCTATAAGTTAGAGGTAAATTGTTTACAGTACATCTTGCGGCAGAAGGTACAGAAGCAGGTGACAGTGTATCTTGCTTAGAGCATCCTCAGTGGTGATTCCACTCAGCAGCGGCCTCCCCTTGCGTTGACATTATTTCACATCTGCAAGAACAGATTTTTCAGTTGGTCTGTTTCATTATTTTTTTCTTAAGAGTTTACTTTAATGTTTGTATAGACCTGGGACAGAAATACATTATATGAAATCAGAATGTTAAAGAAAATAAATAATAATAAATAATTAATAATAATCACTAATTGGCATTTTGGGATTTTTGATTTTTAACTTTGTGGATAAATGTGAGGCAAAAAAGATCTCTACTTAGTTTAACTTGAATTCTTATATCTAAAAGCTTTAGATTAAACTTCTAGTGTACGTTTGGGGATTTTAAAAACAAATGAATAAAAATACAAATTGGGAAAGGAATGGGTTGTGTTTAAAATCGATATACTTGTGGGACAAACCTATAAGCCAGCCAGCCATGTAGGAACAGAGATAGAAGGACCACTGTTTGAGGCTAACCTAGGCAAATCCCCCCAGTCCCTCCAAAAAAAGAAAAACACAACTGCCACTCCAAAACAAATAAATGAGACTTTATCTCAAAATAAACAAGCAAACAAACAATAGTAAATAAAATAAGCTGGGGATGTGTCTGCACTTCAAATGAATTGGACGGATAGGTAGGGGGATTGAAGGGAGGGTGCTTTGGGCAACAACACATGACAGTTTTTGAAAAATACTGAAAGCAAAACAGAACTGGGTGTGTGGCTCAGTGAAAGAGCATCTGTCTAGCAAGCACAAGGCCCTGAGTTCCAATCCCTCTGCTGCCCTCCCCCAACCCATAACAAAGGAATAACCAAAACTGTTTGCTTGATGAGAGACACATCTAGAAAAGTTGGTCAAAAGGCTGTCAATTAAATGTTGGCAGTTAAAAACACATGAGTACATCCGCTGATTCTTCTATACTATTATACCACTTATTCTTTTATACTATTATGCCATTTCTTTATACAAGCAAATACATAAGCCTGGGGGACTCAAACTTTTACACTAATTTTGGCTTTGGTCAGGAGATCTAGTGTTCACTGATAGGATATAGGAACACCTTCATCTGTTTGGCATGTTCTCTAAGGAAAAAGCCCCAGAGCAGACAAGATGAAGGGCAACAAAGGACATATATTAAAAAGGATTCCCCTCACAGCCCACCTACTCTTTTTGTGTGTGAGTGTGTGTGTGCACCAGTGCATGTGTACATACTGGATCTGGGGCTTGAACTCAGGGTCTGGGCATGGTCCCTGCGCTTCTTTTGCGCAAGTCTAGGGATCTACTTGAGCCAACTTCCAACATTTTGGTAGCTTATTTGGAGATAAGAATCTCATGGACTTTCTTGTACAGGCTGACTTTAAACCTCACTCCTCAAATGTCAGCCTCCTGGGTAAGTAGCATTATAGTTGTGAGCCACTGGTGCCTGGCTTCCAGTTACTCTTAATACATAGGAGTTCTGATAGGATTATACTGTTTCTTATCCATAACAAAAGTAAACTGTGAAGTCAAAAGCAGAAATGAAGCAATAGTGATAGATGGAAACTTTGAAAAATGACAAGGACAGCTTGGAAGTAAGGCAGAGGTAGACAAAGCACTGCAAGCAGAAGTAAGAACAAATGCTGAGTGGTTGAGCACTATTTAGGTAGAGAAGCAGATAGCATCCCTTCATACACCCTTCTGTCTCTTTTTTTCCCCTTCTCTTCCTCTTTCCTATTAAAACTGAAAATTGCACATGTCACTAAATCCTCAGTAAACAGCTTAATGAGTTAATACATCCAGGTAAGCATGGCAAGTTGTAAACCATTGCCGGTACCAGAGGCCGCCTCTTCCCTCCCTTCAAGTTGACACTTCTCCAAAGGTAACCCCTGAGTTGGGTCTGTTTCTTTGGTGAGATCTTCTTAGTTCACGTGCAGCATTGCTCTGTAGTGTTCTACTTTGTGAGAACACCACAATGTATTTAATTCATTTCATTCTCAGTGGACAGTTGGGTTGTTTCCAGATTGGCTATTAGGAACTGTGCTGTTATGAACATTCACATTCACGTGTGTGTGTGTGTGTGTGTGTGTGTGTGTGTGTCTTTCAGTAAACCTGTGGGAATTTCGGTTACTTCAGAGTTGAATTGTTGGGTCAGCTGAATTGTTGAGATGGTGTCTTCATCAAAAATTGGTACACATTTATAGTCCTACCACCATTATTTGATGGATTCATCGACTCCATATCCTTACAAACAGCTGTTACTGTTTTTCTCATTTTAGCTATTCTGTGGAGCTTATTTGTACCACATTGTGGTTTTAACTTAAACTTTATAATATACTTTTTCATTTGTTTGTTGATTATACTCTTTGTGAAGTAATTGTTCAGGGCTTCCCCCCAATAGTTTATGTATAATATGTTATTTCAAGTAAAGAAGATTTTAGTATCTGGAGAGTTAACCTCTCTTACTGGATTAGAAAACTCAGCTGAGCAGGTAAACTTCCCTTCCTTGTGCTTCCATCTATAGGTGAAGTAAGTGGGTAAAAACTTGAGAAACATTTGAACTGGTAAGTACTGTAGTCTGAATCTGTAAAAGTCTATCCTTTTAAAAAGTAGAGAATGTTTGCAGGGTGCTGGTGACTCATGCCTGTATCCTAGTTACCTGAAAGGCTGAGACTCGGCAGATCATTGTTCTAGACCAATCTGGGCAGAAAAATTCATGAAACTCCATCCCAGTGGAGGAAGCTGGGCACGGCTGCATGTGCCTGCCCACCCAGCTATGGAGGGAGGCAAAAAATAGGAAGATTGTCCCCTGGGGTAGAAATAAAGATTATATCTAAAAAATAACTTTAAAAAATGTCTGGAGATATGGCTCAGTGTTAGAGTGCCCTGCCTAGCAAGTGTGAGGCCTGACTTAAAGCCTCAGTATATAATAAAAATAGAAATATTTAAAACTCTTTCAGATTCAAGATCATGCAAAATTTGTCCCTTGTCCTGGTCTCTGACACACACAGAAGTAGAGTATCTTATATGTGTTGTATACTTAGTTTAGCATCCCAGAAAGATTTGCATTTGGAAATAGACAAGTTGAAGACTCAGATCACTGTAGTTGGTTCAATTTTGTGGGGTTCAAAGTTAAGAAGATCATCTGCATTTCTAGTTTTTCCATTACTAAAGTAATGTTCAAACTTAATTCATAGATGAGTTATGAAGGACTGATGAAGTGATCTTTATGAACCTTGCTCATGACTACCAATGGTCATACATATGTGAGTTATTACTATTGCTGTGTTGTACAGCATTCCTTATTTTTGAGCTGAGTTGTTCCGGCACTGCAAACTGTTCCTGGCATATTAATAAGTGTTTGTTGGCTGAATGGATAGACAGCACATTTAAGCATCTTTCTTAAGCTTTTAGTCTGACGCTGAGTTTCACACTTTTCCCCCATAGGACTTCTTATCTTTATTAAGCTTTGTATTAGTTAAGCAGAAGGGGATGTCCCTGTTATATCTCTACATATTTATACCATATTATAATCAATTTTGCCTCCTCTATGAGGCTTTCTGACCTCCTTCCTCTAAAAAAGAACTTCTATTTTTTTTCTGAAGCTGAGTTGGGAACAGTGTTTATCAAACTTTAAATTATGAAACAGTCTGCTAGCTAGGCGTTTGAGATCACTCTATAGTTTATATTAAATGTTTGCTCCCAAGTAATGCACACTGGACCTGGTGAACTCTTGAAAAGAATTTCTTTGCTCTTCATGTCATTGGTGAACCCCTCCCCCCCCACAAAGAAAAACCTTCAAATACTGAATATTTCTAGTTTTTTGTTCTTTGGGTTTTTTTTTGGGTCTGGTCGTGGGGCCTGAACTCTGGGCCTGGACGCTGTCCCTCAGCTCTTCAGCTCAAGGCTAGTGCTCTACCACTTGAGCCACAGCGCCACTTCCTGCTTTTTTCTTTTTGCTTGTGTGGTGCTGAGGAATTGAACCCAGGGCCTCAGGCATGCAAGGCAAGCACTCTACCACGGAGCCACCTTCCCAGCCCCTCTACTTTTTATAATTAGAATGCTGTCCAGCAAATTTCCAGATTTAAAATTTGTACTGGTTTCTCCAGTGCTTATAGCTAGGAAAGTGTGTTTTGTGTGCAGAATTAAACTTTTAAGGATGAATAATAGCTGAAAATTGATGCTGCTATAAAGCCTTTCCAGGTTAGTATGGATAAGTAGTGTTTCTCAAATTGATCATAATGTCAAAGTACACCTTTGTAAATGTTTATAAAAACCCCAAATCCTCCTTGTCCCCCCACCCCTCACCCACTTCCTGGCTGGCCTTGAGCCCTGATCTTCCTGCCGCTGGCTCCCAAGTGCTGGAATGACAGATGTGCACCTACCTGCTTGCCCCAAACCAACCTTTCTGTAAAAAATTAATGTTGTATTGCCTTGTAAAGGTAATATACAGAGGGGTGACAGTTACACAAGTAAGGTAAGAGTTCATTTCTTGTCGAACAGTTATCCCCCCTTGTTTTCTACCACTTTCCCTCTCCCCCCACTCCCCTCTCTGACAAGTTGTAAAACTCATTTCCAGCATAGTGTCTTGTGAGTGTCGCTGTTCCGGAACCCCTTTGTCCTTTGTCTCACCATTTTGTTATTTTCCTTCCCTTCCCCAAATCAGATAAATGTAAGACACAGGGCTCCAAAATCAAAACCAGTAACAATAGGGGATAAACCAAAGGGGAAAACAAAATGAAAGAAAAAAGAAATAACTTAAAACAATAAAAAACCCTCTGTTTCCGTGTCTTGGAGTTCATGCTGGTTAGCATCATTTTATATGGTCATATGTACATAGTTATTGAGCTATTGTGATCCTCTGCTAGGACGAATCTTAGGCATACATTAATGATTACAAATGAGGGAAACCATGGAGCCTCTGTTTCTTTGGGTCTGGCTTATTTTACTTAATATTAATTTTTCTAAGACTTTCTATTTCCTTAGAATGGGGTGATACCATTCTTTCTGATGGAAGCATAGAATTCCAATATATACATATACCACATTTTCTTTTTTTCTTTTCTTGGTAGGTCATGGGGCCTGAACTCTGGGCCTGGGTGCTGTCCCTGACTTCTTCAGCTCAAGGCTAGAGCTCTACCACTTGAGTCACAGTGCCACATCTGGTTTTCTGGTTGTTTATTGGAGATAAGAGTCTCATGAACAAAAGTATACAGGAAAAAAAAAGTCTCACGAACTTTCCTGCCCGGACTGGCTTTGAACCATGATTCTCTCCTGAGTAGCTAGGATTACAGGAGTGAGCCATTGGCACCTGGCTCTTTTTTTCTTTCATTTTTTAAATATTCTTTTTATTTATTTTAATTTTATTTTTTAATTGAAAAGGTGACATACTGGGGGGTGACACTTACACAGGGAAGAGAAGAAGTACATTTGTTTTTAATCATCATTACCCCATCCCTCTTTTTCTCCCACTTACTCCTCCCTATCCCCACCCCCAAGTAGTAATGTTCATATCCCACAGAGTGTCAAGTGAGTATCAGTGTTGCTGTGGTCCATCCGTTGTTCTGCTATTTCTGTGATTCTCTTTCCCTTTCACATATTGCATTGTCTATTATGCAAAACACAAGGTACAAAAAGCTAAGAGAAATGAAGAAAGTAAAAAACAGCAATAAAAAAAGAAAGAACCATATACAGAGTCTAATGAGAACCTCTTGTTTCCATAAGTTGGAATTCATGTTATTATGCTTCATTATATATGGTCCATTGTACTAAGCACTTGGGTTATTGAGATCCCCTGTTAAGAATGTCATATACATAGTCTAGTTCTTACAAATGAGGGAGATCATACAACCTGCTTTTCTTTGGGTCTGGCTTATTTCACTTAATATAATTTTTTCCAAGTCTTTCCATTTTCTTATGAATGGAACAATATTATCCTTTCTGATGGAAACATAGAATGTGGTATACGTACCACATTTTCTTGATCCATTCAAGAGGCAAACATAAAGGGGATCCAAATAGGACAAGAAGAAATAAAACTCTCCCTCTTTGCAGATGACATGACCCCATATCTAGAGAATCCCAGAGACTCCACTCCCAACTTACTTGAGCTGATCCAAAACTTTGGTAAAATAGCAGACTACAAAATCAATCCACAGGGCAGGGAAGGTAGCTCAGCGGTAGAGTGCATGCCTTGCAAGCATGAGGCCCTGGGTTCGATTCTTCACCACCACATAAACAGAAAAAGCTGGAAGTGGTGCTGTGGCTCCAGTGGTAGAGTGCTAGCCTTGAGCTGAAGAGCTGAGGGACAGTGCCCAGGCCCAGAGTTCAGGCCTCATGACCGGCAAAAAAAAAAAAAAAAACACCAAAACAAAACAAAAAAAATCAATCCACAAAAATCAGTAGGTTTCCTCTTCTCCAACAATGAGGAGAGGTTGAAATTAGGAAAGCAACTCCATTTACAATATCCTCAAAAAACAAAACATTAAAACAAAACCCAAACCTAGGAATCAACTTAACCAAAGAAGTGAAGGAGCTCTTCAATGAAAACTTCAAAAATCTGAAAAAAGAAATTAAAGTAGACCGCAGGAAGTCTAATAACCTTCCATGTTCCTGGATTGGGAGGACTGACATTGTGAAAATGGCAATATTGCCAAAGGCTATATAAACCACATTTTCTTGATCCATTCATCTACTGAGGGGCATCTGGGTTAGTTCCATATCTTACCTATGGTAAATAATGCTTCAGTGAACATACTTGTGCTGGTAGCTTGTAGCCTTGCTTGTGATCATTTAGGTAAATGCCCAGGAGATTGCTAGATCATAGGGGAGCTCTATGCTTAGTCTTTTGAGGAACCTCCATACTGGTTTCCAGAGTGGTTGAACCAGTTTACATTCCTACCAACAGTGCAGTAGGGTTCCCTTTGGCCACATCCCTGCCAGCATCTGTTATTATTAGTTTTCTTGATAATGGCCATACTAACTGGGGTGAAGTGGAATCTCAATGTAGTTTTGAGTTACCTTTTTTTTTTTTTGAATAGCCAGAGATGTTGAACATTTCTTCATGTGTCTATTGGCTATTCTTCTCCAGTGAAGTCTCTTTTTAATTCTTTATCCCACTTTTAATGGAGTGGTTTTTTTTTTTTTAGTTTTTTATTGTAAAGATACCATACAGAGGAGTTACAGTTACATGAGTAAGGTAATGAGTACATTTCCTATTGAGCATTGTTACCCCTTCCTTGTTTTTTTTCCCCTACTATCCCTTCTCTCCCCACCTTCTTAACTCCTTCCTCTTCCCCCCCCGAAATTGTAAAGTTTGTTTTCAACATAATGTCTTGTACGTCTCATTGTTACAATGGGTCAACCTGTGTCCTTGTTTTAGCATTTTGTTATTTCCCCAAACTAGAAAAATGTATATACAAGATGCAGGGCACCAGAATCAAATACAGTGACAACAAGGGTTAAGAAACAAAAAAAAATTACATAGTACATTAAGAACAACAGTGACAAACAAGAAAACCTCTTGTGTCCAAATCTTGGGGTTCATTTCACTTAGCATCATTTTAGATGGTTATGTGCACATAGCTTGACCTTTTCTATTTGTCTGGTAAGATTATTCTAGATATATACTAGTTTGCAAATAAGGGAAACCATGGGACCTATGGGTTTTTTTTTTTAGGGTTTCTTATTGGGGGTTTTAGAAACCAACAACTAATTTTTTTTTTTTTTTTTGGTTGTGGGGCTTGAACTCTAGGCCTGGGCACTCTCCCTCAGCCCTTCAGCTCAAGGTGAATACTCTACCACTTGAGCCACAGCTCCACTTCCGGTTTTCTGGTGGTTTATTGGACATGAGAGTCTCGAGGTCTTTCCTGCCTGGGCTGGCTTTGAACCATGATCCTGAGATCTTAGGCTCCTGAGAAGCTAGGATTATAGGTGTCAGTCTCCGGTGCCTGGCTACAATTAACTTTTTGAAAGTTCTGATTCTCACCTGTTGGTTTGACTGTGTGAGTCTGTCTTTTCTTTTTCCTAAAAGTGTTATTATTTTTAAAGTTAAACAGAATTAAAATTTATGTGATTTTTCTTTTGGAAAACTATATGATGTCCTTTAAATAATAGTATGTATCCATTGCAAAATTAGACTTGCAGCAAAAACAACTTGTATTTTTTATTTGGAAATCTGATGAGTATTTCTTACCCAATAACTGATAGATTTTGTTTTTTCCTTGTATTGAGTTATTTATTTTAGTTTTTGGAGTTGACAATATTGGTTGGTTTGTTCTCACCACTTATATAACTATTTTGAGATACTTGAGTACTGAGTTTGTAACAAGTTACTTCAGGTGGGTCTACATTTCATAAGAACATATACATTACATTTTAGGTAGTACAGCTCTTGTGTGCTTGACCCAAATGTAGTAGAAAATGGAATCTTCTGGTTTAGTAGGCAGCTTTTGTTTTCTGTTACACAATGCTATGGAAACTTGAAATAAACACAAAGTGAGTCTTATTTAACTATTATTTTCAAACTGGTGAGTTTCAGAAAACCTCTGCTTTTGTTCTGGGAGATATCATTTGTTTGAGAAATTAAATTGGGTCATTTTAAAACAAATGCATCCAGACATGTCTGTATCTTTCTGTATTCAACGAAGGGAACACGGTTCCTCTTTTTCTTGTCTACTCAGCACAAGAAACTTTACAAAAATTGCTTTTAAGGATTTAAGGAAGGATATCTGTTTAAAGAATAGGATTATGACAGCTCTAGTATCTAAACTGATATTAGAAGAGAGGAGGATTAGCTCTCCCTTTCTTATGCCCTTCAGCATGTGGAAATCTATTGTCTGTATTCTGATGGACTGTTCCTAATGTCCTTAATACGAACTAGGGTTTTGCACCTCTAACTGGAGAAGGATTGGGAATTTTCAGGTCCTCACGCTGTTACTTGGTGAAATGTGTTTGTCTTGATGAGGAGTCAGTGAGACCATCAGCCAGACAGAGTGTGTTAACAGGACTTTGAGTATTGATGGCTGCAGTCTTGAAGCCCTCCTTTTGCGTGTTGCGTGACCCCCAGCTGCAGGGAGACATAACTGTTGAAGCGCTTTGCAAATTCCTTCATTCCTTTGACCTCTGGAGACCATGTCCTGAGGAATGTGTGATGAGCACTCATGTTAGCCCAGTAGGGCCTCATGGTAGGGAGTTTGCTCAAGTCCTGATTACAATCGCCTTTGGAAAATTGCTGAGCATTAACAGATTAAGCAGAAACACACAGCTCACACGTTTGCACTTTTACAAGTCAAGCTTCTTTGCCAGGGAAAAGAGAGAAGGCAGATAGGAAATGTCTCCAAAGATTTAGATAAATGAGATCAGATAATTTCCCTTGAAAAATGCATTAAGAAATGAAACCAAAAATCGCTCATCCAAAAACATCAGAAGAAAACACAGTTCAAGCGTTCAGCTATTTTTACTGGCAGAACTTTAGGCAAGGAGTTCTACATTTTAATTGATCATTTTATTGCTTATTACTTTGCCGTGGCCTTAGTTTTCATGCATTCATGATGTCCTTGCTCATGCTTCCTTGCTTTATGTGAGAACATTTTGCTGGTTCTCACATGGTCAGCATATTCTGCAGTCTACAACATTTACTAGACAGAGTGACACTTAGCCACATAAAAAACATAGACTGGCCAAACAGACATGCCTAAAGTGTGTCACCCAACTTTTTTCTTAGGTTAGTGTGAAGTGCTTCCTTTAGTGTTGAAGCAACAGTCCACTGCTGTTGGGCCCCCGTGCATGTCTTGTGAAATTATTATAGGAAGATTTGGAATCTAGTAACTGTAGGAATGAAACTTTCTTATCAGAGTTTGTAGCATCTTGTACATTCTTAGAAAAATTACTTAATTTGATATGAATATGTATATATACACATATACATATATTTATAATTGTGTGCTAGTCTTAGGGCTTGAACTCAGGGCCTGGGTACTGTCCCTGAGCTTTTTTATTCAAGGCTAGCGCTCTACCACTTGAGCCATAGCTCTACTTCTAGCTTTTTTGTAGCATAATTGGAGAGAAGAGTTTTAGGGACTTTTCTAAACCTGGCAGGAGTCTTCATATTAGCATTAGGCATATGCCACTTAGAGGTGAGCAAATTTTGTTTGGCACAAATAACAAAATTTATAATTTTTTATGTAGTATTTACCTACACAGAGAAGCTGCCTTCTCCAACAGAAGGTACAGAGCAAATCTTTAGGTGCATTATAGATCCATACAATAAGACAAGATGGACCTATTTGGTAAATAGACCTAATCTTTGGGTTAGTTGTTCTCTCTTTGTCTAGGACTTTACCCAGGGCTATTCTCTTTTCACAGAACTTTGTTCAAGTAACTTAATCATTCTGTAGAACAATTTCCCATTCTTGGATATTGTTGTTTTAGAGGACTGTGGGTCTAACTTCACTTGACAATTTCTATAAAGATTACCTGACTCAACATATCTTATCTCATCTATTACCTTGACCAGAAGGCTTTAGTTGTACATGCTTTGTTACCCCGAGGCGATAAAATGAGCACTGAGACTTCATTGTCAATTTCTCCGAATAAAGTTCACCTTGCTGTGGATTAAGTGAGATTGAGTAGTATTTCTGAATTGAAACCAAAGTTCATTTGGAGTAATCCTACTATTTTGAAATCATTTGTTTTCCTAATAAATGAGATGTTTATTTGGTACAAGTTTAAAAAATCACCACGTTGTATGAGTTTCTTCCATGTAATATTATGTAACCAAGTGAGAGAGCTTGGAAAGGCCAGTGTCATATCTTCCCACTTGGCCTGTAGCTTCTAGCTTCTGTGATGGATATATTCTAGCTTGTGAGCCGGAACAGTTTAGTGTCCTTTATAGACAGACCAGAGTAGCAGGAGGAAAGCAAGTTGGAGTGTGTGTGGCCCTTGCTTCAAGCAGATTGCAGCTTGGGGTGGAGACTGGTGGAGAAGCAGTCCTTTGGAGAAAGTGGTAGATTCAGTTCTAGGGTGGGCATCTAGGGTAGGGGATATAATGGGCCTCTAACGGTTTGGGGGACAGTGAAGGGATGATGTGGGGTTCATACACTGTTGGCCCTTGACACTAGTCAGTCTGTGGAATCAAGGAAGAGGAAAGCAGATTTTTGAGGAGTCTTCATTCTGAGAAACTGTGAAACCTGTCTACTTCATTTTTAAAGGAGTGATCTGTTCACCAACTATCCCCAGAGTGGGAAGCATTCACATTCATACAATTTTCTGATTGTTGAACTTATCACATACCTAAACTTCAGTGTCTTAAAACATTTTCTGATGTTTGTCATTCTAAAATGAATTGCACATATTTATCTCCTGGCTTAGTGACAGAGTGGACATAATTTTCCCTTTTGTGCATTCACTGGAGCCTCATAATTCAGAGAGGATCTCAGGACTCAAGCTGTGTTAGCAGTTGCTGCTACACCAGTGTACCCTATTGTTATACCCAATCCTGGTGTGCACAGCTGGGACACCTGTTTATAATGTACATGATCAGCAAAAGAGTGATTGAAAAACCCCAGGCAGGCAAGTGGTGTTTTTGAGTAGTCATTGTCCATCAATAAAGAGACCTGAGTAGAAGAAGGTGAGGGATGGGTATTGGGTACAACCAACAGACCCCAGGAATAAGTGAGAGGACCTCAAGAAGATTGCTGGATTATAGCAAGCATACAACAAATTTCACTTGCTGTGATTGAGATCTTTTTTGATCCAATTCACTGCAAGCAGTTTCTGAGATTATGTAGGAGACATACTGGTACTTACGTGGAGGGACAAATCCCAAGGGAAGAGGAGTGAAGAAAATTGGATTGGGCAGAGAGAGAACTTGGTGTGTGTGTGTGTGTGTGTGTGTGTGTGTGTGTGTGTGTGAGAGAGAGAGAGAGAGAGAGAGAGAGAGAGAGAGAGAGAGAGATGTCAAAGTGATATAGACCTCAACTGATCTTATTAGGACTCTGGAGCAGAAGATCCTTGAGTTTCTTACCTGAAGGAAGAGGGTCAGGCTCTTTACCTTTTTACCTCACACCAGTCAGTCATGTGATACAGGCTGCCTTTGGACAGGAGTGTGACCTTGGGTCAGGTGACCCTTTGACTGAGGTAATTTCTAGAGCAAGACTGAGCTCAGCCAACATACCTACCAGCTAGGGAAGCAATTCAGTTCTGAAGGGAAGATCTGGGCCACAACAGCACAGGACCTGAACAGTTGGCATCTTGTGACTGGTGACTCTTGCAATTCTTGCCCTGAACCTTCCTCATTTAGTGTCCAGGACTCAAGTAAGTTAATGTATGTGTCATGCTTAGAAAGTACACAAGAGGTATGTCTAAAGTGTCACTGTTACATGCTCTCTGGACTTTTCAGCTCTACTTTCCCTTCATAATATGGTTCTTTCAACTGCCAGGAGTTCAAAAGTGAGGGCTGTCATTATTAATTTATTATTTTCTTTGCAAAAGAAAACAACTGATGATAATATTAGTAAAAAACAATGTGTTGCGTGTTTTAGTACTGGTGACATTTTTGGTTTTTGCTGGACAGATGCGCAATTACTGATATTGAAAGTTGAAAGTCATACAATGAATGAAATTTTTTTGGGTGTGTGCATGAGAGACAGAAAGAGAGAAGAAGGGAGAGAATTCTTAGGCTCTGACAGAGAAATAGAGATAGTGGCTTCTGGTTGATGTGCCTTCAATCTTGTGTGCTGTTGCTGAGATGGGGAAAGGTATAATGAAAGTGGTTCATGAGCGTGGGATGGGGTCTTGTTCAGTCTTGTACTTTGTCCTGCCCAGTCACTCTGGCCCTAGACATAAATATGAGAGCACATGTCAACGCTAAGTAGAACCCTGATACTTAATTAAGTTGCTTTGTTTCTTAAACATGCCAGAATCATTCTTTTGGTGTTTTCAGTTTTTAAATTCCATAAGTTCCATAAATATAGACCATGATCACCTGGAATATTTTAGAAATTTGGTTTTGATTCAAAGTAATGTTCTCGCTGGAGGTTTAGTGTCTGCCAACTTATTTTTTTATTCACTTGAGTACATAGCTGATTGTTTTGTACAAACTTGATCTCCTTCAGACTTGTATGGTACAAAGCATTTTGTAAAATAACTCTTCCCTACCCTGTATGGTAGCTGTGTCATATTGTTTATTTTTAATGAATTATCTGATTTCAACAGTAAAGTAGATGTAGTTATGAAACATGCCATACAACACTACTTTAAAAGCATGCATATTGCATCCTTAAAAGGGGTTATTAAGGATATTTATTTTTGGTCAAACCAGCAGAATATAGGAGGAAAGACTCTGAACGACTTTTAGAAAAAAAAGATTTCTTAAATACATTCCTTTCTTAAGTTTAATTTTCTTGTATTTTTTCTCCTTTTTAAGGAGAATAAGAATGTTAGGAATGAAGCATGAGAAATAATTTATGTAAATGTTTATTGTGAATTAATATTTGGAAAATGAGGATTGTATAAACACAGTAAGCAGCAAGATCAGTCAACAAGAAATTTTGTCTTAGAAACCCTTCTTGGGTATTAACTGTAGTTGAATTGAGAAGTCACTTGTGGGCTTCATGCAGTAGCCCCTTATGACATTTGTCATGATCCAGGAACTTAATGGGGATTTTCTTACCTTTTTAAAAATTAAGACAAGAATATCTTAACACATTGACTGGGGGCATGTTTTGGGGGAATGTGTGGATAAATGACTTAAGGTTAATAGATACATAAAATGTATCAATGTTTAAATGTATCGAATGGTAAACATCTATGGAAATACCACCATGAAACCCCTTTGTGCAATTAATAAATGCTAATAAAAAGTAAAAGCAAAGATGACTTTTAAAAATGGGCATTTTGGGGATTAAAATGTATTAAACCTCTTTTTAGAAAACCATTGTTGAGCTTCATCTAAGGGGAAACAAGAAGATTATGTGAGTATAGCTTTTAATTCTGAAATACGAAATTATGCCATTTGTGAGGATTATCCTTCACTGTGTAGGAGATAATATTTTGGATAAAATTATTTATTGTATCCAAAATTGACACATGCAAGAATTATTTTTACACATATATAAAATCTCAAGCTGGCCATAGTTATACTGTGACAGCTATGAAAAGGGTTTGTTCAGGACTCCATATCTACAAATCACTTAAGTCCTCCTTCCTTTCCTCTCTCCTTCCCCCTCCCTTTTTCCTCTCTCTCTCCCTTCCTTATTTTCTCTTTTTATTTGTACACACTTAAGGTGAGTTTTAGTTGTATTTTGGTAAAAACAAAACCTTCTATGCTAGGCCGTAGTATTTTGAAACAGTATCTCTGTAGCTCAGATTGGTCTGGAATCAAGATCTCATTCCTTTAGCCACCCAAGTGCTGTGATCTCAATTGTGTGCTACATATAAACTCCTATATAATCATATATATGCTCTTTAAGTAGTTGTATAAAGGAGTTGCTATTTATCAAAGCAATTTATGAATGCAATCATCTTGACCAGTGTCATTCTTTTCAACATTCGCACCCAGCCTTTCCAACTTAGCCCTTCTCTCATTTTTCTTAATTTTGTAGGATAAAAGTTGAATTTCTAAATTATTGTTTTTATTATTTTGTAGTGCTGGGAACTGAATACAAGGTCTCTTACAAGCTAGGCAATGGCTTTACTACATTTTTAGTGTTCTTTGAGACAGCGTGTAGCTCAGGTTAGACTCAAACTCCTAATCCTCCTCCTCTTGCTGTCCCCTGAAGTATTTGGATTATAAATGTGAACCATCGTGTCCTGTTGTAGTTATGAGCTTTAAAATGTAAATGCAAACTAGAATATATTGTAGAGAAGAAGGCAACACTGCCTATCCAAAATATTTCTGCATCTGAAACAGTTTATTACTTTCATTTAGAATAAAAAGAATAATCAGTTTTTAGGTTATTTCACTTAAATTTAAATTTGTATCTAAAATATAGCATTGGGTACATAAAAACATGTTTACTTAGATAACTAGTACAGAAGAAGTACATTAACCTAGATTTTAACTGTGTACTAGGTTTTACAAATGAAATTCATAAATTACTGTTTATTATATAAGTAAAAGGCAGAAACAAAACACAGTAAATTCTAGCAAAACCACATTAATAGAATTTATATTTTCTCTGAAAATCAAGTACTACCTTTACACCCACAGAATACGCCAAAGTTGACCAAAAAGAAAGGAAGATCCTGTATCGGTGTTGGCTGTTTAGCCTAATGGTATAAATGAAATGATAAAAGAAAATGTGGGCTTATACTAATGGTTCAGTTTCCAATGTCAGACCTGGTGAATTAACTTTGAGAGTGGTTTGCTGAAAATTGATGATGATTTTTAGCACTTAGTGTCTTCAAAGCACTTTCCAAATGTTGAATAATTAATTGACACAACCCCCATGTGGGGGTAGAATAGCAAGCATGTCTTTCTGTGTACCAGGAAACCATTATGATAGAGTCTGGAAATGCTGCTTTTTTATTTTTAGAGATGTCTTTGCTTTCCAAGGTGACTAGCTTTTTCAGTGCTGGCCTGGTTTCCAATCACAGGGTCACAGGAAAAGTAACCAAGGATGTTGAAAACTTAAAACCTTTTTCTTTTCACACTTTCCTGGTAGGTTTCACTTTTTATTTCATCTTTCCTGGCTCATTATTTTGCTACACTAGTTATTTCAAAAATCCTTCATGAGGGCTGGGAAGGTGGCTCAGTGGTAGAGGGCTTGCCTTGCATGCCAGAGGCCCTGGGTTCGATTTCTCAGCACCACATAAGCAAAAAGAAAAAAGCTGGAAGTGGTGCTGTGGCTCAAGTGGTAGAGCGCTAGCCTTGAGCTGAAGAGCTGAGGGACAGCGCTCAGGCTCAGAGTTTAGGCCCCATGACTGGACCCAAAACAACAACAACAACAACAACAACAAAGAAAATCCTTCATGAAGGTAGATTTCTTTTTTTTTTTTTTTGTCGGTTGTGGGGCTTGAACTCTGGGCTTGGGTGCTGTCTAGTGCTCTTCAGCTCAAGGCTAATGCACAGTGCCACTTCCGGTTCTCTGGTGGTTAATTGGAGATAAGCGTGTCATGGAGACTTTCCAGTGGGTCATGGAAGAGATTAGAAAGGAAATTCAAATGTTCATGATATTCAACAAAAATGAACACACAAATTACCCGCTCCTCTGGGACACAGCAAAGGCAGTACTCAAAGGCAAGTTTATAACTCTGAGTTCCTACATCAACAAATTAGAGAGATCTGAAACCAACAATTTAATGACACATCTGAACCTCCTTGAAAAAGAGCAGCAAAATAAATCCCAATCCAGTAGATGGAAAGAAAGAATTATAATTAATTCAGAATTAAACGAATTAGAATCCAAAAAAAACATAGAATCAACAAAACAGAGTTGGTTCTTTGAAAAAATTAACAAAATTGACAGACCCTTAGCAAATCTTATCAGAGAAAGAAGAGAACACACCCAAATAAACAGAGATGAGAATGGAAACATCACCACGGAAACAACCAAGATTCAGAACATTATAAGGGAATACTTCTCAAACCTTTATGCTAATAAGTTTGAGAAC
>NW_012267265.1:1839083-1842760 GCF_000151885.1 Dipodomys ordii
CATTCTATGAAGCCATCATAACCCTCATCCCAAAAGCAGGCAGGGACTCATCAAAGAAAGAGAACTATAGATCCATTTCTTTGATGAACATTGATGCAAAACTTCTCAACAAAATTTTGGCCAATCGATTTCAACAATTCATCCAGGCTGGCTTTTATCTCAGCCTTCTGGAATAGCTAGGATTACAAGTGTGAGCCACCGGTTCCTGGCCAAGAAATAAATCTAACAGTAGCTTTTTTTTTTTCTTCCTGGCTTTAACTTAATCGTTGAGTCTGAGAAAAAAATGACTGTATACTATATGTGCCTTTTGGTATATGATAGGCAGTTGAGCTATCTGACAGTAGATTATGAATTTGTATTAAACAATTAAGAGGGATCATGAGGTATGCTAATTTATTTAAAGTTTTGATGCTATATAATTATATGTATTTATAGGATATAGTGTAACATTTCAGTAGGTGCTTATACTGTGTAATGATCAGATCAAGGTAATTGATATAACCCATTTCTTTGTGTTGGGGACATTCAGAATTCTCTTTTACTTATTTTGAAATATATAATAAATCATTGCCAACCATAGTTATGCATTGGTCCCTGATACCTCTTAACCACCTTCCCAGATTAGAGAGGCTAATTGAGACAAAATAAGGATAGCATTTAGTGGCTAGATGTAACAGTTGCATTAGTATATCTGAAAAGAGTTTAAGAAGTGAAAGGTCATAAATGAAGGCTTGACAGAACAGTCTTGAGGAGAACTGGTAGATTAGAATTTAGGACATGAGTGCTCACTCACCCTGACCTACCCGATAATACCCGCATCAGCCAGGCTAATTCCCATTTTGTTTGTGTTGCCAGCGTCAGGATGTCTACTGATTAGCTCTCTGGAGAGATTCAGGATGAAGTCACTGTGGCTTGCATGGAAGGACATCCATCCCTCAGCTCCTCAATCTTTGAAATAGGAAAGAGCCAGGTCCTTACTTGGAGACCAGTTAATCTCTTTATGCTTTGAACAACTCACCAGATAACAAAGAGAATGCTGTGGTAATTATTTCTGATGAATGTTCAGTGTCTTTGAGTATGATTAGCACCTTTAAAAGCTGAGAAGAATTAGCTTCTTTGTCATTTCAAACAGGGTGAAATCCTAGATATCACTCACATTTTAGCTCACGTTTGTTTACTGGACACAGGCACAGGTTTTTAATCTTGAGGTTTTAGGGCCCATAGTTGGGCTTCAGAGAGACCTACCAATTCCCAGTTAATGTATAATGTGTCCGTATGCCATGTATATGTATGTATCTTTATATATTGTGTATATCTATATCGTTTTTCACTCACAAGTGGTCATGTTAGAGCTTTGACCTACCACCAACAGCGTAATATTTAAGAAGGCCTACTGTCCCTCAAGAATATTTAGGTGACAAGAAATGTATTCCCTGCCTTACATATGTACATCACATTGACAGTAAAATTAAATTTATCCAAAAAAGAATATTTATATAATCCCTTTCAAATAACAAAACAGGGGCTGGGCCACTAGCTACCACCCTTCCAAAATGTGAGTGGAGACAAGATTCTAATCAAGCCCAGGGTATTGCCTCTAAAAATGATTTTACCAGAGAGATCTGAAAAGGTAACCATACAGCCCAAACCAGTTAATGTTGTTATTTAACCACAGCCCATCATCTCTGGAGAGGTCACGATCAACTCTATATTCTCTGCAGTTACTCATGAGTCTTCCTTACTATGAGATCTGAAGATGTGTTCATAGGCTAAGACAACGTCAGTCATGCATTTGTAATTTAGCTTATTTTCAGACATAGGGACATTCAGTTGCATGACCAATTGCTCATTGATACACAAAAGCACTCTATAGAACTCGTATAGTTGGATTTTTTTTTTAATACTGGGATTGAACTCAGGGCCTAGCACTTGCTAGGCTTGTACTTTACTGCTTGAGCCATGCCCCAACCATCCTTTTTCTTTAGCTATTTTTGGGATAGGGTTATACATATGTTTTTGGACTGGCCTGTGCCATTATTCCACTATTTATGCCTTTGCATAGCTCCGATATCAGACACTTGTCACTATGACCAGTTTTTTATTAGTTAAGTCGGGGACTTGCAAATATTTTTTACTTAAGCTGGCTTCAAACCCTGAATCTCCTAATCTCTGTACCCTAGAGGCTGAGATTACATATGTGGGTCACTGGTGCCTGGCCTATATACTTCTTATTTTAAGATATGTAGTTGTTTTTCTGAAAATTTATGTACTTAATCTTTGTAAATAAAATCATGTTTAGATAAAACCATGATTATAACTCACCATGCTTCAGAAACTTGATATTTAAAGGAACATTGCAATAGAGGAGAAATCAATAAATAACCAAAACAAGACCAAAACATTGGACTGCTTTACTTGAAGTACATGGTTTTTATTTTTTTTTAGGGTGTGGGAGTTTAATAGCTTCATGCAATTATAGCCACATTTTAATTATATGTTTATATTTTGAAATTACAATGCATAAATTTCATCAGATTTTCAGAAGGCCTGTGGCTCAAAAAAGGTTAAGAACATGTAGCTTGAAGTGCCAGAATCTTATGCATGTTTATCTAGACAGCCTTCTAGACCAGTCATGTTGGCACACACTTGTAATCTGAGTACTTGAGAGGCTGAACTGGAGGCTGTTCTGGTCTATATAACAAGGCCCTGTCTGAAAAAGAGAAAAAAGGATTCTTCTACAAATCTGAGGATTTGGACAACTGCAGAAATTTAAAGAAAGATCTTTGATAAGCAATAAGATGTTAGAACAAGATAGAGTACAGAAGTGTTTAGGGATGAGTAGAGGCTTGATTAAAAATATATCGGACTAGACAAATCTAACATTATATATTATCAGAATACAAGTAAGAAAGATGAAACCAATAACTCTCAATTAACTTAGGGCCTGGAATTGAGGATAAGGCTTGACATCTATAGATAATCCATGAATTTCATTATAGTCAGGTATTGGAACTATTTATTCATGAAATTCTCATTCATTTTGATTATTTTTTTTAAAGGATTGGAGCTAGGGACATAGCTCAGTGGTATAGAACGCGCCAAGCATGGGCAACACCCTGGGTTTAATCCTCAGCACCACACACAAAAACGAAAAAGATAAAATATAGCTTTTTGGATTGTAGTGATTGATTTGGGATTTATTTCTACTACTATAGTTATTGACCTAGTTCTGGCTCTGACATCAGCCTGGATGGTTAGAGTTGCTTTACCACTTCCAATTGAGGTCTTGGGAGATGCACTTGACATTCCTATGTCCCTGGATAGAAAATAAACATAACAGCAGCACTACCGATTTCCGAGGCTAGTTGTGAGAAATCAAATGCTGCAGTGTGTGCTAAGAACAGTACCTGTTTCCTGGCAAGGAGTTGTTAATTTTATATGTATACTTTCTTTGAGTGGGTGGGGGTGTGTGACAGGTTAGATACTGGGGCTGAAGGACAGAAATAAGAATTCAGGAGCTGCCTGGATTGGAAAGATTAACATCGTGAAAATGGCAATACTTCCCAAAGCTATCTACAAATTCAACGCAATGCCTATCAAAATTCCAACCTCATTCTTCAAGGAAATAGAAGAGGCAATCCAAAAATTCATATGGAACAATAAAAGACCCCGAATAG
>NW_012267265.1:1844320-1868649 GCF_000151885.1 Dipodomys ordii
AGGCTGCAATGCTTGGTAAGAAATGTATGCATTATCCTGCCCATGTAATTGTAACCCCTCTGTACAGTATGTTCACAAATAAAATTAAATTAAATTAAAAAAAAGAAAAAAAAAGAATTCAGGAGCTGATAATGTGAATAAATGAAAATTTGTGGTTTATACTGCTGACACTGGTCTGAAGATACTTGGTTTGATTTACTCTGTCTAGGACCTCTTGAATGGTGTATTTCTAAGTTTGCAAATTCAGAATTACACAAATGCAAAAAACCTAGAAAACACATGTGAGAATAAATATATAAGATATTTTTTCATGTCCTTAAAGGAAGTATATCACTTTATGTAACAGGTCCATCTACAAATCCCTATTGATATAAACACTAAACAGCCTTTCCCATAATGTAGCAGGTAGTCCATTTTTTGTTCATTAAATAACTGAAATTCTTGGCTTGAAATATATTTTTATAATGTTGGAGCTAGATTATAATTACTGTTATTATTATTATTATTAGTTATTAGCCAGATAATTTAGCGAATGAATTGAGGTCCTCTTTGGGCAGAGGGAAAGGATGCTCTGGAAGTGAGAAAGAAAAGAGTTAGCTATCTCACATTCTCTGTGAACGGCTTCCTAGTCTTTTTTTAAAAAAGAAATTTATGTATTCATTTACTTTCTTCCTACTTTCTCTTGATGGCCCCCAAAGGCACACAAGATTGGAAGAAGGAGGCTCCAGGACTTAAAACACAGAAGGAATAGCAGATTCACATGGGAGTTATGTGGCCGTATTGCAGAATATCAGAAGAAGAGACTGTGCCAGAAGATGCTCTGGAAGGTAGTGAGGACATGCTTCTAGAGGCTGGAAGGGCGAGGTCAAGGCATCAGCAAAGTTAGTTTCCAGTTGAGGCCTCTCTTCTGGGCTTGTAAATGGCTGCCTTCTTGTTATCAAGTGGCCTCTTGTCAGTACATGTATGGAGTGACAAGGAGGAAAAGAGTGAGTGAGTGTGAGAGAGATTTTGTGTGTGTGTGTGTGTGTGTGTGTGTGTGTCAGAGAGAGGAAGAGAGAGAGAGAGGGAGCTGGAGAGAGGGAAGGGAGTTGAGAAGGGGGGTGGGGTGAGGGAGAGAGAGGGCAATAGAGAACTAGAGAAGGTCACCTCCTGATCTTTTAATGCAACTGTGTGTTTCTAAGAAGTGGTATGTAAGCTTTATTGTTTTTTACTTGTTGCAGAGCTGGGGATCAAACCCAAGACCTTGCTCATACTAGGCAAGCACTTGAGGCTAGATCTTCAGCATGTTTTTTTTTTTTTTAAAGACAAGGTCTTGTCACATAACTTAGATTGATTTTTAACCTGCAATCTTTTTGCCCCCACCTCCAGAGTACTGGGATTATAGACATGTACTACCATATCCAGCTTCTTGTTTTTTTTTTTAATGGAAAAAAAGATAGTGTGCTTGAGTGCTGTTTTTCTCTTCATTTATATTTGAATTTAAGAATTTTTTGAAGGTTTCCCTCCTTTGAGAAATTGACTATTTGAGAAATGGTGACTATTACAGATTTGTAATATATTATTGGCTACTCATACTTCTGGAGTTAGGAAAGATATTGGAAAGAAAATGTGATACTACAGTTCATTTCATTACATTCATTAAGAGCCAGGTTCTGGTAATTCATGCTTGTAATCCTTGATGTTCAGGTGGCTGAGATTTACAGGTTTATGGCTCAGGGCCAGGTTGGGGAGAAAGGTTTGTTCTAATCCAGCTCCAAAATACTCAGCAAAGAGCTGGGCTGGAGATGTGGTTTACGTGATAAAGTACTAGCTGAGCAAGTACAAAAGTCCTATATTCAAACCCCAGCGCTGAAAAAAAAAAGAATATGTATGATATGCGAGCAAACTTGTTTTTTCCTTTTGTATGTACTAAAGTTTGATAATCTCATTTAATGATTTATCAATTATGTATGTTTCTATTGTGATCTCTTGTTATTTTGAACTTTACTATTATTACTTTTGTATTATAAAAACATATATCTCACTATGTAGCTCAAGCTGGCCCCAAACTTGGCCACGTTTTAGGTAGTACCACTACTCCTGGCATGGTACTCCTCTTTTAGGATTGTGTGGAAAATAAGTTAATCTAATTGAATTGGGATGCCCAAATCATTTCCGTAGGCCATTTGCACTTTTTGTGGACCCTAGATGGTATTCAGATGACCTTCATATGAGTCTAAGGTAATCTCTGAGCCATGACCAAAGGGTTGACATGGGATGGATATTTCATTTTTTTCTATTTCTAGATTTGAAATTGGCTAGTAATTGTTTTGAATATTTGGTTATGAGAAATGATATTAGTTATACAGAAACCTTCTGATCTACAGAATGGTGCTATATCCTTTATGAGATACTAAAAGTCTTTGAAGAGTTCTTTGTCAACCTTTCTTGCACTTGAGATTTATTCTGCACAATCCAAATAGAGTTATTGCTTTTGAGTCCTATACATCCTAATGCCTAATGGCCTATTAGGGAAGACATTTGAGATGCACTTAGTAAACAGAATACCACAAGAATGCAAGAATAGGCTCCAAAGTACAAAGGAGTAGGTGCAGTAGCTCTGATCCGCAGTCCTCGTTAATTGGGTGATGGAGAGCAGGAGGATTGTGGGTCAAAGGCAACCCAGTGAAACCCTATCTCTACCAATAGAAAGGCTGGGGATGGTGGTGCACACTTGTCATCCCAGTTACTCAGGAAGAATAAATAAGGAGATAACGATCCAGGGAGGCTGGGGCACCCATGTGAGAGACTCTATTCAAAAACAGCACACACAAAAAACAAAGTCTGGAAGAATGGCTTAAATGGAAAATCACTTGCTTAGCAAGCTCAAGGCCCTGGGTTCGAACCCCAGTACTACTGAGAAAAAAAGAAAAATTTAGCAGGTTAGTGAGATTCACAGGTGCGGAGGCAATTGAAGCACATAGCTTCAGAACATGGTCACTGCTAAGCTCTCCGTGGGGCATTTTTATCATTTCCATTTTATTCTCCCGTTTTTCTGCAAGTGACTACCAGCATTTCCTCTTGCTATTAACTCTCGGCAGTTACATAGTATTCAGACTCAACTTGCTCAATATATGATTTTCAGACTTACTTTTACCATCCTAAGTATTGTGGGAAACCATGGTAGATTGAGGAGTTAGAGATAGCTCACTTTTCTTGTTGTGGTTAGTTATATCAAACACAATTGTCTTCAGTAATGACAAAAGTAATGGATGCTTGGGAATAGAAAAATAAATGAATTATGACATTTTCTTTCTTTTTTCCTTCTTCCATAACACATAGTTGGACATCCAACAATTTTTCCCTCTCTATCAGATCATTTCTGTCAGCATGCAGATACGTTCACCTTTCTCCACCTAATAAACACTCCTACTCTCGATTCCCCCAGCTTTTCTGCCATCTTTTACAGGGAAAACCCTTTTAAAAGGGTTATCTATGGTGCCAGGCATGCACCTGTAAGCTTAGCACTATGGAGACAGATAAAGGAAGATCACAAGTTCAAAGCCAGACTGTGTTACTTAGGGTGACTGTGACCCAAAAGAAACACATTGTTCCCTTTGCTTCTAGAATCACCTGTGAAACTCCAGCCTGGCCTGTCTCCCACCATCTCACTACAACTGTTGTTGTCAGGGCCACCTTCTGAAAAGATGATCAACTATGCTAATTGTGTTAGAGCAAGACACTTCACTATCCCCTCCCAGAAAAATGACATAGCAAATATTGAAATGTATTATGTTAGTGGTGTGAGTGGTGTGATCTAAATGAACAGCATACAACCTGCATGACTATTAACAATGTATGACTTTTTCTTGGACCAGCTATGACTTAGTTTTCAGGAGGTCAGGTGTTTTTTATTTAAGATTTTTAGTACATATGAAATTATAGAAGCTAATAGAGTTCATTGTGACACTTTCATATAGGCAGTGATGTGGTTTGAACATGGCTACCTTTCCATCACCCCTTACGATCCCCTCCCAATCTCCTTCCTCTTCTCTTGTAATTTACATATGGGACAAAATATGGTACTTGTCTAAGTCTGGTTTATTTCACTTCACACAACGAAGCTCTCCGTTTCCACTCATTTTTATTGGCATCATTATTTTATTGTTATTTTGCTGTGTTGTATTTTCTGGAGGGATTGTTTCATTGCTTTTGTGATCTGTGTCTGCTTTACAAAGGTCATAAAGGCCCTTGGGCATTGCACATTTAGACAACTTTTTCCTGCGATAGACCATGTTTATCTCTTTTATTTTCTCACCTTAACCACTTGATTTACAAAGCCTGCTGTGCCAACAGTGTTTAAACATGTTTCTGGGATTCTTTGTTATTATTGTGTGGAGCCCACTTGTGCCAGTTGATGGCACCTGGGTACCAGACCGACCTCCTCCCCATACCCGAGTGCACTCACTTGATTATTGACCTGTGCTCACCTCTAGATGCTGGTGTAAGTGTGGCTGGAACTCTTGGGAAAATTTCCTTCAGATAGGTGGATGCTGCCACTCTGGACCTTTTCTACATAGTAATTTGTTAGATAGTAAGCATTTCTTTTTCACTATTGAAAAGCCGTGATCTGATGTAGGGAGAAACCATGATAGTTGTAGTCACTGTTAAAAGAAGAAACGACTTAATAACACTCAGTATATTTCAATGGCCAAAGTGTCAGTTGTCACCAATGAGGATGAAGTGTCTTCTTTTTGAGAAAGTTTAGCATGCAGCCATTGTATTGTAATTTGCTCAAACAAGTAGCCACTGAGATATTTTGGGAAGCATCTTCTTGTGAATTGTTTCTCACAAAAGAACATACATATACATGTGTGTCTCTATATACACATATATTTGAACTCAGGGCTTTGTGCTTGTCAGACAGGCGCTCTACCACTTTAGCCATACCTCCAGCCTTAAAAAAATAACCTCCCTGGTTATTTTTGAGATATGATCTCACTTTTTGCCTAGGCTGGCCTAGGCTGTCATCCCTCTAGCTCTGTCTCCCATATAGCTAGATGATACGTGTGTACCACTCTGTTCAGCTACTAGCTGAGAGGGAAGGTCTCATGAACTTTTATTTTTTATTTTTTTATTTAATTTTAATTTTTTGTGAACATACTGTACAGAGGGGTTACAAGTACATGGGCAAGATAATGAGTACATTTCTTATCAAGCATTGCAGCCTCCTCCTTTGTTTACCCTTCACATCCCTTCCCAGCCTCCCCCTACCCCTCCCCCCAAACCCCCCCCCCCCCCATGAACTTTTAAACCACTACCATCTTCCTGATCTCCATCTCCTGAGCAGCTAGGAATGCAGGCTTGAACCACTGATGCCCAGCACAAACGAACCTGTATTTGTGGTGTTGCTCTTCCTTCATAACCCTACTCAAGAGAAAGCTTTTTTTTTTTTTTTTTTTTTTTTTTTTGCCAGTCCTGGGGCTTGAACTCAAGAGTCTGGGCACTCAAGAGTCCATGAGCTTCTTTTGCTCAAGGCTAGCACTCTACCCCTTGAACCACAGTACCACTTCTGGCTTTTTCTATTTATGTGGTACTGAGGAATTGAACCCAGAGCTTCATGCATGCTAGGCAAGCACTCCACCATGAAACCACATTCCCAGCCTCCAGAAAGCTTTTTTCCCCCTGTGGGGAAATACTGTACACACACACACACACACACACACACACACCTCAGACTAAATGTCTGTTAGACACACACACACACACACACACACACACCTCAGACTAAATGTCTGTTAGCCTTTGAAAGTATGTATTTCTTTGTTTTAACTTTTTACAATACTGGAGATTAAACCCAAGGCCTCATGCATGCTAGGAAAGCTTTCTTGCCAATTGAACTACTCCCAGTCTTTTTTTTTTTTAATTGTAAAGGTGATTACAGAGGGGTTACAGTTATATAAGTCAGGTAAGGATTACATTTCTTTTTGAACAGTTTTGCCCCTTTCCTAATTTTCTCCCAGTTTTTTTCCTTCTTCTCCCCCCCAAGTTGTATAGTTCATTTCCAACATAGTATCTAGTGAGTATCACTGCTGAATTAGCTCAACCTTTGTCCCATTGCTTCAGTGCTTCCCCTTCCCTTCCCCAAATCAGATCAATGTATATATAAGACAAAGGATACAGAAATAAAAAACACAGACAAAAGGGGGGAAAAACCAGAAGACAAATAAGGAAGAAGAACCCCAAGAACTGAAAACAGTACAATAAAAATAAACAACAAAACCTCTTGCTTCCATTTCTTGGAGTTCATTTTGATCAGCATCATTTTATATGATCATATGCACATACCTATTGAACCATTGTGATTGTCTCCTAAGAATACATCCACACAGTCTTTTTATCTGGCTTTTGAGACAAAATTTTCTTTCCTTTGACCAGACTGGCCTTGGACTTGTAATTTTCCTGCTTTGGCCTCCTGAGTAGCTGAGACTATGGAGTTTTGTTTTGTTTTTAATATTGGGAGTTGAACCCAGAGCCTTGCATAAGCTGTACACATGTTCTTCTAAGCTTAATCCTAACTGAAAATGTGTATTTCTTTGGAGTCTGAAGCTGTGCAAAATTTTGAGTGAAGTTTCTTCCCCAGTAGCCTCAATGATGAAGCTGTTTCGTTTTTTAAAAAATTATGTGACTAGGTTGTGGCATGGACTGACAGAGTAGCACTAAATAGAAAAGTTCTGCAGTGCACTGACCCGAAGCTATGCAGCTGCAGTGATACAGATGAAAAGGTGTAGAGAAAACAGTATTTGATATTCAGAGTGCCAAAGGATTCTCTGAAAAAAACCTAACCAGACTTCAAACTACAATATGACAGCCCCTCCATATTCAGAATGCTTTTTTAAAAGATGACTTATCTTGGGAACATTTATTCATTTGCACATGCATGTGGTTTTTAGATTGCTTTCACATAATATCTTTGTATGCCAAGGTGACTACATCATATACTTTTTACCATCAAAAAAAACCTTCACAAAACTGTTTATCTTTTTATAATTACTTTCCTTTGCTTATGCCTACAGGTATGGGGCTTTGGCTGGTAATTTTAAAAAGATTTATCACACATTTGCTTTTAACAATAAAAAGACATAGCGATTCTCCTGTGGTTCTATACTCTGGTAAATTTAGATCTGTCATTACCGTGCTTCATTTAAAATACAGAAGTCTTCATGGATTATCTCTGAAACTTCCAGCAGTGGACAGAATTGAAACTCTACAGTAGTGGTAGGAGGTGGTTTATACCATTCCTGAGGTTCTTCCAGGAGGTTGGAAATAGGTTTTGAGTCTATATTGCAAAAATACTAGTAAATTTTGCCTGTATTATTCAGAATATACCAGTGTCTAGCAGGGGCCTTACCGTTGCTTCATTCCGAAGGGCCAAAGGAATGGAATATTTGACAACTTAAAGTCATAGCCCTTATAAGTTGGTAATAAACTCACATTAGTTAGTAGTACTCCTTGAATAAGGAGTCATCTGTCAGACTGTGATATAGGCCAGTCCTGGGACAATATAGATCAGTATAAGAAAGTCTAGGGGCTGGGAAGGTAGCTCAGTGGTAGAGCACTTGCCTTGCATGCCTGAGGCCCTGAGTTCAATTCCTCAGCACCACATAAGCAAAAAAAAATCTGGAAGTGGCGCTGTGGCTCAAGTGGTAGAGTGCTAGCCTTGAGCTGAAGAGCTGAGGGACAGTGCCCAGGCCCAGAGTTCAGGCCTATGACCGGACCAAAAAAAAAAAAAAGTCTAACCTTCCCATCTTTGCTTTGCTAATTGGGTCTACTTTCAGACAGTCCAGCTTTCTATCTTCCATTGAACTTCTCCTTCTATTCAGCCCTCCTTTCAAGTTTTTACTCTCTTTCCCCTGAAAATGTGAGGTTCTGTATTCTCTCAATAGTATGCAGTGGTTGGTGGTTGGAGTCCTTTGACTTTTCCCCTGCGGGTCTCTGTGCTGAGCTTTAGATCTTATTGATTAGGTACACAGTTGTAGTGTAGTCACCATCTTGAGTTGAATCCTCAGGTTCAGGAATGGATCTAGGCAGAGTTATAGATGGCTGGAAGAGCAGCAAGAAAGAAGCCAAGACCTCTGGATCTGGACCGAAGTTGGTGGCTGACCTTGTTTGAAGGACAGAGTGGAAAGTGGAATATGGGTGAGAGAAGCCAGGAGGTCACTAGAACCAAAGGTAGGAATTATACGCAGAGCCACATTGTAGTTGATGGACAGAAGCTGAGACAACGTGAGATAGTATTTATTCCAAAACAACAATGACATTGTGTGGTCATGCATGTGTGTGTGTGTGTGTGTGTGTGTGTGTCTGTAGGTGTGTGTGTGCTTGCACACACGTAATTTATTTGTGAGAGAGAAATGTCTGTAGTTTCTTTTTAACATCTTTCGTCTCTAATATTCTGTTATAGAAGGCTAAACTGCTAGGATCTTCATTTTCTACTGCCCACACAGTCTTTTTCTTGTGTCTGTTCATCCACAAGTGGCACTTACACTTCAGTCATTTTCTTGAGGTAATCTCCTGTGCCTACCCCAGGTGTACCTAGTGTGCTGGGTTTTAGTGACTGGATGCTGTGGAGAGCTGAACCTTGAGGGTGTTGTACGAACTTTGGCTGTAACTGTTCCTATACTGAATGGTGTAGAAGTGCCCCAGCAGAGGCCTGACATGCTTTACCCAGCCCTCTCCAAAGTACTTCAGAAAGAATGTCATCTATGGGATGACGAATACCAGCTGTTAGAAACTTCATGGAGAGGGAAGGTGATTGGGGGTGATTTTTTCCTTCAGGATCATAGCTCACTTTGGATGTCCTTAAACTCATGATTCTCTTGTGTCAGCCTCCTAAGTTTGGGGATTACAGGCAAGTACTATCATACCAGGAAGCGATCAGTCATTAAGGTACCTTCAGGTACACTGTGGATTTGTATTTGTATTTTCTAGGCTGTTAGTACTTGCTGATCAAGAAATTTGCTGAAATGCTAGACTCATTTACTAATGTTTTTGAATTTTTCTCACGTCATAAAATGCTTATTGGATAGTGTGTGTGGCATTCTGTATCAGGAGTCTTGAAGCTGGGGGCTTCTGACCCTGGGGCTTTAGTTATAAAAGGGAGGGAAGAGAGGGAGAGGGAGAAAGAGAGAGACAGAGACAGAGACACACAGAGAGGGACACACAGAGATGTTTGACCTAACTTATTCCCAGCACTGACTGGAAATGAACAGGATCCTAACTGACATAGAAACAGATTTATCCAGTGAAATAGATTCTGCACTGGGAACTTGAATTATGATTTTGGTTCTGCTGTGACTTCCTAATGTACTTAGAGCCTTTTGTATGAATTGTCTGGTCTCTAACCTAGTCTCCATATGATACCTGTCTTCTTTCTAGCTGTTGACACATGTTGAGAAAATAGCTAGTGTGGAACTTGTAGTATACGAAAGCAATAGCTTCTGTTGTTTCCAGGTAAATTGCTCAGTGTGTCCTGCTGTCCTCTCCTTGGTTTCATGGTTGTATGGGACACACGGAAACATCACAGATGGGATTGTTTTTCTGAATTCATTAGTTTGCCTTTGTGTGCTTTTTTAGTTTATTAAGAACTTTGCCTTCTGGCCCTGTCGAAGGTGCAGATGGTTATGCTTTCAAAACACCTTATTGCCCCAATAGCAGCCATTTAAACCAGTCTCTGCCCTGGCCTCAATTTCATCATTTTTGGGACCAATGATTTGGTGTTACAGAAGAAGGTGATGCTTGTCTACCAATAACTCTGGGTCTGAGTCTCCAGTGAGGCCCCACCCACCTGTCTCCTCCCACAGATTCCTCAGGAGGGCAGCCATATTAAATGAGCCCTGGGCTTGGCCCTTGCATATCCAGGAAGGGAGCACTTGGGTTTTAGAGTCAGACAAATCTGAGTGTGAAATGTCCATCTTTGCTCTCAGGCTGTATATCCTCAGGCTCTTCACATTCTGGCCATCGGACTGGGTTTCTTCCTGTGCGAAGTGGAGCTAGAAATAACTCCAGAGTTGTGGATCATTGTGAAACTCAGGGAGCCATCCACAGGGACCAGCAGCAGTGAGGGCACTACCAAGTGTCTGTGTGACCTTTCATTGTGGACAGTTCTTTGGCATTGTGCAAGTCAGTTGTTTTACTACACAAGCGAAAGTATTAGTATTCATCTTGCCCAGTTTTTCATTTCTAATTTAGGAAATCATGAATTTCAGAAAACTAGTTGTTATCAAAACTATGTCAGGGAACACCCCAGGATACATTTTCTTCTTTATTTATATCCATCCTTTTCTTGTTTCTCTTTTTAATTTCACTTTTCTTCTGACTTTAAAACTTGGCATATGGGATCATTTTAAATTTCTTCTTCCTAGCCATAAACATTACACAAGCAGTGTGTGTTTCCCAGGGTGACCACCTTTCAAAAATACCCTGCTGGCTTGTGGCCAGTCTTCAGCCATGTTCCCAGTCAGTCCTCTGAGTATTATCAAACAAGTCGAGAAATTTGACCCTGGGATATCAAGAGTACGTGCTTGATGATTCCCTTCCTTGATGGCCTGCACGTTACCTCACGTTTAGAAGAGGAAAACTTCTCTTGTCCCTTGCTTCTGGTTCCCACTTGGGACTTTATAAGCTTAGAAACAATTTTGGAAGAGCTATCTGCTGATTCCTCAGAGCCAGACAGAGCCAGATTTCAGTTCGCTGCCTGCCAGTTGCTAGCAATGTGACCTTCATGAACTTGTGCCTGCCTGGGACAAACTAAGGACATTGCTGCATAGTACGACTAGCTACCATGTGTTGTCTGCAAGCTGTGTGCCTAGTAGCTGCCATGTAGTGTTTTTGGCTTCCCCGCCACAGAACCACGTGACTGAACCCATTTATCAGATGAGAAAATGGAGATTAGAATTAAGGGCTTAACATTTACATTCATTTTTAATACTTTATTTGTTCATACATGTGTGAGTGTGTGTGTGTATGTGTGTATGTGTGTATGCATATACACATTGGTGTGCTGGTACCGAGGCTTAAACTCAGGACCTCATACCCTCTCAGTTGGCTTTTTGGCTTAAAGGTGGTACTTCACCATTTGAGCCACACCTTCACTTCCTTTAGAAATTCTTTACTAATTTATTTGAAAGAAATTATGTAGGTGGGGCAAGGTTGGGACAAATAACATTGCTTCAGATTTACCCACATATCAATACTGTAATCCTAGCTACTTGGGAGGCTGAGATCTGAGGATTATGGTTCAAAGCCAGCCTGGACCCTGTCCATGAGACTCTCTCTAATTAAGCACCAAAAAAACCAGAAGTGGAGTTGTGGCTCAAGTGTAGAGCATTAGCCTTGAGCAGAAAAGCTCAAGGACAGTGCCCAGAACCTAACTTCAAGCCCCAGACTCACACACACACACACACACACACACACACACACACACACACACACACACTTCATGCAGAGGCTGAATAACTAAAGTACAGATAGCTAAAGTGAATAACTGAGTGAGATGTAATGAAGCAGTTATTGGTTTGGCTACAATCTAGATGGCCTTTACATAACGTAGTGAGTAGTTTTTATCTGTAGGTGCTTATTATATGCTTGTCTTTCAAAGACGATCACAAACCCAAGCAACTCAGTGACTGTAATAGAGATAGGTGTAGAGAGCTGTGATGTGTGGAACTGGTCTTTCTGGTGGACTGTTGGGTTTCTGGATCTCCAGGCTAGGTAGAAAGACAGGTCCCCATCAATGCTGGAATGCAACAGCCTCATTTGCCTCATTTTTGGCTCTTCCTTTTAGCTTGGCTGGGAGGACTGTGAAAATTAGAACAAATGGAGAGTGGAAGGAAGAAATTCTCACTGATTTAAAGACTTCTTGGCAAAGGGAATTTTTCTATGATATTTAAGTGAAGAAACAATTTTCCATTGTCACACAGTGGCTTGTGAAATGGATTCAAGTTGGTTAGAGTTCATAGGCCCCAAGCTCCAAAAAGGAGATGGAATGACACAACACACATTTTCAAAACAGAGTCATGTTTTACTTTGATCTTTAGCTGTCTGTGTTTTTCCGGACAATTGATTTTTTTGAGATAAAGTATAAAAAGTTCACTTAGACATGTGCATATGTAATTTTTTCTTAGAGTAGATTTTCCTCAACTGATTATAGTTAATTTTATTTATGTCTCTTAGAAATGATAGTAGTATTTATCCTGTAATTTTTAGCTCTTTGATAAATCTTTCTAATCAAGTGCATGCTACTTCCAACTTACTTTTGGAATGCCATCGCTACATGTTTGTTAACTAGTTGCTGGAAACTTAAATGCATTTCCATATAGGAAGCAATGTGGTTGAAAGTTCCAGCTTTCAAGTACATACTAGCTCATTTCACATGTAATGTACACCAAGCAATACTATTAGCACTATGCAATCATTCGTAGTAATCAATATGGATTCATGATTTAGTAGCTGTGTAATCTTTAATTTCTTAACATCCTTAAGTTTTAGTTTTATCTGTAAAATGAAATTTCTTTTTCCTTGTTGACAATACCAGGGCTTGAATTCAGGGCCTTTCCTTCTCCCCGCCCCTTCCCCCCCACCTCACCACCCCATCCTAGGGCTTGAACTCAGGGCCTAGGCGCTGTCCCTGAGCCTCTTTGTGCTCAAGTCTAGTGCTCTACCACTTGAGCCACAGTGCCACTTCTGGCTTTTTCTGAGTGGTTTATGGAGATAACAGTCTCACAGACTTTTCTGCTTGGACTGGCTTTGAACTGTGATCCTCAGCTATTAGCTCCTGAGTAGCTAGGATTATAGATATGAGCCACTGGTGCCCAGCTGGGACCTTTTCTTCTTGTTGAACATTTTTGCTCATAAGTTGCACTCTACTACTACGCTTCTAGACCAGCTTTTTGCTGGTTAATTAGAGATGGAGTCTCACATACTTTTCTGCCAGGCTGGCTTCAAAGGACAGTCCTCTGATTTCAGCTGAGAATGTAGATGTGAGCCATCAGCAGCCCGGTTTATAAAAGGGATTTTATAATAGCATTTGTTTCATGGACTGGTAATGATGTTTAAATAATTCATATAAAGCACTTATATTAGCTTGTGTTATTATTAATGTAACTTGGTGACATTTGAACTAAACAGAATTTGATAAGTTGACCTTAAGCCCTAACCAAGTAGTAAGTGTTTCTTTAGGAAAAGTAGGTATTGTGTGTTTGACAAGTTGGGAATATGGTGTCATCAAGAACATTCTGCTTCCTCTTTTCCAGAGACACTATGGATTGCACAGCCAGTCCTGAATTTCCTAGGCTTTGCTTTCATGAACATCGAGCTTTGATCTCTAAGGACTCCCTTCATCACCTTCCCTGCTCTACTTTTGGAGTTGTGTGTGTTAGCTGCTGAGCAGAGATTTAGGATGACTTTGTGCATCAGCATGTTTTGCCTCAGTGTGTGTTACTGCAAGAATTTGAATGTTCTGGAACATTTTACTAATTGTGTGTGTGTATGTGTGTGTGCGCGTGTGTGCATGTGTATATGTGTGCATGCATGGGCACGTGTATGCATGCTGGTTCTGGGGCTTGAACTCAGGGCCTGTGTATGGTCCCTGAGCTATTTTGCTCAAGACCAGTGTTCTGCCACATCAGCCTATAACTCCACTTCCAGATTTCCTTCCTTCCTTCCTTCCTTCCCTCCTTCCCTCCTTCCCTCCTTCCCTCCTTCCCTCCTTCCCTCCTTCCCTCCTTCCCTCCTTCCCTCCCCTCCCCCTCCTCCTTCTCTTCCTCCTCCTCCTTCTTTCTTCTTTCTTCTTCTTCTTCCTGCCAGGGCTGGCTTGGGACAGAGATCCTCAGATTTCAGCCTCTTGAGTGGCTAAGATTACAGATGTGAGCCACTAGCACCCGGCACTGTGTAAGTTTTACTGACAAAGGGAAAATAGAAATATGATGTTCAATGCTCAGAGACATAGGTTTCCCAAACTTCACTGTTATGATTAATATGGAAAGCATTATGCATACCAAATCCAATCTAGTATTCTTTGGATGAGAGCCTGAGCATCAATATATGAAGGGAAAGGAAAAAAAGCAAAGATACTGAAATGCTTAATATCCCTTTTTGCTTGTTATATCTAAAATAAGGGATATGAGGTTTTTTTTTTAAATTCTTTGAAACCAGAATGACCCTTAGGATCATTTGTATTGTTATGACATATCTCTGTGTGCATGTGTATTTGTATGTATGTATGTATGTGTGTGTTAGATGAATTGGGCATACCAAAGGAGGGATGCTTATGTGGGATTTCTTTTTTAATTTTAATTTTTGTTTCCTATTTTAGGGATTTTTTTTTGAGAAAGGGTTTCACTAAGTAGCCAAGGGTTTCACTAAGTAGCCCAAGCTACTTACCTTCATCTCCCAAATGTTGGGTTACAGATGTGTGTCACTATATCCAGTTTGGGATAGTTTCTTTTCTTTTTTGGTTGTAGAGCTTGAACTCAGGGCCTGGGTGCTGTCCCCAAGCCTCCTTGTGCTGAAGGCTAGTGCTCTGTGACTTCAGCCACAGGGCTATTTCTGGTTTCTAGTGGTTAGTTGGACATAAGAGTTTCATGGGGACTTTTCTTCCCAGGCTGACTTTGAACAATCAGCCTTCTGAGTAGCTAGGACTATACGTGTTAGCCACTCATGCCCAGCAATTGGGATATTTTTAAATAAAAAAATAAAAAAACTTATTTTGGAAATCATAAAACCCCAGCAAAAAAGGAAATAGTAGTTCAAAAACCTTCTTCCTATCACTCCCTACCCAGCTTCAACAGTTCATTGCTCAGCTTCAACATGTGACCAATATTGTTTTTATTCCCCACCTCCTCATATCTTTATTTTCCAGAAATGTTTTAAAGTTAATCCTAGATCATAGTATTTTACCAATTAATACATCAGTATATAATATATAAATACACATATACATGTATGTAATTTATAGATTGGCTCCAGTCAGTAAATAGAAATATTTCTAAGAAATAGACATTAAATAAACAAATTAATCTAGTTAAACAACTTCAGTAACTTTATTATATATAATCAATTTAACAGTAATCATTTGTACCTTGATACATACTTAACATTCAAGCTTCCTGATTGTCTCCCAAAAGATTTTAAAACAGTTGATTTGTTTGAAACAAGATCTCCAAATATCTATCTATCTATCTATCCATCCATAATTTGACTGCTAATTTTTTAAGCGACCCTTTACCCATCAGAATTAAATACAGAGCTGTTAGGTGGGAAATAGGACCCTTCTGAAGCAGGCTCGGAACCCTCTAAACCCACAAATCACTAGAGCCAAGTGAACATTTATCCCATTCTCATGCAAGGGCATGCTTAGGGCATGCATGTATCTTCTCCCAAATGCAATTAATTATAACTATGGAATTTACCATTTCTATACATCCCTTGCTATCTTAAAATTAATCTGGAAAACTCATCATTAAGAACAACTTGAGAGGAATCCTATTATTACTTAAAGTAGACATTTCAATCATAGGTGACAAAAATCCATCTATTCCCTGCTGTTCCCATGATATCTACATATTAATCATCTATATTATCATCTTTTAACATTACTAGGACAAATTTAAGCAGATGAAGATTTAGGGCTGGCTATTTGAGTCATGGACTTCGGAGGGGCGGATGTTAATGAAGATGATATTTGACACAATGTGTTCAGCACCTTAGCTAGGCTGAGGTAAAGTGAAGGGCTGAACTGGGAATGAGATCTCTCTAAGGTGGGCTGCAGATAGAGGGTCGGGCCAGGTTCTGGCATGGGCTGAAGCAGGTTGGCTCTGCATCCACCTCTTTGCCTCACCAGCCGAAACCTTTCTTGAGTGGTTCAAGCAGTACCATCATGGAAATGGTCACACCATGACAAAGATGTCAAAAGGAGGACTGTGAGATTCTTCTCTCAAAGCCTCTAGCGGCCTTCCCATCGTTCAGAGTCACTGCCAAAGCCCTCTCTGGTGTCAGTACAACCTAGTACTTTTTCTTATGTGACATCTGTCCTTGCTCATCCTGAACCAGCAGCTGGCCTCCTTGATGCTCCATGAATCTGCCAGCCTCCTATCTGCCACAGGGCCTTGGCACTTTTAGTTTCCTCACAAACCCAACAAAGTGAACTTCTTCACCTCCTTCAGGTTTTTGCTCAGTTTTGCTTGGGGAGGCCTCCCCTAATAACTACCCATCTAAAACTGTACTCATCTATCTTCTCACTGGCATTTCTTAAATCTTTTATTAGTTTGTTTTTTTCCCTAATAATATAACCATTAGGTATATTACAAAGTTTACTTAAAGATTATATATATCTTTTAGTATCTAGGATAATGACTAGTTGAAAGTAGAGCTATGGCTCAAAGTGGTAGAATGCTAGCCTTGAGCAGAAAGAGCTCCAAGACAGTGCCTAGGCCCTGTGTTCAATCCCCATAATCTACCGGAAGAAAAAAACCCACTAGTTATAGAAGATAGGCAATAAAGAAATGAGTATAGGAGTCAGACTCTGGAATTTTTTTTGGGGGGGGTCTGGTCGTGGGGCCTGAACTCTGGGCCTAGGCACTGTCCCTCAGCTCTTCGGCTCAAGGCTAACACTCTACCACTTGAGCCACAGCACCACTTCGGCTTTTTTCTTTTTTGCTTATGTGGTGCTGAGGAATCGAATCCAGCACATGCAAGGCAAGCACTCTACCACTGAGCCACCTTCCCAGCCCCAAGACTCTGGAAAATTTGATCACACATGTACACTGTAGATTCTGTGGAGGAAAGATAACACTAAGAGCAATGTGGGCAGCTTTTGTTCACCATCGTGGTTATTGTGTCTGCCTGGGTTTCTCACCATGTCTTCTCACAAGACTTTCAGAATCAGGTGGTTTCTGGTCAAGAAACAAAAGCAAAATTGTCTCACTCCACAGTGGATTCAGTTGAAAATTGGTAACAAATCAGGTACAACTCCAAGAGAAGACACTGGAGAAGAACCAAGCTGGGTCTGTAAGGAATTGCACTAGATGCCCACATATTTATGCTCTACCATGAACAAGTTAAGCTGAAAGGTCAATCCTGCCTGGACTGACAGTTGGGCATGTTTTTGTAAAAATGTTGTACAGAGGGGTTACAGTTACATGAGCAAGGTAATGAGTACATTTCCTATCGAGCATGGTTACCTCCTCCTTTTTTAAGCTGATTTTTCTTTTTCTTTTTTTTTTTTTTTGTCGGTCGTGGGGCTTGAACTCTGGGCCTGGGCGCTGTCCCTCAGCTCTTCAGCTCAAAGCGAGCACTCTACCACTTGAGCTACAGCGCCACTTCCGGTTTTCTGGTGGTTTATTGGAGATAGGAGTCTCACGGTCTCTCCTGCCCGGGCTGGCTTTGAACCGCGATCCTCAGATCTCAGCCTCCTGAGTAGCTAGGATTACAGACGTGAGCCACCAGCGCCCGGCCTTTTCTTTTTTTTTAAGAATGGGCATAGTAATAAATATGTGAAAAAAAGAAAGCAAGGGGGGAAGAGACCTTTCAGTCAGGGAACAGAGACTAGAGAAGTGTCTTCAGTGTTCATATTTCCACGAACCATGCCTGTGAATCTGGAAGACCTAAATTGTCTTTAACAGTGTAGCCCACATGCTGAATGATGATGTTTCTGGCCTTGACACATTGTGTCTTCGTGGATCTATCCCTTGTGACTTCAGCTATTTGTTGGTGCCTGTGGACGGTCCTGCCACTGCAGACCCCTATGTGGTAAGGCACTGTATCAGGGGTGAGTGAGGCCAGCCTCAGTCTGGTGGAGCCATCCCCTAATACCTCAGGGTACTCTGGCACCTTGGTTTCCTGAGAATTTAGAAATTTGTGAGATTATAGTTATCCATAGATGTATGTCAGAAATCATTGGTGATATTTGTGAATTTGGGCTTCTGCACAATAAAACTCGATGAGAGGATATTTCATGAATGTCAAGGATCTGTAGGTCCTTTAGATATTCTTCTGATTGTGTGGTTTCATTGAAGTTCTGTTTAATATCTCAGGTTTATAAAGGGCTTGAGACCGATCAATGACATCAGCTAGAGAGTCAGCATGGTATTTGGTGGGTAATTGCACAGACTTTGGAGCTAAATCCCCTGGGTGCAAATCCTGACTTTGAACGTTACTTAGTATTTGAGATTTGTAAGGGAAAGTTGTTTATTTTAACCTCTCAGCTCAAAGATGAGGATGATGATAAAAATGGCACATTCCTGGTGTGAGAATTAAATGAAGTATGAATATTTGTAAAGCCATTCTAAAAACATGCTCAGAGTGAGTGCTGAGTTTTTGCTAAATAAAAGTAAAAACATGTAAGTTTCAAAGGCTATTTTTCCACCTCTGGCCAGTAGGCATACCAAAGTAGGGAGAGAGGTGAGTACAATTGAGATCACTAAAAATTATAGGAAGATTGTTTTAAGTTCAGCGTTGTGGAGAATGCAATTCTTGGAAGTAATCTCTGGTGGCCATGAATTAATTAGTTTTGGCTAAAATTGGGGACTGTCTGCTTATCTTGTCACAAGCACTGGGTGATTTTGGTCAAATTATACAAGTTACAACTGTAAAATGGATATGTAAATTCCACAGTGGCTGGACTAAGTTACATTCTTCCAATAGTATGCAAATATTTCCCCCATCATGAATCTTTACCAGCATTTGCTGTTTTATGTGTTCATGCTGATAGCCAGTCTGACTGGGATGTGTTGGAATCTCAATGTATATTTTATTTGTTTTTCCCTGATGGCTAAAAAAATGACAGCATACTTTATATGGCGCAAGTGCAGGGCCTTAATTCAAACCCCAGGATTCTCCCCGCCCCCCCCGCCCCCCCCCAAAAAAAATTGAGCAGTCTTCCGTGTGTTTATTGGACACTTGTACTTATTTGAAAAGTGTCTGTTCTTCTTCTTCTTCTTGTTTATTGATTGGATTATTTGCTCTTTTGATATTTAATTTTTTTAGCACTTTAGTCTGGATAATCATCTATCAGAATATCTGGCAATTATTTTCTTCCATTTATGTAGGCTATCCACCTTTTTTTTCTGTTCAGACTTTTTTACTCAATGAATTCCAGTTTGTAAATTCTTCTTATTATTTCCTGAGCCAATCAGTATGGAAATACATGTAGAGGTTCCTTGAAAAACTAAGAACTATTATATCATGTAGCCATACCACCTCTGGTTACACACCTAAAAGAATAAAAATCAGCTTGCTATAGTGATACCTGCATATCTGTGTATTGCTGTACTATTTATAATAGCCAAGTTATGAAATTGGTCTTGGCGCCCATTAATGGTTGAATGGATAAATAAAAAATGGTATTTGCACACGATGGTTTTTTATTTTATGACAAATGGAATCATGTTTTCAGGAAAAGGAGCAAAACTGGAGTTGATCATATTAAGGAATTAAGCCAATCTCAAAGACAAGTATCACACATGCAGAATTTAGAGAAAATAAGGGGCATGAAAAAAGGAGGGATGAATAGATACATGGAGAAATGCTCAACCTCTCTAGTCATAATCAAAACAACATTGAGATTCCACCTCACCCCAGTTAGAATGGCTATAATCAAGAACTCTAATAACAACAGATGCTGGAGGGGATGTGACCAAAAGGGAACCCTACTGCATTGTTGGTGGGAGTGTAAACTTGTTCAACCACTTTGGAAAGCAGTATGGAGATTCCTCAAAAGACTCCACATAGAGCTCCCCTATGACCCAGCAATCCCACTTTTGGGCATTTACCCAAATGATCACAAACAAGGCCATACTAAAGCTATCAGCACAACTCTGTGCAGCATTATTTACCATAGCTAAGATATGGAACCAACCCAGATGCCCCTCAGTAAATGAATGGATCAAGAAAATATGGTATATATACACAATGGAATTCTATGCCTCCATCAGAAAGAATGACATTGCCCCATTTGTTAGGAAATGGAAAGACTTGGAAAAAATTATATTAAGTGCAGTAAGTCAAGCCCAAAGAAACATAGGTCCCATGGTTTCCCTTATTTGCAATAACTAGTATATGTCTGGGACAAGTAGAAAAGGTCAAAAGCTATATACATATAACCAGATAAGATGACGTTAAGTGAAATGAACCTCAACATAGGGACACAAGTAGTTTTTTCTTTCTTGCTGTTGTTTCTAAGGTATTTATAAGGTACCATGTGATTTTTTTTGTTGCTTTGTATGTCCCTCCCCCACTGTATAACCCCTGCTTTCACTGTATTTGATGTTGGTATAATTTGGGGAGGGGAAGGGAAAAAATAAAATGTTTAAAAAGGAATATAGGTTGACAATTGCAACAATGAGATATACAAGACACTATGATGAAAAATGAACTTTACAATATAAGTGGGGAGGGGGAGTGTGTAGTTGAGGAGATGGGAGGGAAGGGATGGTAGGGGAAAAACAAAGGAGGAGGCAACAGTGCTTGATAAGAGATGTACTCATTACCATAACTCCTCTGTACAGTATTTTCATAATAAAAAACTTATTAAAGGGCTGAGAAGATGGCTCAGTGGTAGAGTGCTTGCTTTCTTGCATGCATGAAGCCCTGGGTTCGATTCCTGAGCACCACATAAGCAAAAAGAAAAAAGCCGGAAGTGGCGCTGTGGCTCAAGTGGTAAAGCGCTAGCCTTGAGCTGAATCACTGAGGGACAGCGCCCAGACCCAGAGTTCAGGCCCCACGACCAGACCCCCTCCCCCCAAAAAACTTATAAAATAAAAGAAAAAAGGAGGGCTGTTAGGACTATGGACATAGGAGGAGGCAGGGGAGATGGGATACCAAAGGGTAACAGGGGTGAATGTTGTATACATGTATAGAAACATCATAATGAAAGTCATTGCTCTGTACAAGTAATATATGCTAAAATGCAAACAAAAGGGATATATGAGCAGTTTTAAAGGTTGTCATGAGGATTGAATTAGATAATTATTGTAAGATGCTTAGCATAAAATATGGCCTGTAGTATCTAAAATGTGACTTAAAGATTACTAGATAATTATCAAAACAGCTTGGCATTGGCATGAGAATAGACCTGAGAACCAATGGAAGACAACTGAAGACCCAGAAATGAACCCACAGACCTATAACCACCTAATCTTTGATAAGGGAGCTAAAAAATAGAATGGAAGAAAGACAGCCTCTTCAGTAAATGGTGCTAGAAAAATTGGTTAAACACCTGTAGAAAACTAAAGCTAGATCCTTATATATCACCCTGTACCAGAATCAATCTCGAAGTCAAAGCAGACACCCTGAAAACATTACAGGAAGGAATAGGAGAAACTCTAGGGCTCTTTGGCACAGGCCAAAATTTTCATAATAAAGTCCCAGAAACACAACAAATCAAAGAAAGGTTGGACAAATGGGATTCCATAAAATCGCAGAGCTTCTTCATGGCAAAGGACATAGGTACAAGATCAATAGCAAGCCCACAGATTGGGAGAAGATCTTCACTAGCCATACAACGGACAAGGGTCTCATATCTAAAATATACTTGGAACTCAAAAAATTAAATCCCCCGACAACAAATCCTCAAACAACCGCCCAATTAATAAGTGGGCTAAAGACTTAAAGAGAGACTTCTCTGAAGAGGAAATAGGAATGGCCAATAGACACATGAAGAAATGCTTAACTTCTCTAGCCATAAAAGAAATGCAAAACAACATTGAGATTCTACCTCACCCCAGTTAAAATGGCTACAATCAAGAACTCTAAATAACAACAGATGCTGGAGGGGATGTGGACAGAAGGGAACCTTACTACATTGTTGGTGGGAGTGTAAACTTGTACAACCACTATGGAAAGCAGTATGGAGATTTCCTCAAAAGACTCCACATAGAGCTCCCCTATGAACCAACAATCCCCTTTTGGGCATTTACCCAAATGATCACTAACAAGGCCACACTAAAGCTACCAGCACAACTATGTTTATCACAGCATTATTCACCATAACTAAGATATGGAACCAACCCAGATGCCTCTCAGTAGATGAGTAGATGAATGGATCAAGAAAATGTGACACACACACACGGATCAAGAAAATGTGACACACACACACACACACACACACACACACACACACACACACACACATACTGGACTTCTGTGCCTCTATCAGAAAGAATGATACCACCCATTTGTTAGGAAATGGGAAGACTTGGAAAAAATTATGTTAAGTGAAGCAAGCCAGGCCCAAAGAAACATAGGTCCCATGGTTTCCCTTATCTGCAATAACTAGTATGCAGATACTTGTTACACTGAGCAGTTTATTGGAGATAAGAGTCTCAAAGACTTTCCTGCCTCAGCTGGTTTTGAAACGCAATCCTCAGATCTCAGCCTCCTCAGTAGCTAGGATTATAGGTGTGAGCCACTGGTGCCCAGCTTTTAATATATAGTTTTATTGTAAAGTTCGTTTTCAACCTAGTGTCTTGTACATCTCATTGTTACACTGGACCAACCTATATCCTTATTTCAGCATTTGTTATTTCCCTTCCCCTCCCCAAATTAGAAAAATGTCAGAAGGGTCAAAAACAATGTACATATGAGCATATAAGATGATTCTAAGTGAATGAACCCTAAGATAGGGACACAATTGGTTTTATCTTTGTTGCTGTTGTTTTTAATGTACTTGTAATGTACTATGTAATGTTTTGTCCTTTTTGTGTGTGTGTGTGTGTGTGTGTGTGTGTGTGTTTGTGTGTGTTCCTCCCCCATGGTATATCCCGTTTTCACTGTATTTGAATCCATTGCCCTACATCTTGTATATACATTTTTCTAATTTGGGGAGGGGAAGGGAAATAACAAATGCTGAAACAAGGATACAGGTTGGCCCACTGTAACAATGAGATGTACAAGACACTAGGTTGAAAACAAACTTTTACAATAAAAATATATATTAAAAGCTGGGTGCCGGTGGCTCATGCCTGTAATCCTAGCTACTGAGGAGGCTGAGATCTGAGGATTGCGTTTCAAAGCCAGCCGAGGCAGGAAAGTCTGTGAGACTCTTATCTCCAATAAACCTCTCAGAAAACCGGAAGTGGTGCTGTGGCTCAAGAGGTAGAGCACTAGCCTTGAGCTGAAGAGCTGAGGGACAGCGCCCAGGCCCACAGTTCAAGTCCCATGACCGACAAAACATAAAAAATAATAAAAAATAAATTACTAGATAGCGAGAGTTTCAATGTGACTTTAAAAAAATTACCAGGTAATGAGAGAATGCCTACTCTTTGTTTCCCTGCTATTCATTTTGAAATCTTCAGCTGGCGCCTTCCGCCTTATTGTACCCTAGCCAATCAGACAAAGTCTGACAGTGTCCTGAATGAAATAATGCATGATGCTCAGCATACTGCTTGGCACAAAGCAAAACCTTAATCAGATGCCAAGAGCCTTGTGCCTTCCATTCAGGTGATGGTTCAGGATGGAAGACGTGAGCAGTGTGGCTGCCATGTTGGGGAGAGGTGGAAAAGAAGGGAAGTGCTTTCTCTGATGTCAGTTGTGTGTGTCAGAGGTGAATAGGACAGAGGCTGTACCAAATCAGGTGATGTCTAGCTGACTCCCAATGTCCTAGAACAAACTCCTGCTTTTCAGTCTCCACCCTTCTGGCAACTTACATCAGTTTTGAGATCACTGTTGAATCCATGGTACATGTGTATGAACTCATAGACTAACACAAATAGGATTGCTGTGGAGTAATTAAATAATTTACTACTATGTACAAATATGAGTTCAAGCTGAATTTTCTAGAGCTTAATATTTCGATTGCCCTTCCAAATCCCAGTTCCCTGTGCAAGTGGCTGCTATGTAGCTTCTTCAGAGGTTTATGTAAGCACATTACAGGAATTTCTATTTGCCCAATTACTGGTACAACAAACAAAGTTGAGCTTTCTCATAACTTCTCATACTGCTTCAGGGTATTTACACCAGTTCATGCTGCAATTTATATTTAAGCTCATTCATTCATTTATTCAGCAAATCAGTATTTATAAAGAGGTCCAAGCACATCTTAATTTTTTGAAGCAGTTAAGAAATAAATTCTCGTTTGAATCTTAATTCTGCCACTATGTATTAACCAGAATTACAGTGTATGAGAAAGGTTAAGTTCTAGTATTTGCCTATACTTAGAGAAAATTTATATAATTAAAATTATTCTTTTTTATTGTGAAAATACTGTACAGAGGGGTTACAATTACATGGGCAAGAGAATGAGTGTATTTCTTATCAAGCATTGTAGCCTCCTCCTTTGTTTCCCCTTCCCATCC
>NW_012267265.1:1872509-1960802 GCF_000151885.1 Dipodomys ordii
TGAACTCTGGGCCTGGGCGCTGTCCCTCAGCTCTTCAGCTCAAGGCTAGCGCTCTACCACTTGAGCCACAGCGCCACTTCTGGCTTTTTTCTTTTTGCTGAGTGGTGGTGCTGAGGAATCGAACCCAGGGCCTCAGGCATGCAAGGCAAGCGCTCAACCACTGAGCCACCTTCCCAGCCCTGGGGATCACTTTTTATCTTAGCACAGTCCTCCTGCAGGTTCATTCATCTTCTTGTGCCAGTGGTTGATTTGTTTTTATTCCTGAGTAGTGTTCCATAGTGTAGATGTACCATAGTTGCTGTAACCATTCACCTGTTGAAAGACATCTAGACTATTTCTGCTTTTTGCCTTTGACAAATAAAGCTGCTAGAATATTCCTGAACTATGTGTGAACATAGTTTTCATGTCTCTGGGATAAATGCCCAAGGGTGCAAATGAACTTTTAATGCAGTTCATAAATCTAGAATTATGCCTGGCACGATCCTGCTTTTGGTTGTATTTTCACCTTTTATCTAGCCCGATGTCTGATTTCATGTGGGGCCATTTCCCCCCTGGCTCCGTGCCTGTGTCAATGTCCAGGCTGATTAGGGAGCTCTTGAACTCTGGGAAGAGGATTTGCTTTGCTTTGTTGCTGGCTGATCTCTGGGAGTCACCTCTGCCATTAGTCATGCTTGTCAGTTTTGCCGCACTGATGTCTCTTTTTCCCAACACATATGTCTAGAGCTAGCAACGTGCCCAGTTTAGCCAATCCCAGGGTTCTTCTCCCTCACTTTCTGAGGAGTCCCTCATGGGGCTCCTGTGAACTTTGGAAGGGAACACCCGCAGCACTCAGTGTCCAGACACTGTGGCTTCCTGTAGTGAACACACGTTGCCAAAAGATGGCAGTATACTTTGCGGCCATGGAGTGCTTTCCTCTGTGTCTTGGATAAGGAGGTACTCAGTTCTTCATCTGCTTGCTAGCAATGTAGAACAGCAGATTTAGAGAGCAGCAGCACCGATACAGCGCAGTGTGACTAAAAAGAATGCACGATGTTTGTAAAGAGCTGATAATGAAAATGATCCCATACTTCTTAGAAGTACTTTGAAGAGGGTAGAAATCAGGACTGTGGGTATGATTTTAATGCTAGTACTGATATACCTTGTATATATATATATATAGAGAGAGAGAGAGAGAGAGAGTGTGTGTGTGTGTGTGTGTGATACTTGTGAAATGCAGATTTTTGCCTGTCATCTGATCCAAGACCACCCAAGATGTAGGAGCAATTTAATTTTGAGCCCCAAGATTTGAAATGAAAACCTTTTAGTCCTTAAGTAAAGCTCACCTCTTTAGACACTATAAATACAGTTTTCATGACAGCAGTGATTCATAATACAGCAATCTTCACTTTGTAGTATTTGTCTACTGTCTGCATTTGTCTGTATATGTGCATACACGTGTGTGTGTGTGTGTGTGTGTGTGTGTGTGTGTGTGTGTGTGTGAAGAGCTGTTGGACATTTGCTGTGTGCTTAAAGCTTTTGGAAAATGTGAGATATTGTCGGGTTCATTGGGTATTTAAACAGACCAAGCTGGTGTGGATGAAGAGGGATGAGTTTAAATACCAGGTTAACTAATCAACTTTAAGCCTCATACATGAAATGAACTGGTGATGTCATGCTCCGGTATGGACTTGTTGAAAACTGGAGTGCTGTTGCTCCCCAAGGAGGCATCCCTGGTCTCTTCTGGAAGCAGACAGCAAGCCTCCTTGCCCTCATTAGTTTGTTTCATGTGCAGATTTAGTAGCTCAGTGCTGGGCAGGATGTGGAGGAGAAGGGGCTGGTTCTGGACAGCTCCATTATGAGTCCTCTAACCACCAGATGGCTTGTGAGTTGGAAGGTCGGAATTCTGCCCTGCAGTTGTCATGGTCCTAGAGCACAATCTAGGAAACAAGGAAACAGGTGGCTCCACCGCAGACACGGCTTTTTTTTTTCTTTCTGCTAGTGCATCCCTTGGCAGAAGCCTTGGGTTAGGAGAGAACTGTGCTGTATAAAGTTCTAACCCTGAAACCAGATGCTGTTGCTGTAGAGACAAGTGAAATGCTGCCTGGGAGGCTCGCAGGGGAGGGGGGGGGGAGGAGGTAGCAGGGCAAGTGAGGCGAATCTAAAGGCTAGCGCACCCGGAGACCTTCAACCTTTACCAGCACTGTGACGAGCAGACTTGCGTTCTTGAAACTTGTGTGCTGGCCGCCTGCCACTTGCTGACTGGCCGGGTAGCAGCTGCTTGCACTGTGTGGACTAGCTGGTGAGCACGTTGGCAGTTGGCGCAGGCTCTGGGGGGGGGAGAACTCGGAGAGGTGGAATGTCCATGGGTGCCCAAGGTCCAGTGGCCGGCACTTTTGCACAAATGTTTCTCATACTGGACTTAAGTCTTCCTTACAAGCTCGCTCTGTGATTAGGATGGGCTGGTGGTAAAAGCTGGTCCACTTGGCAGCTGATTTGACATGTGTTACAATTAAATCAGCATAAGTGAATAAGAGAAATCCCATTGTGGCGGTGGGGTTTTGTGAAATGGGCATAACTTCTACCATCCCAGGCCCTGTGGCAGGAAGGCAGGATTGGCCCCGAGTGGATTTTGTAGACTGGTGTGACCCTGATCCCCATGATGCTGGTAAGGAGCTTCCAAATCTCTTCTGAACTTTGCCTCACACTGGTGCTGGGGATGTGAGCAACCCTGGCCTGTTCAGAGCATGCCTTCTGCCTTCTTTGCGTCCAGCAAATGCAGGGCATGCATGGGAAAAGAACAATTTAAGGATAATTTTGGTGGCCTGCTTGTGAAGCTCATGAGTTAATTTCTTCCTACTACTAATTGGGGAGGGGGAGGGGAACTGGTTGGGTCAGAGTTCATTATAGGAGATATCTCTGTTTTACTAAAAATAGCAGGAACTGCTGAGATGATTGGGGGTGAAAGGTCAGGGACCCAGATAATTGACATTTGGGAGGAAAGATGGATGAAAAGGTGGACGCCCATGGCTCAAGCCTACAATCCTGAACCACTTAGGAGGCTGAGACCTGAGGGTTGTGGTTAGAAGCTATCTCGGGCAGAAAAGTCTGTGAGACTCTTATTTTCTACTAACAGCAAAAAACTCAGAAGTAGAGGTGTGGCTCAAGTGGTAGAATAGCAGCTTTGAGTGGAAAAAGCTAAGGGACAGCATCTAGGCCCAATACTGTTCAAGTCCCAATACTGACCCAGAGAAAGAGAGAGAGAGAGAGAGAGAGAGAGAGAGAGACAGACAGACAGACAGACAGACAGACAGACAGACAGAGAACGCCCAGATGCATCTGGCCAGACTTGTTCTCAAGGAAGAATTAGGTCTGGGGAGCAGATTTTACGTTTTGTCTGCCTCACTCACCTCTTCGCCTTTCCTGTAAAGAAGAGGTTGTCTAAAGAGCCTGTGTGTGGTTGTTCATCAGAAAGACCTAAGTTTCTGATGCCTTGCTAAGGATTGTCTTGGTAGGAAAGTGAAATGGCATGGGGGAGCTGAGAGACATGCACCAGTCATGGCTGTCTTTCTCTAGTTGGATGGAGCATGGTTCACAGTGTTCTGTGGTGCTGGTCGACATTTCCCAGCCCAGAGGTGGCGTGGGGGTTGTGACTTTCTCACTTTCCTCTCCAGCTGTTACTGATTTCCCTTCTTTTCTTTCTCATTTGGTTGTTGCACATGATTTTGAGAAGGGCTTAGACCTCAAGCCTGAACAAACAGGTAAAGAGACAACAAAAGACTTTTAAAGCTCCATTAATGGGAAGGTGCAAAAAGCGGTGTTGTACGTGCCTGGAGTCTAAAGGCGGATGGAAGCAAAAAGGGTTAGTGCTGAGGGGAGATGTGAGCTGAATTCCTCTATTTTCCACAGGGGAGAGATAACCATCAATGCCTAGGCTGTCAGTGGTACAGAGTGTGCTTCTGGGGTCTTTAAGAGAATTTCCCCATTACCTATGGTCTTTGCATCCTTGTCATCCTAACACTGTACTTGTGGGTTTTTGCTCTTCAGGTTACCTGCCTACCATTGCTCAGGAAAAGGATGGAAAAAGGCAGAAGTGACTTGCTAGAGCTCTTGTCTACATGCTTCGTCCTGTACCTTTGGTGCCTTGAATGGCATCTAGTAGCACTCACTAAATACCTGCCCTCTTACAGCAGGAGGAGGGCAGGAACAGGAAAGGAGACTGTTGAATGTCTTCCCTGTTGCCCTCCCGATGCTGCCTCGGTGCTTCAAATTCTTTACTCTCAGTTGCCAATGCCCTCCATAGTGTCAGCTCCCAGCGCTTCACTGTTTCTTTCTTCTCTCTTTTGGTGGCCTGCTGGCTCTTCCTCTTGCCTGGTTTCTGTTATACCTCTCTGACTGGTTCTGCTCTACTTGTAAGTGTTGCTGTGCCTTGGCACTTTGTCTTAGGTCAACTCCTCCATGTTCCCATTTTCTTCCTGATGATCTCATCTGGTAATTTCAGCACAAGCTTTATTCATTGATTTCTCCAAACTTTACCTCCCACGCTGAGCCCCCACCTCAGGTATCTAGTTATATACCTGGCAATTCCTTCCTTCCTTCCTTGCTTTTATAAAATACACCTCTACTTTAAAGTGTCCAGATTGAATTCTTGATTCTTTCCCAGCCACACACATTTCACAAGTTCCCACTTGGTTCTTGCATCCTCTAAGTATCCATTTTTCACATAACAGCCAGAACAAACTTTTAAAAAGAGAAAACAGCAACAGGGCTTGGTAGTTCATACCTGTACTCCCAGCTACTCAAGAGGAAAAGGCAAGAGATTTGAAAGTTCCATGTCAACCTGGGCAAGTTAGCAAAACTCTTATTTCAAAAGGCAAAATCCAAAGGCACACAATGATGGCTCATCCTTGCAATTCTAGCTGCTCAGAAAGTTGAGATCCAGAGGACTGTGGTTTGAAGCCAGCTCAGGCAGAAAAGTCTCTGAGATGCTCCAGTGAACTAGTGCAAAGCCAAGCTGGAGGTGTGGCTCAAGTAGTACAGTGCCAGCTGAGCAAGCAAGCCAAGTAAACAAGCAAGCCAGCCAAACAAGCACAAGGCCTTCAATTCAGATCCTGCAGCCCTGAAACCAAAGTCCAAAGTAGCTGAGGTATGGCATGTCTAGCATCCAAGTCATGGGTCCAATCCCCAGAAAACAACAACAAAAAACTAAAACAGCTAGCTCATGCTTGGCACTTTCTGTTTTAAGACTCTTTAATGGCTCCCATGACACCCCAAATTCTCACTCCTTATCATGCCACGAGTTGTCTCAGTTCTTCATCCTTGACCTTCTGTCTCTTGTCCAGCCACACTGACCTTGTTTCTGTTTCTGGAACATACTAAATTGGGTCTCACCCCAGGGCTTTTGCACTTGTTATTTTCTTTACTTAAAATATTCTTGTTATTGTTATTATATTTTTCTCAAATCAGTGTCTCTTTTGCAGAAGCCTCTTTGGTACCCCACTATACCAAGTGGCTCCTTGCCCATTAAACTCTGCAAAGCCCTTGATGCAATCTGAGATTACCTGATGCAACAGTTTTTAAGGAACTTTCCCCAGTTTATTAAAAAGTGTCTCCTACATCAGTGAGTGTCAGGGACACAGTAGGCAGGGAATAAATATTTGCTGAGTTGTGAGTGTGGGGTATGATTTAATCTTCTTGGGAACCTGAGGCTCAGAGAGACTCTTAAGTGACTTGACTTCTTAAGTCGTTAAGTGATTTTCTTTTCCATGATAATCCTGAAAGCGGATCCACATCCTGTTTTATTTATTTAGTTTGACTATAGAGAGGTGCTGATATATATGTGTCAGGATGAATACAAGAGCTATATCCCTGAAAAAAGGTATCTTGCAAGCAAGCACCCACAGGTGATGACTTTCTTCATAGCACTGACCATCAGTGGTTGGCCAGAGCATCAAAGCAAAGCAGGAAGGAAGGAAGAACATTTGTATTTACTAATGATGTACTGTGTGCTAGGTGCTGTGGTAAATGTTCTTAGGTAACTTTTTACCAAACTTATTTCACAAAGCAATCAACACAAGTTAATGGTATTGGATTGAACTAATGCCAGATAGATACAATGATCTTGATTTTATATTTTATACATGGAAAATCAGGCTCACAAAGTTAAGTATTTGGTTCCAGGTGGTGTTGCTACTAAGTGGTAGAATTTTATATATATCTATCTATATATATATATATATCTATATATATATGTATATCTATATGACTACTTGACCCCAGAGTTCTGACTTTTTATCCTTGAATAGTTGCTTTGTGAGATAAACTACTGAAATAGTAAGAAGGAAGATTAGGAATTCGGTGCACATCTACATAGATGATAACAAATATGGGAAGCACACAAGAATCAGTTAAACAGACAATATGGAAAACAGACTCAAACCAATCTAGTGCCTAAGCATATAATTGTATGACTAGAATACAGAGTGAACATTTGGTACTCTGGCAGGGCTCCTATATGGTATGACATAGAGCAGCTGTCCCCAGAAAAAGTTCCTTTCTTTCTAGACCGCTACTACAGAAGCAGCATTTGAGCAATTCAGAATTTCTTTCTGCTTTCACTATAAATAGAGCTCATGGAATTCTGTATGTCGAAGTTAATGCAATGAAAAGGAGCCACAGAGTATGGAAATAAACCTTAACTCATTCTATCAACTAGAAATATGTTTTGGCATCGCGACGCTGTAAAAAACGCTGTCATTCCTTGGATAGATTCTGAGGTCTTATTTAGCATATGAAATTGCAGAGTAGATCCTATTATGTAAGGAGACAGGAGGACACATAAAATGGTTACAAAATGAAGATCTTTGTGCCCTTCAGGGAAGAGTTAACAAGGCAGATAGGCAGAGAGAGAGAGAGAGAGAAAAAAAGAGAGAGGGGGAGAGAGAGAGAGAGAGAGAGAGAGAGAGAGAGAGAGAGAGAGAGAGAGAGAGAGATGGGATAAAAATGTGGCCCATGAATGAATGGGTGCCATGTATATGTGTCTATTGCTGAAGCCAGGTTGCTAGATAATCCTCAGATGTCAGATTTCTGTGAGGCCAACATGTGACTCCAAGCTTGCCACTCAAAGAGAATACTGGGCTGTGCTGGTATTAAGAGGCTGGCTGAAAGCTAGGCTCCCACTGTGCGTTAGCCTAACTCCCTGTCGCTCTCTGCGTGTGGGTGGTGTGCGTGTGAGGGTATACATTTTGTGCAGTGGGTGTTTAAAGAGCTAAGCACTGAGACTGGATTTCCACAAACGATCATCACGAGCACTCCAGACACACCAAACTTCCTCTCTTGGTATTTTTTTTCCTTCTCATTTTTTTCTCCTTCTTCTTCTTCTTCTTCTTCTTTTTTTCTTTTTTTTTTCCTTGCAAACCCCACGGAGGATTGCCTCCCAGCACCCAGCCTACAGGATTGGGATTACTTCTGTCTTTTACCTGTCCATGTGGGTGCCCTCTCAAGGTTAGAAGTGAAGCTATGTGGGGTCGGCATATTCTCCAGCACCAGACGAGAGGAGCTGCCTGAAAGAAGAGTGTTGTAGCCACCAGAGGAAGAGCGACTCTGCCCTGTTAAAATGAACAACAGCTTGCAGGTTAACCTGCCCCAAAGCTGGGCTGCATCAAGTGGCTCACTCCAGGAGAAGTCTGAGCATTCTTTTTTTCTTTTTTATTACTATAGGATGGAGGATGAAGCTGTCCTGGACAGAGGGGCTTCCTTCCTTAAGCATGTGTGTGATGAAGAAGAAGTAGAAGGTGAGCTGGCTGGGGTTTGGGGATGGGGTGCCTTCGTGTATATATGTCTCTGTGGATATATATAGCGTTTGCCCATTTCAGAGATCACATTTCTAAAGTTAAAAACCAAACCTTGTCTGTGGAGTTTCTTTATTCTCTACATTTTTGCTTCAACACAGAAAGTAATTTCAAAAAACTTTATGGGACCCTCAGAACTAAGGACAGCCTGATATCAACCTGGTTTTTCTAAACTGGGTTATTTTTTTTTTAAAGGAGATGCTTATGTTAACTCTGCCTGTCTACCAGTAACTAATAGTTTACTAGATCAGATTCATCACGTTCCAGTGACTAATTCCAGAAAGCTGCTAGATTTACATAAATATATTGGCAGCACACTCTAATATTCTGTTTTCTGTAGTTGGCACAGGAGAGAAACATGCTGCAGAAGGAGAATGATACCATTGTAGAGAAAATGGGTATAAGCTATGATTGTGAAGCGTAGTAACGTGGAGAGCTCTTAGCTAGGAAATGAGAGACAAACAGGCTTAACTAAGAAATCTCCAGGACCCCTGTCACTAATGTTCCCCAGAGAACACTGAAGTCAGAGAAGAGTTCTGTCTTGCCTGGTGGTGTGGATGCTCTCAGTATGGACCTCATGGTCTTCTCGCTTGACTCATCAGTAATGTGGGAACAGTGTTACTGATTTGATAGTAAGATGGCAGGGCATCACAGATACAATATATTGCTATTGACAGTGAGATTTTCTAAAATAATCAGGGTTCTAGGTAGTACTCAAATAAAACTTGCAGGTGGACCATGTGATCACTTCCATTAAAATCACCTGAGAGACATTGTGTAGGTGTTTTGGAGATAGAAGTCTGACTAGTTGCATTTTGATAAGTGTTTCGTGTCTCCCCAAGTATTGGAGGTGAGAGTTGGGAAAGAGAGGTGGGTCTTACGTGTTTTGGAGTTATTCTTCAAGCAGACAGAACCTCAGCTCCAGGACAAGTGATGTTCCAGTTCTACCTAGAACAGCCTCAGCACTGTGGGTGGTCATGCTGTTTCTCATGTTTCTTTTAGTGAGTTTCTTCTGCTTGTGTTCTGTGGAGAATTGCAGCCCTCCCCTCATTTCTGCATTTCTGCTCTTGAGACTGAATAATAAGAATTTGATGCCCAAGTTTCTCAGAAAAACGGAAACTACAGTATTTTCTTTCATATTGTTTGATGGGTTCCTTGCATTTTTACAGTATGACTGTGGGGAAGCTGGAGAAGGAAAAATAGTGAAACTTTTTTTTTCTCATGAGTTTTGTAATCTGTGATGTTAAGTCTTCATTGTAGTAATGCTGTTAGTGTCCTTTACTGCCAAATCATTAAAATGATAACATTTGGATACAAGAAGTAATGTTCCTTTGGGTGCATACCCCTAGTTGTAGGATAATCAGGGTGGGAAAAATACACTTATGTGTTTTGTCCCTTGAGAACAAGGTCCTAGCTGAGTTCACAGGAGATGTAAATCTCAAGCTTGTAAGGTCTATAGGATTGACAGTACACTACTACAGTAGAATAGCATCCATTTCTTAAAGCTTTTGAGTAGGAAGTGTGCTTCCTGAATTATTTCCCTTGATTTTCAAGCACAAAATTAGGCTTATCAATTGCAATGTAAATCACAATATAAATGAATATTGCACATAAGCCTGTAAATAGGTGTTTTTGGGGAGAAACAAAAAGATGACCAAAATTAGTAGAAATTCCTATAAATTTAAGGAATGTGTTGTGTAAATTTGGTGCATAGGTTTTTGTTCATTTCCCCATTCTTATATGACTCCTGTGGAAGTGGAAGTCTTGAAACTAAGTTAGGAACTGTTTGTATCTGGATAAGTATCTTCCACTTGACCTCCCCTTTACACGCCTATGCTCTTCCGATAGGGGTTGGAGGGCTGAAATTTTAGCATAAATTGCAGTATGAAGAAGTTGAAATGGATACAAATTTGATGGCACATCCATTGTTCCAGTTATGGAGAGGAAAGGAAGAGATGATTCGGTTTTCAAAGTGTTTATTAAAGATGGACTTTGTATGTGGAAATATTTTTCTCAACCATATGAGGCCATCTCAGGCTTTTCCACTCACATGGTAGCCATACCTCCAGTCCTTAGGTTTTTAATCACATAGAATGGTGTAAATGAAGGAAAGCAAAAGGTTATTGCTGTTCTGAAGAGCTGAATTTCTAGTACATTTATGGGAGAAATAAATGGTGTCATTGAAGGATTAGGAGTTCAGAGGCCAAGGAGCTGGAATGCCTTAATGGTATAATAGCAGTTATGCTTCCTTTTATCCAAGAAGCTATTTCTCTTGCTTCGAGGATGACCATGATTAAAGTATATTGCAGCACACTGGGCAAAAGTAAACTTAAAAACTTCGATTTTTTTTCAAAGAGTAATTTTCAGAAGTAATATAAGGAGTGGTCATGAGGGTGACTGAGGTCTAGTGGCTCTGGCCACTTGGCTCACTCCCATGGCCAGAAGAATCAGAGGTCTTCTCTTCGTTCTTCCAATCCCGTGTAGTTCTGAAGCAAGGAGAGAAGACTTCAAACGTGCGCTCAGTTCACCTTGTTCAACTTTCCTCTCAGTGGGTGTCATGACACTTAATCCACCTCCTAGAAACTCAATAGAAAACCATCAGCTGTGAAACTCACTAAGAATAGAGTGAGTCAGAAGAGGAGTCATCTTTTGTTTGAATAATGAATTTATCTCAGTGGTATATATTTAAAGATCTAAACCTTGTTTTCACATAGTTTTCCTTCAGGTACTAATGGCTTAGTGATACACTCGCAGAAAAAGGAAACCAAGTGCCAGGTTTTACTCTTTAAAATAAATCAAAGCTTTTTGGTCTGGTCTTGTATTGGTTACCTTATGCTACTGTAAGATATTTGCAAGGTTAGCATTTTGTGCCAGGAGTGGTTACTGGATACCAGCTGACTGAAAACTGTTCGTGTTTCAGATAGTAATATTTGTTTCTGTGTCAAAAGGCTTTTGCTGCCAGAGTTAGTCTGTAGACACCAAACTGATGTTGCCAGAATGACCCAGAAATGTTGACCATGAGGAGCAGCTGCTCATGTTTTATTTCCTACGTAGAGGAGGTTGTCAAATTGTGTAGGGTGAGCCCAGACCCACCTAGGAAGCAAGAGTCCCAGGTAGCTTTTTCCTGGAGGAAATCCTACGGATGTTTTATTCTTTAAGAAAAAAAAACAAACCTGCTAGGATCTTGGATCTGTATGATATAAACAGATTACTTAATAGTCTCCTATTTCGCAATAGGGGAAAAGGCAAACTCCACCTTATCCTTTGAGATAAGGCCTTGGCTCTGCAAGCATAGGTAACTCCCCAGCAGTTGGGGCAACTCTTAAATTCACGAGGAGGGGGCCTCTCCTTAGCACCAGGTCCAGTCTGCACCTCAGCAAACAGCCTACAGCGAGATGATGTGGGTTGCATCCTTTCTCTATGCCCAAAACCTCTTGGTCATTTTAAAGCTGTTTTGACACTTGGCAGTGGTTTCCATCTTCCTTCAAAGTTGAGGCTGGTAGTCTTACTTGTCAAATGGAAGAATATTTACTGTTGGTCATTAAGAGAGTATTGTTGCAAACTTTTGCTGGTGTGTGTGTGTGTGTGTGTGTGTGTGTGTGTGTGTGTGTGTGTGTGTGTGTGTGTGTGTGTGTGTGTGTGTGTGTGTTGTGTGTGTGTGTGTGTGTTGGTCCTGGGGCTAGTGTGTGTGTATGTGTGTGTGTGTGTGCGTGTGTGTTGGTCCTGGGGCTAGTGTGTGTGTATGTGTGTGTGTGTGTGTGTGTGTTGGTCCTGGGGCTTGAACTCAAGGTCTAGGTGCTTTCCCTGAACTTCTTTTTCTCAAGGCTAGTATTTTATCACTTGAGCCACAGTTTGACTCTCTCTCTCTCTCTCTCAGCAGTTTTTGGAGACATAAGTCTCATGGACTTTCCTGCCAGGACTAGCTAGCTTACAACTGTGATCCTCAATTCTCAGCCTCCTGGATAGCTAGGATTATAGTCATAAGCACTGATGTCTGAGAAGACTTTTTAAGGCAATCAAAATAGAAAAGTAGAACAGAGTTTGGAACAGAATAGATACTAAGTAATTGTTAAAAAGAAAGCATAAATATGTATTATAAACTAAATAAAGCATAAGATTACTTTCTGTAATCCTCTGTATCTGTTAAATTTTTAGATTAACATTTGATTTTCTTGCTACTCTTAGTCAAATGAGGTATAATCTCTAATTCATCCTTGGTATTACTTCCTTTTTGATTTTACAAAGATCAGTTTATGCATTGGGGGGGGGGCGGGGGAGGCTGGGAAGGGATGGGAAGGGGAAACAAAGGAGGAGGCTACAATGCTTGATAAGAAATGTACTCATATCTTGCCCATGTAATTGTAACCCCTCTGTACAGTATTTTCACAATAAAAAATAAATAAAAATTAAAAAAAGAAAAAGAGGCCCCTTTGAAGACAGAGGCTAAAATGATAAAATGACAGCTTTTGTCTTTCGGAGGACCTCAACATTTTACAGACCTGAAATCTTAGTGGTTTTAATCTCTTTCTGCTAGAGAATATTATGATCATCTACTCATGTGAACTGGAGGAGGCAGTATTCTAAGAAAAAGTGGGACTTAGTAGATTTATGTTAGTAGATTTATGTTAATAAGTACAGTGATCAAAAAATGCACTTTTACCAGGCCCTGATGGCTCACAATTATAATCCTAGCTACCCAGAAGGCTGAGATCTGAGGATCAGGATTCAAAACCAGCCCAGGAAGGATAGTTCGTGAGAGTCTTATTTCCAAATAACTACCAAAAGCCAGAAGTGGAGCTGTGTCTTAAGTGGTAGAACACAGAAGCTCAGGGATAGCACCAAGGCACTGAATTCAAGTTCTAGGACCTGCACATCTAAGAAAAATGTGCTTTGCCAAGAAGGAGTGAATGAAAACCTAGTAGGAAGGCAGGGAGGAGCCGAGTTAGGGCTGGGCTGTTGTGAGCAGTGATAAGTGTAGGATTGCAGTTGGGTTTTGTTGACCTCTTCTCTCTGTTCATTATGATTGCTCAGAAACAGTGTGTAGGGAGGAAACCTGGAGCAAATACTGGTAAGGAAAAGCCTTCTTAAAAGAAACAATTCATCCATCTATACTTTAGGAAACTTTAAAGAACCACCACAAGCTATTTAAAAGTTACAACAATGAATAGCAATTTGATTTTCTCAGGACAGGCTGAACCTCTATAGATCTTTCCCAACTCCTTGTTTGTTTGTTTGCTTTTCTTTTTTTTTTTGCCTCAGCCTCAGCAGAATGCCTGCTAAGGGTCCTAAAGTCTTCAGCTTAGGTCTGTAGCCCCCTGACATCTCCTGCTGTGGTTAGTAAAGTTAAATATTTACATATAGATTTCTTCTCTTTTAAGGAAATCTGATGGTAGTTTGTTTTCTTTTGTCTTTTTCTTTGTTGGCAATACTGGGGTTTGAATTTGCAAGGCAGACCTTCCACATAACCATAAGCCATGCCCTTAGCACTTTTCTTCTGTTTTTTCATGAGTTCTTTTCCAGGTAGTTACTTGTGTTTTTTTTTTTTTTTTTTTTTTTTTTGCCTGGTAGTCTAATATTGGGCCTCAACCATTATGCTTCTTGTGTAGCTGGTAATATAGGTATGTACCACTATATCTGGCCCTCCATGAACTTTTGAAACTAGCATCAGACATCATCCTTTCCTAGTTTTCCAATTTATGGAATTCCCTGGTAATATAATATGAGTGGAAGCCCCCCCTTGAAGCCTTTTTCTTTTTTGGTCTTAAGTGTTGACATTCTTTTATGGCAATAAAGCCATAACAAATTTAACTTTGAACTTTGTGTTTTGCAACCATTTAGGAATTCTGAAATAGTAAACTCAGAGCAATTTTGCCCGTGGATTGAGCTTTTTATAGAAGCTCTCCCCCCCAATCTGGTCATATTAGTGAGACATATTGTTTTATATTTACACTGGGAGTATCTCCAAATTGTTTTATTCATGTGTTGTTAAAGCAAAGTGGCTCAGTATCATTTTGAGAACAAAAGTTCAAGGCTTACTCAATTGTATAATCATTATAGAAGAAGTTACTTAGGATTTGGAGCTTATGTTCCCCCCCCTCCCTCAGTAAAATGGAAACAGTAGAACATACCTTTCAACTATAGAACTCCTGATAATTCCTCCTCCAAATGTCCTAGCTATACTTTATACCACTCTGCATTGTTCTTATGTCTGACAGATACAGTCTCATCAATAATTTCTAATGATTATGATCATTCTAAAATTTCTCGTTGGCTAATATTTATTTTTTCTACTGGTTTACTTAATTTCTTCTAACATCCAACTTTGGCCTTCCTAGCCATGCTTCCTTATTGCTTCCCATACAAGCCAGAAAGGTCAAGTCAAATTTCCCAAGGACTAGTTATTGTCTGTTTCTCTTTGTGATCATTCTGTTTGTCTTTAGCTTTGGATATAAATCTAAATTTTCATAGTTAGAACATACTGTCCTTAATTTGTTAAATTGCCTCCTTTTCCAAAAAGAAGCAGAGTGAACTATAATTACATACAGGGTAAGATAATATTGTCTAATAAAGGCTGCAACATTGTTTCTCCTGAGAACAGACTGAAGTGTTTAGCATTGTCCCACCATTGAGGAGATAAGATTCAGATATGTGTATAAATATACAAACATGTACACTCAACCCCCTGCAAGGTAGAATAATTCAGCTCCCTACTAGCTTATTATGTAATTGAGGTGCCAATTAAATGAGATTATGCAACAGTATAGAAATAATACTATGTATCCTTGCCTGAGCTAAATATTTCCCCCAATGATTCTGAGTCTTTTTCTTTGTGGAGTTCAGAATCCTTGGGGAATCGAAAATTGGACCTACTGCAGGTGAGCAGAGTTAGAACAGAATAAATTTCAGTCAAGGCTCTATTGTTTCTGTGGTGAGTTTACTGGTGAGATTTTGTTAGATTTCTGCCCTATTTTAGTTGACGGTTTTGGCTGATAGCATTTAGGGTTCGTGGAAGATTCTGAACACTGTATTCCCAAAGCTGTTGATGGACAGGTAGGATGAAAGGTGATGAAGGTAGTTGAATCAGCAGTATGGGTGACTGAAGTAATTCCTGTATCTGAATAGCTGGAGAAGCTTTTAATTCTGGTTAATTGCTTTTACCTTTCCATAGAGCTAGAATTAGAAGGCAGCTATCTGTAGGGCAATATCCAGCATGTTCCCCTTTCTTCTTACAGGGTTGATTCTGAAAGAACATTCTACTTAACCCCAGGAGATAAAACTTTTTTGAATATTTTGAAGGTCGAATGCTCAATAAAGTTTATCAGGTGAAAACTTCTGGAAATAGGGTTTTTATAAGATCGTTGTAAGGATAGATTGGCCAATATATCAGTTTTAAAGCACCAAAATTATATGTTTATAGATTGTTTAAGTCAATCACCTAAGTCCTCTGTTGGTTATTCAATTTTCAAGAAGAAATTCTATCTGTACTGCAAAATAAAGAAAATGTCTTTGATGTAGAATGGAAGCTCTTAATTGAATCCAAAGGATACATGTATTTGGGAAATTAGATCAGTATCTGATTGTTCAGGTTTTCACTTGCTTTTATTCAGTCTGCTGTAGCTTAGGAAACATGGCAAGGTACCAGGAGTCTCAGGTCCCATTTCTATTCCTGGCTCTGTCACTGTCTTGCTGGGTGACATGAGGAGACTCATCCTCCTGTGGTCATGGTTACTTTGTGCAAAGTGCAGCTAAGAGCTTGTTTCCTATGCTTCCACTAGAGATGCTCTATGGATTCTTGGGTAATCCTTGAAAAACACCTGGATATTTGTAGAAAATAATCGATGAATTATTCTGAGTCTCAAAGTTTGTGTTTTTTTTGTAAAAAGATAGCATTTACATATTCATTTCCTAGTTTTGCTACAAACATAAGTATAGTTATTTGAAACCTCCAGAATGTACACTATAAATTCAAGATATATACCTCCCTTGGATATAATCCTTGCTTATAATCTATCTTTATGCTCACCAATTTCTCACTAGCGGTTGCTGTGACTGCCTAACACTTTCAGACTAAAGCTGAAATGTTAATATTTAGTAATCAACACACAAGTTGATTAGCACCTATAATAACTCTTCTTACTCACTTTAATGTAACCAAAGAATAATGCTTCTTTTCTTCCTTAAGCTTTTCAAAGCAGCAAGAAGAATAGCAGGTGTAAGTTCTAACATGTAACTTCTGCCAGCTCTCGGGTATCAGTGAATGTGAAAACATATTCCAACTAAAGTCACAATTTGTTATTCCAGAAAAGCCAGCCACTATTTAAGAGCAAAAAATTATATATGTTGGTATATTAATTTGGTGATTATATCTTGCACATGGGTGAGTTCACATGGGAGACTATGGAATAGATCTCCCACAGAGCAACATTAAGTTGAGAGACAAAAGATGAACAGGAGTTAGCTAGATACATAACACAGGAAGCATTCCCTCTCAGGCCTTTCTGGAGATACATCACAGAGAAAGAGTTAGGCCCATTTGACAAAAAGGTTAATGGGGTCGAGTTCGTTAATGGGGTCGAGTTCAGTGGACATTGAGATACTGTCCTGAGGAAGGTAGGATCTAGGTAACTTGTGGTCTTTTGTGCCAAACGTTTAGAATTTTGCTGAGCATGAACTGGATGTTAAGGATGTTAAGCAGAGAAATGACATGACATGATTTGCATTTGAGAAAGATTTCTTTGGTGGCTGAATAGAGAACAATCCAGGAAGGTAATGATAAAAGTGAGAGAACTTGCCAAGACTCAACTGAGAGATGAAGTTTGGCTGGACAAGAATGTAAGAGTTAGAAACTGATGAGTTGTATCCTAGGATTTATAGATAGAGAAGTTTGGATGGTTGGACAGATAGACAAAATGGTACTTTTTTTTTTTTTGTCAGTAGTGGAGCTTGAACTTGGGGCCTGAGTGCTGTCTTTTGCTCAAGGCTAATGCTCTAATCACTTTGAGCCACAATGCCATTTCTGATTTTCTGGTGGTTAATTGGAGATAAGAGTCTCACAGATTTCCTGTCTGGGCTGGCTTTGAACTGTACACCTCAGATCTCAGCCCTCTGAGTAGCTAGGATTACAGGCTTGAGCTACCAGTGCCCAGAAAACTTGTAGGGAAACAACACTGGAGGGAGTGGTGGAGGATGATACGAGTTTAGCCTGTTAAGTGTATTCAGTTTGAGGCACCTAAGATAGCCAAGTAGGCATTGTCGTGCAAGTTGGAGCCAAGAAAAATGGACAGGGCTGGAGACAGAACTCTGGAAGCCCTAGATCCATAGCTAGCATAAGAAAGAGGACTGAACTGGGCTCTCAGAGTTCCAGTATTTAGACATAGAAGAACAGACATAGTAGATGGAAAACCGAGAAGAAGATGGGTCCTCTGAGGCCAAGGGAAGATACCAGCGCTGAAAGCAACCAGAAGTCTGGTAGTGTGAGAATTGAGTCAGTGGGCACTGGATTAGGCAGAAAGGAGCTAAGACTGATGGTCTTTCTTTGCAATGTGAGTGTCATATCAGATGGGAGTATGGTTGGAGTCAGAGTGCTCAAGAGAAAGTGATCATCATGAGAAGTTAGGAAGAGACTGAGATCATAGTGGCTTTTCCTTGTATATGTTCTGTTATTCGACCAGTTAAAATATTCAGAACTTCGCCGCAGTTTCTGGAACTAGGAAGAATCTTAAGAAGAACGTAGTTTTATGTCTTGCCTTAGAGAGAGATGGATGAGTCGTGGGAAAGTTAAAAGGATTTGCTTCGCGAGCTAACTAGGAAGAGGTCTTGGGGGAGGGGGTTAGGCGCTATCTCAAAGAGTGTGCTGGGAGTCTGTGGGCTCTCAGGTGTGATGTTAATGCCAGAGGAATAGGGCGGCTCCAAGGGTTTCCTCTCGAGGGAGAAAGGAATTTAGAAGGGGGATGAAGGAGAACTAGAGGAAGTACTGGAAGAATAGGAAGCGGGAAGAACTGAAAGGAGAAGTCTCAAAGGTGTGGGACGAGCTTTTGGAAAGGTGAGAGAGAGGCTTCTCCGACTGCATCATTTGTCTGCATCATTGTAATGAGTCTAGGTGATTAGTGTGAGGGCAGGTGTCTCAATGAAAATGTTTCCCTTTTCTGGGACAGTTTATGGCACAAAGGGTCATGGATTTAAACTTGAAATTCTGTAAGGCAGAAAGATTTGTAGAGAATCATTGAGCCTTTTTTTCCTTCTAGGTCATTACTAACTTGACAGGACTGATGGTTGCCATCACTCGTTTTTAGGTGTAGGTTGCAGATAATGGGGGATGGGTGGGGGTGGGGTAGGTTACTGTGTACCTGGTAGTGGAATGTGGGAGGGGAAAGTATGTATCCAGGAGCACCAGAGGAATCTTTGTCTTTGTATCTCATTAACTGGCTATTTGGCTTCGGTTGGCTCACTGGAAAATATAGAAAGTGAACTAGGTAATATTTATGCTTGTCAGCTCAAAGTATGATGATATGTGCCTGAGTCAGTGAATGTAGTCCTCTTTTTCTGGGCACAGGTGGCCAACCACAGTCATGAAGATTCTGGCATCAGCCTAAGAGGTGATCATGCCTCTTGTACGCATTTTTGGTGATTGTTATAGCCCTGTGAGATCTCGTTTAGTTATATGCAGAGTGTGATGGAAGGGATTTGTGTAACTAATATTAGAAAGTTTATACATGATTAGCCATGAGTGCATTGTCTATTTTGGGGATTATCTGTCTATAGTAACCAAAGACTAGTCTTCCTATTGCCCAGCCGGGGCTTAGGCCACTTCAAAAAGAGAAACTGTAATAGGGTCAGAGATGGACAATGTGTGTGGAATGAGAGCATGAATGTGTGCATTTATGTGTCTCTCTAAGCTGCCTCTCTGGCTGCAATTGCAAATCCGGTTATCTGTGACTGTTAGAATAGCCATTGTTTTGTGTCTTCCAACTCTATTTTTTATTCAGATGTGCAAATGGGGGCCATAAGAGAGATAAATGCAAACTGTCAGTTCTCTACATTTGGCTTACAGGTGGATTTTGCCTGACGGCATATGTGTTATGCACTAAAATTCAGCAGCTCTTTTGGGGTTCTGGGTTTCTGGTTTCTGTTCTTACTGCTTCGCTGCTTAGTGCTGGTGGTCCCAGCTCTACTCTTCTGATCTTGTCCAAGGGAAAGAACCGACAAGACCTAGTTCCTGGCGGTTAAGATTTACTGTGTAATACACATTGTGAATGCTCTGGGAAAGCTCTGCCCACAGCAGAGTAGAGATTGCTAGGCACATGCTTGAAGAGAGTAAGTGAAGTTTGAGGTTATGGAAGGTGTTAAGCTTTCTACAGAGGTTAAAAGAGCCAGCAAGAGATGAGTTAGGACTAGATCCTAGGTTGTTCCCTTTGCCCTGCTTAGGATGCATATTCTGGAGAACAGAGCAAGTTCTCGTGTGGGGACATGGAGAAAGTTTCCTGTTTAGAGACTAAAAGGGAAAAATGGGATTAAGACTGACCAGAGAACCTTTGTGTGCCAGTTTAAGTGGGAGGACTTTTTCATACAGATAGTTATAAAATATCTATCTAGATCTCTATGTAGGCATGTTTTGTATCTATATGCGAATATATAAAAGATTTTTGTCAAAGTGCAGTTAAATTTACTTTGGAGAATAAACATTTTCAGTTTTGAAGTTATTTAACTGTGATTTATTTTGAAAAAAGCCATGGTGGGCTATTAAAAGAAATATTATCTTGCTGGGCGCCAGTGGCTCACGCCTGTAATCCTAGCTACTCAGGAGACTGAGCTCTCCTCAGAGGTTCAAAGACAGCCCCAGCAGGAAACTCTTACCTGTGATTTTTTTTTATTGTGAAAATACTGTACAGAGGGGTAACAATTACATGGGCAAGATAATGAGTACATTTCTTATCAAGCATTGTAGCCTCCTCCTTTGTTTCCCCTTCCTATATATAGGAGAAACTAATACAAAGTTTTATATATTCATTAAGGTAGTTTCCCAAAATGCCATTAAGAAGAAATTAATAACTTCCTATGTTAGATATTTTCAACTAACAGTTGACCATTGGACATGATTGAGTTGTATTTATAGAAACATGTTCATGAATCTAGGTTTGTTATACTGTCAGCCAGCTTTGTCTAAATTATCAAAGATAAGTACAATGAACACTGAATTTCAGTGTGTGCTTAGGTCTTAAGGTTTTCCTTTTTTTTTTTTTTTAAGTGATATTGAGGTTAGAAACTAAGGTCTGTTTGTTAGGCAGGTGTACTACTGCTGAACCATGTTTCTCACCTCTGCTTTTTGCTGGCAGTTTTAAAGATAGAGTCTTATTTTCTGTTTGGACATATATCTGGACCATGATCTGCCTGTTTTAGACTTTATATTGTTGCTAGGATAAAAGGCACATATCACCATGTCCAGTTTTTCTCAATTGAGATGGAATCCTGCCCATTATTTTTGGTCTAGACTTGTTTAGGACTATTATTCTAGGCAATCTCAGGCTCCCATATAGTTTAGGATAACAGGAATATTCCACTGCACGCAGTTATATGTTGACAAGGAGGCTTGCACATTTTTTTTTTCTACCTTGGCTGGACATGATTCACTATAGTTCCATTCCTACTCTCCAAAGTAGCTAGAATCAAAGATGTGAGCCACTGGTATCTGGCTGTATGCCTTAACATTTTTTTCCCCTTTTACCTACATTGGGGTTTGAACTTGCCAAGCAGGAGCTCTTGCCACTGAGCCATGTCTCCAGCAGAATCCTTGGGTTTGAAGACTAGAATTCTTTTGCTAGAAAGTAGATCGCTAAAGAATAGCCCAAGTATAGCCAGCTGCCGGTGGCTCACACCTGTAATCTTAGCTACTCAGGAGGCTGAGATCTGAGGATTAGGGTTCAAAGCCAGCCTGAGCAAGTTTGTGAGATTCTTATTTCCAATAAACTACTAGAAAATTGGAAGTGGCGCTGTAGCTCAAGCGGTAGAGTGTTTGCCTTGAGCTAAAAAACTCAGGGACAGTACCCAGGCCCAGAGTTCAAACCCCATGACCGACAAAAAAAAAAAAAAAAAAGAATAGCCCAAATAAGAACCATAAGCTTGCTTCTCAGAACTTTGAGACATTGTCTCTAAAGTTGTTTGTTCTTACCTAGAGATTGTTATCGCCATCACGATCAAATATTAAAAGTGCTGTGCTCAGTAAATATCAGGTAACAAGGTGAGATTTCTTATCAGTCTTGCATGGGGAACCTCAAGTTGCCTTGAGGATTTCTGAGAGCCCTTCAATATATAAAATTCCCAGGCAGTTCAGAGGGAAGCAAAGTACTTCCTTGCTTTCTCTTCTAAAATTACTTTTAGTATTTGTTTGCTTGCATGCCTGATCTTAAGTGTATGTGATAGCAAACTACAAAGTCCAAATTCTTAATTTTTTTTTACTTAAAAACTTTAAAAATTATCCTTAAGTAGTTATACAAAGGAGATACAATATAACAAAGCAGTTTATGAATATAATGCATTTTGATCATTGTCACCTCCTTCAACATTTTCATCCCCATTTGACCCACTCCTTTCCTTACTTTTCTTAATTTTACGGTATGTACAATGAAGTCTTGACTGCATTCTCACCGATTTCTCCCCTTTATTATCTGTCTGTCTTCCTTTAACCTCACCTACCTATTTCCTGGTGTTCATTTTGTCGGGTTTTGACCTAGTCTGTCTAAAAGATTACTATTTGAGCTCTCCAAAGAGTCTGTTATACATCAGTTAATTTATTTGTAAACACTTGCATATCACCCTACATGTTACTTATAGATTTATAGGTGCATTCTATCTACCATAATTGAGGGAAACCATGTAACTGTTGTTTCTCTGGGTCTGTATTATTTTACTTAGTATAATTTTTATGTCTTTCCATTTCCTTACAAATGGTACAATATTATTCTTTCTAATAGATGATTAAAATTTCACTGTGTGTGTATACTACATTTTCTTAATCCATTTGTCCACTGAGGGCTGATTTCATATCTTGGCTGTGGTGAACAGTATTGCAGTGAACATGGTTGTACTGGTGACTTTACTGTAATCTTGTTTGTACCCAGGAGTGGGACTGCTGGGTTATAGAGTAGGTCTATGTTTAGTTTTTTAAAGACCCTTCATATTGCTTTCCAGAGTGGTTGAACAAGCTTATATATTACCACCAACAGTGTATTAGTTTTCCCTGTTGGCCACATCCTCCCCAGCATTTGTTGTTGTTTGTTTTCTGGATACTGTCCATTTCTAACTGGGATAAGATGGAATCTCAGTGTTGTTTTGATTAGCATTGAAGTTTTTTTTGTATTTTTTATTGTAAAAATAGTGTACACAGGGGTTATAGTTACGTGAGTAAGGTAATGAGTACATTTCCTATCGAGCATTGTTAGCTCCTCCTTTGTTTTTCCCCTACCATCCCTTCTCTCCCCACTTCCTCAACTCTTCCCCCCACCCCAGTTGTAAGGTTTGTTTTCTAAATAGAGTCTTGTACATCTCATTGTTACAATGGGTCATCCTGTATCCTTGTTTCAGCATTTTGTTATTTCCCTTCCCCTCCCCAAATTAGAAAAATGTATGTACAAGATGCAGGGCACTGATATCAAATGCAGTGAAAACAGGGGTTATACAGTGGGGGAAGAACACACAAGAGAAACAAAAAAAATCACATAGTACTACATTTTTAGATACATTAAAGACAATAGCAAGAAAGAAAAAAAACAAGTTGTCCCTATCTTGGGGTTCATTTCACTTATCACCATCTTATCTGGTCATACGTACATAGCTTTTGACCTTTTCTGCTTGTCCTTGACTTATATTAGCTGTTACAAATAAGGGAAACTATGGGACCTATGTTTCTTTGGGCCTGGCTTACTTCACTTAATATAAGTTTTTCCCAAGTCTTTCCATTTCCTAACCAACGGGGCGATGGCATTCTTTCTGATGGAGGCATAGAATTCCATTGTATACATATACCACATTTTCTTGATCCATTCATCTACTGAGGGGCATCTGGGTTGGTTCCATATCTTAGCTATGGTAAATAATGCTGCAATAAGCAAAGTTGTGCTGGTAGCCTTGTATGGCCTTGTTTGTGATTCGTTGGGTAAATGCTCAAAAGAGGGATTGTTGGGTCATAGGGGAGCTCTATGTGGAGTCTTTTGAGGAACCTCCATACTGCTTTCCAAAGTGGTTGAATAAGTTTATACTCCCACCAGCAATGCAGTAGAGTTCCCTTCTGGCCACATCCCCTCCAGCATCTGTTGTTATTAGAGTTCTTGATTATAGCCATTCTAACTGGGGTGAGGTGGTATCTCAGTGTTGTTTTGATTTGCATTTCTTTTATGGCTAGACAGGTTGAGCATTTCTTCATGTGTCTATTGAGCATTCTTATTTCCTCTTCACTTGTTTATCCGGCAGTTGTTTCTTTGAGGATTTGTTGTTGTTGGGGAATTTAATTTGTTGATTTCTAAGTATATTTTAGATATGAGAGACCCTTGTCCGATGTATGGTTAATGAAGATTTTTTTTCTTCTTTTTTATTAATAAGTTTTTTTATTGTGAAAATACCATACAGAGGGGTTACAGATCTTCTCCCAATTTCTTGTTTTTTTTTTATTGATCTTGCTAGCTGTGTCCTTTGCTCCCAATTTCTTGGTTTTCTATTGATCTTGCTAGCTGTGTCCTTTGCCATGCAGAAACTCTGTAATTTTATGCAATCCCATTTGTTCAACCTTTCTTTGATTTGTTGTATTTCTGGGTCTTTATTAACAAAATTTCGGCCTGTGCCAAGGAACCCTAGAGTTTCTCCAATTCTTTTTTTTCTTTTTTTTTGGTCAGCCATCCGGTTTGAACTCTGGGCCTGGGTGCTGTCCCTGTGCTCTTCAGCACTCTAACACTTGAGCCACAGCGCCACCTCTGGTTTTCTGGTGGTTTGTTGAAGATAAGAGACTTTCCTGCCTGGGCTGGCTTTGAACCATGATCCTCAGATCTCAGCCTTCCTGAGTAGCTAGACATGAGCCCCTGGTGCTCAACAAATTTTGAATTCTTACCCAAGCATTACATCAAGAGCTGGCTTACGCCCCTTCCCCACTCAGCTGCAATTATATCATGCCTTTGGCAGGGGGTTTCCTTTTCATGAACTGGTATTTAAGCCCTAGTAAATTAGTAATGCTAGTTTGGTGATATCTCACTACAGTTGCCAATGGACACTCTATGTATTTGTGGATGAGAAGCTAACAATTTATTTGAATTACATTTATTGAATTTAGGGGTTATATAAACTCGTCTATTAAGTTTAAGGATTGTGTAGGCCAGTCTTTCTTATATGAAGTACCTAATGTAGAACCTTCTTGCCTTAAAGATTTTTGGCAATCTCTTCTTCAGTGAATGGTGCTGGCAAAATTGGTTAAATACCTGTAGAAAACTAAAGTTAGCTCCCCTGTACCAGAATCAACTCCAAATGGATCAAAGACCTTGAAATCAAAGCAGACACCCTGAAAACATTTCAGGAAGGAATAGGAGAAACCCTAGGTCTTCTAAGCACAGGCCAAAATTTTCTCAATAGAGACCCAGAATCACACCAAATCAAAGAAAGGGCCAAACGGGACTGCATGAAGCTGTAGAGCTTCTGCATGGCAAAGGACATAACTAGCAAGATCAATAGAAAGTCCACAGATTGGGAGAAGATCTTCACTAGCCATACAACGGACAAGGGTCTCATATCTAAAATATACTTGGAACTCGAAAAATTAAATCCCCCAACAACAAATCCTCGAAGAAACAACTGCTGCATAAACAAGTGGGCTAAAGACTTAAAAAGAAACTTCTCTGAAGAGGAAAGAAGGATGGCCAATAGACACATGAAGAAATGCTCAGCCTTTCTAGCCATAAAAGAAATGCAAATCAAAACAACATTGAGATTCCACCTCATCCCAGTTAGAATGGCTAGAATCAAGAACTCTAAAAACAACAGATACTGGAGGGGATGTGGACAGAAGGGAACTCTACTGCATTGCTGGTGGGAGTGTAAACCTGTTCTACCACTTTTGGAGGTTCCTCAAAAGACTTTACATAGAGCTCCCCTATGACCCAGCAATCCCACTTTTGGGCATTTACCCAAATGATCACAAACAAGGCCATACTAAAGCTACCAGCACAACTCTGTTTATCTTAGCCTAGCTAAGATATGGAACCAACCCAGATGCCCCTCAGTAGATGAATGGATCAAGAAAATGTGGTATATATGCATATATATAAAATATTTATTCCATTTTGTATATATTGTGCGCGTGCACGCGCGCGCACACACACACACACACCCACACACCCACACACACAATGGAATTTATGCCTCCCTCAGAAAGAATGACATTGCCCCATTTGTTAGGAAATTGAAAGACTTGGAAAAACTTATATTAAGTAATCCAGGCCCAAAGAAACATAGGTCCCATGGTTTCCCTTATTTGCAATATCTAGTATATGTCTGGGACAAACAGAAAAGGTCAAAAGCTATGTATTTATGACCAGATAAGATGATGTTAAGTGGAATGAACCCCAAGATAGGGACAGAAGTGGTTTTTCGTTCTTGCTATTGTTCCTAACGTATTTATAATGTACCATGTGGTTTTTTGTTCCTTTGTTTGTTCCTCCCCCACGGTATAACCTCTGTTTTCACTGTATTTGATATCGGTGCCCTGCGTCTTGTATACATACTTCTCTAGCTTGGGGAAGGGAAGGAAAAAAACAAAATGCTTGAATAGGGATACAGGTTGATCCATTGTAACAATGAGATGTACAAGACACTATGTTGAAAACAAACATTATAATTTAGGCAGAGTGATGGAGGAGAGGAGGAGTGGAGGGGGGATGGATTGTAGTTGAGGAGGTGGGAGGGAAGGAATTGTAGGGGAAAAACAAAGTAGGAGGTAACAATGCTTGATAGGAAATGTACTCATTACTTTGCTCATGTAACTGTAACCCCTCTGTACAGTATTTTTACAATAAAAAACGTATTTAAAAAGATTTTTTTTGTATTTTCACAATAAAAAATGTACTTCTAATTAAAAAAAATAAACATAAGCATTGAACTTAAAAAAAAAGATTTTTGGCAGCTTCACAAAAGTGCCTGGAATTTAAGTTTTTTATATTTTTGTTTTTAAAAATTTTATTGTAAAGGTGATATACAGAGGGGTTACAGTTATGTGATTCAGGTAATGAGTGCATTTCCTTTTGAATGACTCCAAACACAATGTCACTCCTTCCTTACAAATTATGGCTGTTTAAAAAATTTGCTCTTTTTTTTAAACTATTGCAAATCAATAATTTCTAACAGAGGATTTTAAAATTTAAGTCTAAAAAGTCTCTTATAATAAGTAGGTAACTGTTGCTGATTCTTTGTGCATCTTACTATTTTATAGACTTCTTGTGGGGTTAGAAAGTCTGTCTATCAAACTTTGCCTTTTCCTGTGTCCTTTCCCTCATTCTAAGTTTTCTTGTACCTATACTTCTAGTTGAGTTTTTTAGTCTAAGAAGTAAAGCAGCACCTTTTGGCAATCTAGCACATATCTAGTTCTCTACCTCCTCTTCAACATATTTCTTTTCACAATGAAGAAAATAGTAAATGTCTCATTGTTGCTTCCTTACATTTTCTTGTCAATAGTTGTCAATGTGTTTTAGGCATCTTGTCATAAAACCAGTTTAACATTAAATAAGACAGGGAAGGCACTATTGAACTCGTATTTTGGGAATGCTGTTTACTGGTTTTGGAAAAATGAATATGCTATATGTTTTGGGATCTTTTCTTTGAACTGATGAGAATAGAAATTCACTTGATTATAGAAAGAATAGATAAAAACCATTTCTTGATGTCTAATTAGAGATATATGTGGGAGGCTGGGTGGGATGAGGTAGGAGAGAATGAGGAGCACTGGAGCGATCAGAGATTTTACCTCTCCTTTGGGGATCCTTCAGCTAAAACATAGTGCTGAAATCTCAAGTAAGAATAATTATAGGCTGCCTTTTTCTAAAATAGGCTTAGGGTGAAATGAAAGTAACATTGAAGACTGAGCTTAGTGTATCATGAATGACATGGAACTGTGGACCCACTACAAGTTGACCTAAAATTCACCTCGTCGCTTCCTTCCTCTATACTAGGAAGCAAACATAATTATAAGGTTGATGGGATGAATATAGTGTTGAAGAAGTATTCAAGCAATGATGGTGCCCTTGATGAGATGATGAAGCCCTTCTTGGTCCTTATACCTGAGCTATTCACCTGTGGTATTTTATGGAGAGGACACTTGGCTAGCTGTGACAGCATCCTAAATCTCTCCAAACAGTGTTTTCTGCTCCTGCATGATGGGGATGATCACAGAGTTGCAAGAAGAGTCAGCTGTGACTGACTGGCATGCTTATAAGCATTTGTTATGGTTGCTGTCCATTGAACGTATTGTAGTAAACACAGCAACGTGCTTCCCAGGAAGGAACTGGAAGATCCTTCCTCTATCCAACACATGCATATGTTGTTAACCAGCAAGTCATCTATAGAATCTTTAAATTGCTAAATTTTTAGTTCCCTGGCTTGTGAAGTTGTTTGATTCTTCCAAGTTCTGAATCATCCTAAGTCGTAAAGTGGGTATAAGTGAGAGCCACCTTAAGTTGGATCACTATGGAATTACTAAGTAGAAGAGTCTCCAGTTTGCCTGAAAACATTAGAGCAATAACCACAAGAATGTAGTAGGCTGTACTATCTCAGGAATTGGGAGATTTGGAAGTGACAATTTCATTGTACTTTCTGCTTGGGCTTTCTGTACTCTCTGGGAATAAACAAGAATTACACAGTAATGATTCTGATGTTCAGAGATAAGCAGGGCAGCCATGTTTGCTTCTCAGCAGTGCTGTCTTTCATGTGGATTGTGACACATTCCAAGACATTCTGAATGTGTTGGGAACTCCTACCCTCTGTCACTGCAAGGCAAGTAGGATACTTACTTAACCACATGATATTACGCTAAGTGGCAAATAAAGGACTCAGTGCCCTTGACTGTATGCTTGAGTGAACACTGTCAAATGTGGATCCCAGGAATTTAACTTTATAGTAGCAAGAATAAACTTTATTTTAGCAATATTTATAATAGTCACCTCTTCTTCCAGGCACTGGTGATTCATGCCTGTGATCCTAGCTACACAGGAGGCTGAGATCTGAGGATCATGATTCTGAAGCCAGCCCAAGCAGAAAAGTCTTTGAGATACTTATCCCTAATTATGCATTAAAAAAAAGCTAGGAGGCTGGGCGCTGGTGGCTCATGCCTGTAATCCTAGCTACTCAGGAGGCTGAGATCTGAGGATCTCTGTTCAAAGCCAGCCCGGACATGAAAGTCCATGAGACTCTTATCTCCAATAAACCACTCAGAAAATCGGAAGTGGCGCTGTGGCTCAAGTGCTAGAGCACTAGGCTTGAGCTGAAGAGCTGAGGGACAGCACCCACGCCTGGAGTTCAAGCCCTACAATGGACAAAAAAAAAAAAGAGAAAAAGCTGGGAGTGGAGCTGAGGTCAAGAGGTAGAGCACTAACTTGAACACAAAAGCTCAGGGATAGTGAGTGCCTAGTTCAAGCCCCAGGACTGGCACACACACACACACACACACACACACACACACACACACACACACATGCACACACACATACACACACACACACATGTCACCTCTTCCTAATGTACTACTGCTGTTTTAAAAAAGCTTTGCTCTTTAAAAAAATTATTGCAAGCCAATAATTTCTAGCAGAGGATTTTTAAATTTGAGCCTAAAAAGTCTCTCATAATAAGTAGGTAACTGTTCTTGATTCTTTGAGCATCTTACTAGTTTTTAGACTTCTTGAAGGATTGGAAAGCCTGTCTATCAAACTGTTCCTTTTTTTTTAACATGTAAAACAACACGACATGCTCAACTTTTCTGTTCCCTCGAGCCTGCAGTCATTTTGAGAGTCATAATATAAAAATAGCCATTAATTTTCCTGACATTTTTCTGAGACAGATAAAGCACCATTAATGAAAATAAATACTGAGGTTAACCTGTGATAGTCTCACCCACAATGATATCTTTTCAGCAGGAATGTTGCTTTATTGATCAAGAAGACAGGTATTCTGTCCGTCTCAGTTCTGTGGTGTTTTTGTTACTTAATACATATGACTCACTAAGTATTTGGTCATTACTTCGAGGAAGCATGCCTACCTCGTCCAGCCCATCAAAAGCAAGCCTGTCTTATTCTTTGTTCTCATGAGCAAGGAAGCTGAAGAGCAGAATGTTGCTCGAGAAGTACTTGGTCATGCAGCAGTCATCGTCCTACTTCCTCATGGTCTACTTAATCCCAGAACCATAAAGAGAAAACAGTTACCAATAATATAGGTAGAGAAGGAGGGCACTCTGAGGTCAGAAATTGCTCAGCTTTGTGCAGTGATTTTCTCCAGCAGTTCCTGGAAGACAATACCTTCCTTACCAAGCATAATCTATTTACCATGCCTCGAGGATTCCCACAAAGAGTTTATAGCCATGTGAGTCCTAGAGAGTTATGGCTTCCTTGAAGGCCATCACTGAGAGTAGAAAACGTGGGCGTGTGGCACATTGACTGGCAGCAGAGCAGCTGGAAATGAGTGTGAAGGATTCTTTAAATTGGCAGACAGTTTCTAAAATTCTAAATATGATGATGACAGTTGTACAACTCTGTAAATATACCCAAACTATTGAGGTATGTTCTTAAGGTACACTTGTACATGGGCCTGAGATTTGGAATGTCCTGAAAGAACTTCCATTACCACTTGGTTATCTGGAGGGGCACCATAGCAGCCTGGAGGGCTGAATCACATCTGAAACTTCCCACCTGTTGAAAGGCGTTGTAGACATGTAGGGGACAAGATCATGAGGAGGGCAGGTGGTATCATTTTTGTGAGGGTGACAACTTAAATTAGGTTCTCAAAGCTAAAGGATCTTCCTGTCTAGAGTTGGAAGACTCAGTCTGAATCATTGTAACTCAGCAGGCTAAAGTCCACTTTAGAGTCAGAAATCTGACCTTATAATTTTAATGGCCCAAAGAGACTGTCTTTCCAATGGTTTGATGAATGTAAAACACAGATTGGGGTTAATGTATCAAATCTTTCTGTATAACCTCAGTGTGACTAATGTAACTTAATTACACATTGTTTTTTGCTTACCTGCCATTATTCAGGTGTAGAAAAATATTATGACAACATTCCTGCCTTGGTGTGTGTGTGTGTGTTTGTGCGTGTGTGTGTGTATGTGTGATATTTTCCTAATTCCTAAATGAAGCTTTCAGCATTTGATTTACTGAAGAAATTGGTTGGCTTTGCTTACTTGAATTGCTGGGACTTGAGATAAAACCTCCTGACTCCTTGAGTAACTGGAGCTCAGGAAACAATTGACGCTGTTTCTTATTTCACATTGTTTCTGAGACATTTCCTACTTCCTAGTATAATATAGCTTTCCCATGAGAACCATTTACTTGCAAATGGTTAGACATGATAAACCTCTCATTGGCACACATTCTGTGGGGAGAGTTTCACCATGCTTTGTTTGGAATAACAAGTTTCTGGTTATTTCTGTTTCTTCCTCTCTTCCTCCCTGCTCCCTTTCTATCTTTCCCTCTCCCCTCCCCTTCCCTGCATGTGTATTGTGAGGGCTTCTGCTCCAGGTTCATTCCCAGTATGAGCTGTTTCTTTTGCTCACTACCACATTGACTTCAGCCTCTTTATTCCTTAGTTGGAATCTGTTTTTTAAAGCGACATATTCTTTTAATGCTGCCTGTCTAAGGAAACCGCCTGTGAATGGTGGTTTTTTAGATGTGTTGACAGCAGTTGAGATCAGAATGCTGTATGTGGATTTCACTGTGGTATGTGATATTATCTCTGGCACTGGGACATGTGTCAAAGAATAAGTCCAGAAATGGGAAATGAAAACCATCAATGAGATAAACTAATCAAACTTACAATTAAAAAAAATGGTCACATTAGTAATTCTGAAGTGATGTTTTTCACATTCCAAAGTTATGTTGTAGATAGATAGAATGAAAGTAAAAGTTCCCAACTAAAGAGATTTGGAATTTTGAATTCTTTTCTTTTTTTGTCTTACCAGATATTTGCAAAAAAATATACTAAGTTGATTTTGCAGCTCCCTCTATCCAGAGAACTAAAGGCATTACTCAATCCTTTTTCTCCATGCCCTTCTCTTCAAGGCAGTTTTTGCTGGGCTGAGTTTATTTTTATCATTGCAACAACCAGTTTTTAGAAACTTTTGGAAACGAAAAAAGAAAAATGAGAAAGACACTGTAGCTGACATTCATTGTAGCTGTTTCCTAGTGTGAACATTTGAGTATTTCTGAAATCTTCTCTCCAACTATGTCTTCTTATCTCAGTCTGTCCCAATTCTAAGTCTCTGTTCTGCTGATAGGGTAAAAAAAAAAGACAAAAAGTTATACTGTAAAACTTTTTCCCCAGCACAATGACCTTTTTTTTTTTTTGACTTTTTGAACTTTGCTTTAGATCTTTATTTTTGTAGCTCCAACAGCTCCCTTTCTAGCACCTTAGCCAATACAATCACACACTCAACAAGGATAGACAGGAAAAGCCTCTAGGGCTTACCCAAATGAATGATGGGATTGAGACCCAATGTAGTTAAGAAGAGCATATAGTTCATTGACCACAGAGATATGGCCATAGACGAGGACTCCTGGAACTTTGGTATTTACTTGTTTTCCTAGACAAAAAGAAGGTCATCTGGATAGAACTAGAGTCCATACTAGTACAAATCTAGTTCTAGAACCAACAGGTTTAATTACAGTGTTGCTACATGAAAATTAGGAGAGAATTCTGATTTTCCAGTTCTGATTTGCCAAGTAGTGAATGATACCATTGAATTCATAGATCTTTTCTCAGACCTGTGGATCTTGAATATTTTGTGTGTAGCAGATAATAGAATTTGATGGTGTTGTGTGTGTGTGTGTGTGGTGGTGGTGGTGGTAAGGGCACACACCTGTAATCCTACCTACTTGTATCATAATCTGAAGCTGACAGAGGCAAAAGCCTAAGCCCTTATCTGGAAAACATACTAAAAAACAAAAAGGTCTAGAGGTGTGGCTTAAGTAGGTTGGAACACTTGCTTAGAAAGTGTGAGGTCCTGAATTCAATCCTCAGTACTAACCCCTCCCCCTAAACTATTGGCTATTACTGCAAATTTGTGTTGTACCTTCTGTTTAGGTCACCATACCATCTACATTGGGGTCCACGTACCCAAGAGCTACCGGAGAAGGAGACGTCACAAGAGAAAGACAGGGCATAAAGAAAAGAAGGAAAAGGAGAGAATCTCTGAGAACTACTCTGACAAATCAGATGTGGAGAATGCTGATGAGTCCAGCAGCAGTATCCTCAAACCTCTCAGTGAGTAATCTCTGGGCTCAGTGCCTCTCTGCCATGCTCCTTATCCTGGGGGAACATACCTTCTAGAATTTTGGGGCTCATGGACTGAAACAGTTATATGGGAATGGTCTCTGAAGGAAAATGTTGGTGGAGATGTTTTTCTTGAGCCAGACAGGTTGATCTGTGAAGTCAAGTAAAAGATTCTGTGCTAATTGTAAAAAGCAAATCAGATAACAGTTTAGGTAGAGTTATGTACTGTACATTCTGTTAGTCATAGGTAAGTTCTGTATTGTATATTCTGTTAGTAAAATGGGACAGTGTTACAGGTGGCATTTAGTATGGTGATCAACAGTGGCTGGAAGACTTTTAATAAACTCTTCGGATTGTTTCTGTTTAGGAAAAGGTTTTGTTGAGACAATAGGTTAAAATGAGAGTATGTGCATACATACTTAGATATCCTTCCAAATGTCAGCGTTGCAGGTGACATTTACCTAGATCGAATTCAAGTACTTTCGAGATGTTGAACATAGGAGGCATAATGTATCCAGTTTAGCAGGAATAAGTCAGAGAACACCCTGAGGCCCAACATGATAGAATGGGCTGTGTGCTTTGGGTGAGTGTTTATTCTGGTTACAAAACAGAATTCTTAGGGGAAAACTCAATGAATGATCTGCCTCAAATTTCATCCATGCCACTTGAGAGCAGTCACATGCATTTTGTTTCTGTTGAATCTATGTTGTGTGAAGTACGTATATCTATAGAGACAAGTCTTAGGGGCCAGATTCTGACTTGGGTTAGGTACACTGATGGCCTGTTGGAGATTACATTTTGGGAAAAACATAAAGGTATTTAAACGGGGCTGTGGGAAAGCGTGATGTAACTTAGAAGAACGAAGGGCGAAATAAGTCTTGAAGTGAAACGTTGAGCAGAGTGTCTATCATGCATTGTGAAAAGTTTCCAAGAACAGAATAGCAGTAGACCAAAAAACACCTCTGAACTCAAGTAATACAGTGGGCCGTGTGTTTAGGCACATGTTCATGTTGCTTTTGTCTCTTTTAATGTGGAGAGTATTTGGCTGTAGGGTTAGCCTGTGGCTGAAGTGAGAATGAGCATGTGCAGTGGAAACACATGCCAGTTTTGGAAGATTCCCCAACAGGAATTACACAGTGACAGCTTCTCATGTTGGCAGAGCGCCGCACATTCTCCATCCCTTTGCTATCCTTGCAGAAATACAGACCCTGCAATAAAATGCATTATGGGTGGCAATGATAAAGATCAGGTTCTGTCATTGAAGGTGATGACAGGCCAAATTAGGATGAACAGCTAAGGGGTGTTGAAAAGTGAATTCACAGAGTTAAATTAAAGCTGGTGTGAAGTGTAATGATGTGAACTTTTTAGAGCCTTACCACTGGTACTCAGCAGGTGGCTTAGGAACCTAGAGAAGTTACTATGGTGCAGGGGCCGTACAGATAGGCCACTGAGTTAAAGGTTACAAGGGAATTTTGGAGATGGACCACTGAACTATAAAAGTGTCGGAATAAATGTGAGACTTAGAAAGGAACAGAGGGCCAGACACTGAAGTTCTATACTTCTTTTATCCCCCCAAATAACAGAGTGTATCTGGAGCACAGATCTCGATATGCTTTTTTTTGAGGGGGGGTCAGTTGTGGGGCCTGAACTCTGGGCCTGGCTCTGTCCCTCAGCTCTTCAACTCAAGGTTAGCGCTCTACCATTTGAGCCACAGTGCCACTTCCAGCCTTTTCTGCTTATGTGCTGTGAGGAATCAAACCCAGGACTCCATGCATGCAAGGCAAGCACTCTATGACTGAGCCACCTTCCCAGCCCCTCGATATGCATTTTAAAAAGGTCACAATTGATAGTTTGGACAAACAAAAGATAACATCCCCATGTAAATTATTACTGCAGTTTATCTCTACTTACTAGGTTTTGGGTAAGACCTGAACCAGTATCAAAGCAGTGTTGTGTCCAGGACATTTATGGTCGGTGTCTCTCTCTCTCTCTCTCTCCCCTCCCTCCCTCCCCCTTTCATCACCCATTCTGTAGGAAAGAGTTCATTATTATGTATATATAAAACATAGAATGATGTTCAGCTAGGATTTTGAGATTATAATTATGTTCTAGATTCTCAGGAAGATCAATACAAGCAGGGCCAGTTACACTCAGGTAGGGAATTAAGAATGAGCAGTTCAGAAAGACACTGAACCTGAACTTGTCAGTCGTGGTATGTTGTGGCTCTCAGTGGCGTTTGGCAAGGTCAATTTGACTATTGAGTATAATATAAATATGGCAATTTTTCTTTTTCTCACTTTCTTTCCCTCCTTTATTCCTTCCCTTCCTTAACCTTTCCCTTTCCCTTTCCTTTTCCTTTCCACTTTCCTGTCCTGTCCTGTCCTAACTAAGGTTTGAAAATACACTCACTAGGTAGGTATTTTACCTCCCAGCCCTTTTTGCTTTAGTTTCCCCTTTCCACAGCTATTTCCCTTGGCTGACCAGGTTTCTCCTATCTGTACTTCGCAAGTAGTTGGGATAACAAATGGGTGCCATCACCAAGTGGCAGGTGCTGAAGGTGAATCCTCAGAGATTACCTCCTTGGGAAACTACTTTATATCATAGGTTACGTTTTTGAGGAATTCCTTGGGAGAAACAGTTGTTAAGGACCGAACAGTTCAATGATAATAGGGATATTACATATACAGCTGAATTTTCTAGTTTTTCTTTTCCTGCATGATGAGTGATACTGTAATCTATCTTTGAGATATATCTGGTACGAACCTGCTAAGTTGAACTGAAGATCTTTTCAATTTCTCTGCTGTATGTCATGGAGATGAGATGCATTGCGGGTTGATTTTTCTGGTGCAGTTCTTTAAAATAATTAAAAAATTATCTTTAAGTAGTTGTACAAAGGAATTGCCATTTAACAAAGCTGTTCATGGTGCAATTCTTAAAATCTGGAATTTTTGCATCCCGATATAGAAAAAGATGTTAAAAAAAGAAAAGGACGTTTAATCCTCTGATGTTGGGGAAACCACAGGCCTCTGGCACCAATATGACAATAAAATTCTTATGAAAAACTCACTTTCTATGAAAACCTGTTCCTTATTATTGTTTTTCAAGCACAGCCACACGTAGTTTCTATTATTTTTGAATCTAGGATGTTTCTCTTTCCTGTATCTATAGACACATCACATCCTGTGGTTCAGATTCTTTTATATGTTGGCAGTACATCATGTGATGATTGTATTTTTTGGAAAAAAAGCCACAGACCTTACATAGCAATAAGAATTTGATAGAAATCATCTTCGCTTCATTGCTCTCATACCATATTGCAACCCTTCATTGACTTCTGTTGGTTCTGTTTCTAAACTGTATGAATCTGTCAACTTGTTTCCAGTTTTGATGCTATGTTTTGGCCAAGGGAAGCATTGTCTCTTGCTTGGAACACTGCACAGCCTTTGCTTTTGAAGTCCTTCTTCACACAGACACAACGTTGATCCGGATGAAATTGTGAATCAGGTCATACCATTCCTCTGCTGAATAATTCTTGTCATCCTTAGCATGCAGTCTCAGTTGGACATTTTGGCTCACAAAATCTCCCCAGTCATTTGTTCACTGTGCCAGTCTGCTTAAACTCTATTCTAGTCACATAGAATCTTTAGTTCCTTGCTGCAAAAACCTTTTCTAGCTTTGGGGGCCTTTGCATATGCAAACCCATCTTCCTGGAATGGTTGCCCTGTTCTTGTCCTACTTATTTATTTTATTTCTTTTACCTTTCAGCTTTTAGACTTTACTTCTTTATAGAGATCTTTTTTTTTTGCTTTCAGTACTGAAGAACTGATAAGCCCAAGGTCTTGAGCTTAGTCTGCAGATTCTAAAACCAACAAAATTAATGCTTCATTTTTCCTCTTCAGTAACTCATTCACTAATTTATTCTTTGGTGAGCATGTATTAAGCATATATTATGGGCTGGACACTGTGCTAGATAACAATGAACAACACAAATTTGATCTTTGCATTCTTTTTTTGAAATTTAATTTTATTGTCAAAGTGATGTACAGAGGGGGTTACAGTTACATATGTAAGGTAATGAGTACATTTCTTGTTGAGCATGGTTACCCCCTTGATCTTTGCTTTCTTTATTGAAGGTACTCTGCCATGTGAGACATGCGTATAACCCTTTTTTGCTAGAGTTGATTCTTGGATAGACTTACATTTTTGTCCATGCTAGCTGCACTGTAATCTTCCAACCTACTCTTTCCTATGTATTTGGGAAGAGAGGCAGGTCCCAATACACCCAACATGTTGATTGAAACAGGATCGCCTTGCATGGTGATCCTCCCATTTTCTGCCTCTTGTGTAGCTTTAGCTGGATTACAGGTATAATTTATCAAGCCAGGCTCTGTTATTACTTTTATCTAAATAAGTTCTCCAGAGTTATTCTTTCATATTTAGTTTTCATATATTTTTAAAATATATTGCAGTAGATCATACATACATTTTTAAATATTTATTTCCTTTATAATACAGAACTTTTGTCAGTTTACAGCCTTGAGCTATTGTGAGATTATCAACTCCAGGAGGGCAAAGATCAGGGTTATCTTGCTCATTGTTATCTAGCACAGTGCCTTGCTTACAGTGTATGCTTAATACATGTTCATCAAGAAATAAATGAATGAATGAGTTACTGATGAGAAAAATAAAAGCATTGCCTTTATTCATCTATCTTCCAACTTTAGATAAAGGTTCAGGTGCTTTTTCTTGTTCGTAAGCCTGGCACACTATTTCTTGCCCTGTCTTTCTCCCTTGCCATGTAAAATCAGTCTCTAACTTTTAATTGTTTCACTTTGGGAAGTACCTCATTAATTCAGCCATTGCCAACTTGGTGTTTTTGTCTGGGTTAGATGACTCCCAAGTGTGTGGAGTTGCTCGTTACCCACAGGTGATGGAAGAAATTGATCCACAGGGCACATAGATTCATCACACACTTAAAAAAGAACTCACTCTTCTACACAGAGCTTAGGGAACCAACTCAGAAGTCACATTCAAGAGACACAGAACTGAAAAATAGAAGCACTTCTAAGAAGACCCCCCCCCCCCACACACAGTGCTTAGGCACATCGGGAAAGTGACATTGTGGACAGGTTCATTTTGCTTAGAACAGAGATGGTTTTTCTTCTCTCCCTGTCTCTGGTGTTAAGACAGAGTTTCTAAAAAGTGGATGAGCATTTGAGCTGCACACATTTGGAATTACAGGGAGAAAGCCAGCTTCATGTTCTCCTCTGAGCTTGGCAGCTGCTTCAAGTCCACACCTAGCTGCTATTCCCAGTGTGGCGTCAGAACTGTGTCCCAGCTGGGGATACAGAGAAGGAAACGTGTGGTCCACTGAGCCACGGGGAGAGAAAGGCTGGGGAAGAAAAGCGAGCTGGAAGAACAGGCAGGAGAGACAAGGGAATGAGGAGGTGGTGTGGAGTGGGTGGTGGAGAGAAAAGTTAGATTGTGCTCTTTCTTAAAAATAATCCTTTTGCCTCCTCCACCGTGCACTTTTCCCCCTCCCTAAGTTAGCAGCTGCCATCTTCTGAGGGTTGCCCAAAAAGTGGGTAGGGAGATGATCCTGGCTGCTAGGATCTGCAACCATGGTGTGGCTCGTGCTCTCAGTAGCATGTACCTCTGTCCTTTGTACTTTGATAATGTCTTAGAATATTTATAGGGGTACCAAGGGCTACCCTGTGAGTGCAGAAACTGCCCTGCAGGTGTGTGAGACGAGAGGAGGCCCAGGCACAAACAGTGCATCCTGTCCAGCATATTGATGTGCCGTGTGAGGGATTTCTGGACAGGCTTGTGCAGCGCTTGGGCACACACGTCTTGCTCAGAGCGCATAGCACAGCAGCCTCACAGCACGGTGTGGGGTAGGTGCGCCCAGATGCTCACTGCTGTTTTGTGGCTCTTTGGTAGCTCTCTGGATGTGTACCAGAACTGATGGGTTTATGCTACTGGACATTGTTCTGGGAGCCTGGGACAGTGGATACCAGTTGGTGGTCCAGCTATATTCAGGAAACTGAAATAGAGAAACGGGCAGCTGCTTTTGTTCGGGGTTTCCGGGTAAATGAACAGTGTAGCGTTTCATGAGAGCCAAGAATCTTTGGTGTTTTGTCATTTGACTTCCCCTTTTCCCAGTGCACACCCCTGTTCCCTCCCCAGGCCTGATCTCATATCATACTTCTGGGCACATTTCTACTTTTTTTTTGGTAAGGCAAGATCTTTGATTTTGATGTCATAAAGTTTCATTAATTTTTCTATAGGCCACTGACGTGTCCCCCAAATTCACTAGTGTGTAAAAGATAAAAGACTCGTTGGGGTGCCTGTGAAATGAAGTAGTTCCGACTCAGTTTAAAGAGTGCTGGTGGTTCACACCTGTAATCACAGCTACTTAGGAGGCTGCGACCTGGAAGATTGTGGTTTGAGGTTGTGTTGTTCCAGGCAAAAAAGTGTTTGTGACTCCAACTCCAAGTAACCAGAGAAGAGCTGGGCTAGTGGTGTGGCTCAAGTGGTAGAGTATGAGTTAAGCAAGCCAAGTGAGATGGCAGCCCCGAGTTCAATCACTGAGAGAGAGACAGAGACAGAGACAGAGAGACAGAGATGGAGATAGAGAGAGACACACAGAGACAGAGAGAGACAGACACAGAGAGACACAGAGAGAGACAGAGAGACAGAGACAGAGAGACAGAGAGAGAAAGAGACACAGAGACAGAGACAGAGACACAGAAAGAGAGACAGAGACAGAGACACAGAGAGAGACACAGAGAGAGACAGAGACAGAGACACAGAGAGAGACAGACAGAGAGAGACAGAGACACAGAAAGAGACACAGAGAGAGACAGAGACAGAGAGAGACAGAGACACAGAAAGAGACACAGAGAGAGACAGAGACAGAGAGAGACAGAGACAGAGACACAGAGAGAGACAGACAGACTGAGAGAGACACAGACAGAGACAGACAGACTGAGAGAGACAGACAGAGAGAGACAGAGACAGAGAGAGAGACAGAGACACACAGAGAGAGACAGAGAGAGACACAGAGACAGAGACACAGAGAGACACAGAGACAGAGACAGACAGAGACACAGAGAGGGACACACAGAGAGAGACAGAGACAGAGACACAGAGAGAGACAGACAGAGAGAGAGACAGAGACACAGAGAGAGAGACAGACAGAGAGAGAGACAGAGACAGGAACAGAGACAGAAACATGGGCCTGTCTCTTTTTCTTTTTTAGAAAGTTTTTATTGTAAAGCTGATGTACAGTTGTGTAGTTACATAAGTCAGGTATTGCATAAATTACTTTTTGAACGCTGTCACCCCTCCCTCAGTTTCTCCCAGTTTTTGCCCCTCTTGAACCCCTACAACCCCAAGTAAGACTGTCTCTTTCCTTCTCATCTGCTTTTTACCTTGTGGAAGTAGGAGGGAGCAACTTCATCTTTATGCCTGAGAACAACTTTTTTTTTTGATGTTAAAAATGAATTGAAAGCTGAAACTGCCTTTCAGAAGGGGCCCTTGTGATGTGCCAGCCTATTAGGTAAAGACAGATAGTTAAGCCCATTTCCTTGAGTTAGAAACCCATCTCAGGAGCTGGGAAGGTGGCTCAGTGGTAGAGCGCTTGCCTTGCATGCATGAGGCCCTGGGTTCGATTCCTCAGCACCACATAAGCAAAAAGAAAAAAAACCAAAAGTAGCCCTGTGGCTCAAGTGGTAGAGTACTAGCCTTGAGCTGAAGAGCTGAGGGACAGCTCCCAGGCCCAGAGTTCAGGCCCCACAACCAGACCCCCCCCCCCCAAAAAAAAAGAAACTCATCTCACACCAGCATTGTAACCTTGGATTTTTGCACTCCAGTTTCCTCATCTCTAACAGAGGATTCTGCTAGTTTTATCCCAGTGTTTTGCATGTCTTCCAAGTGCTGCATCTGCTGAGCAGAACTGGCTAGCAGTCATTTTGAACTGTTCTACCTACCTTTCTCAGCATTACCTTTTCCCATCTAAGGCACGCAGGTAATGTCAGGAGCTTCAGGCTAAAACTCGGGAGTAATTACTTCCTTAGAAACAATCATTATTCTTCTTTAAGGTTGTCCACTTTTTTTGTAGTAGTAGTAGTAGTAGCAGTAGTAGTAATAGTAGTAGAAGTACTAGGGTTTAACTCAGGACCTTGTACTTGCTAGGCAAGTGCTCTACGACTTGAGTCCTGCCTCCAGCTGTTTTGCTTTAGTTTACTTTTCAGATAGATGGCACAGGCCTGTTCCAGCACACTAGTGCTTCATCCAGCCCTTTCTGCCACGAATTCTCAATAGCTTTTTTTTTTTTTTTTGCTTTAGCCATCAGTTTGGCTCCTGGTTCCCAACGGTATCTTTGGGGAGAACCAACCTAAATTAGGCCTCCACTTGTCAGCGTATGTCAGTCTCTGTGTTACCTGGCAGGTGAAAATGCTAAGGAAACACAGGTGGGCAGAGATGACACCGTCCTTTTGTGTGGAATACTGCTAGGAGCAAGTGGCTCTGCTTACCTAGGATTTCATCAACATCTAGACTGTTTCTCATTCCTGCAAGCAAATGGATTGTTCTTTCTTTTTTGGGGGGTGATTGGGATGAGGGGGGGTGGCTTTCTGGCTCCCTGTGTTTCTCAGAGAAGTTAAACTGGTTAAGGAGTTTGAAGGAAAAATGTATGGCATGTTGTCTTTTTTCGTATCACTGGGTTGGTGCACCAGTATTGTGCTTTGTGTGGTACAAATAATTGCTGTTTATTCTTGTGCTAATGGATAAAAGGGCTGTGTTGCAGGCCCTGTCTTCTGTAGCCAGATGACTGTATAAATATAGGGAGCCTTGTCTTTTGCAATGCAGTTTCTTGGAGTCACCTCAGTGTGCCCTACAAATGGCAGTTCTCACACTATTTCTTTCCTGTTGCTAGTGGATATAATGGCAATAGCTACTCCAGCTGACCATGCCATGCGCTGTTATGAATAGTGTGTTTACGTGTGCCATGGGAGAGCTGATGTTGTTGCTATTTATAGTGATGCAAGTTCAGGAGGCCCCGAGAGTTGTAGCATGCTCCAGGCCTGGGGTACTCAGGGCTAAAAGGAGATTGTAATTTGGAGTGGAAAATTGGGGAAAACCAGAACAGCATGTGGAATCTAATATGTGAAGCATTCCTCAGTCAAGTAAGCAGGCTATAGATGACTGTAGGTGGAAGGCAGGACACATTCTGTGATCCTGTGGTTAAAATTTACAAGGCAGGGAATGAAGGAGGGAGGGAAAGAAGAAGGGGGGGGGAGAGAGAGAGAGAGAGAGAGAGAGAGAGAGAGAAAGAGGGAGGAGGGAAGGGGGATTAGAATGCTCTTGAAGAATGACAGACATTGGCAAGGATCTTCTTGGAATGGTATTCTGTTTAGGAAAATTTTCATATAGAAGGAAATAGCTTTTGAAGGACACAGGAACCTTAATACCAGTAAATTCAGGGCTCTGTGAGTGTGGCCTGTTGGTTCAGAGTAGTTGAGGTGAGGACTGAGGTTATTCTATAAATAAAATTCTCCAGAATTCTTCCATGACCACAGTTTGGATGCAGTAATGTTAGGTTCTTTGAATAACTTTCTCGATGTGAATCTCAACTTTCATCACACTTTTATGGGGGGAGGGCGGGCATTGTGAGCATGGAGTTTCCAAATTCCTGGTTGCATCTAGCATCAAAATATTCATTTTCTTTGCTCTTTTTCCTTCCATAGACAGCCAGACCCCAAGTCCTATTGGCTTTTCTTCAGCTTCTCTTGTGCCTGCCCCTTCCTTTGAAATCCTAAGGGAAGGCACTATCTCTTTGCTTACAGTCTTCTATGAAATCAAAGGAAGTTATTTCACACAAGGCTGCCAGAATGTAAAGTATCAATTCCATTTACTCTCTTTTTGGTTATAAAGACAAACAAGTAAATATAAATAAAAACTTGTGATATTACCCCTGATTGCTTAGCACAAGTCCCTAATTTGGGGCCTTAGATATTCAAGAGAAAACTGACAGTAGAATGGAGGAGCTTACTGCACTACTTTCAGTATTTTAAGTCGTTTAATGAAAACTATAGGTTTCCCCTTTCTCATCAAGCCTTATCTACATTTTCTCAGATCAACTCAGAATGCTTTTCCTAAATTTGATAATGCCTTCCCAGAATTTGTTTTCATCAGAAAATAAGGCAATCTCCGGTTACATAGGCATTGGAATAATGAATTCTAGAACTAGAGTCTCACTGTGAAGATTCACCTAATGTCTAGAACATGTATATGAATCTATAAAAGCCTAAGCCAATTCTTTAACTAATTGTACTTTCTCACTTTTATGCAACTCCTGAATATTACAAACACTAGAAATGGACCAAAATGTTCAGAAACATTTTTGGATTTTTTTTTTTGGTGGTACTTGGCCAAGTTTGAACTCAGGGCCCTCTTCTATGCTAGGCAGGTGCTCTACCACTTAAGCTATGCCTCAAGTTCTTTGCACTTCAGTTACTTTTCACATAAGGTCTTGGCCAATCTGAATCATGATCTTCCTGTTTATACTTCCTGTATAGCTGGGATAAGAGGCATGTGCTATCATGTCCAGTTTTGATCATTTGAGGTGAGGTCTCATGAACTTTTTGCCTGAGCTCTCCCTGCACCTTGATCCTCTTGATCTCAGCCTTCTGGGTAGCTAAGACTAGAGGTACCCAACTTGGATCACTTTAAAAAAAATTAATGACCAGGGATGGGAAGGTGGCTCAGTGGGTTTGCCTTGCATGCATGAGGCCCTGGGTTCGATTCCTCATCACTACATAAGCAGAAAAAGCTGGAAGTGGCGCTGTGTCTCAAGTGGTAGAGCCTTGAGCTGAAGAGATGAGGGACAGCACCCAGGCCCAGAGTTCAGGCCCCACGACCAACTTTCCCCCTCCCCCCCCTAAAAAAAATTAATGACCAATCAAGTGCCAGTGATTCATGCCTGTAATCCTAGAAACTCAGGTGGTTGTGAGATTGGAGGATCATAATTTGAAGCTAGCTCAAGCAAAAAAGTCCATGAGACTCTTAACCTCCAATTAAGTACCAAAAAAGCCAAAAGTGGAACTGTGGCTCAAGTGGTAGAACACTGCTCAAATGGTATTGTTCACACTAGCCGTGAACAATAAAGCTCAGGGACAGCACCCAGGCTCTGGGTTTAAGCCTTAGGACTGGCACAAACAAACAAAAACAAATAACCACTTGTGTTTGGCACTCTTTCCTTTATCTTAGCAATTTATGATGCTTGCTGACATTCCTAAGATATCTAACAGATAGAACAGGATACATTTGAGGGTCTTCTTTGTGCATTTCCGAATATGGGAAGAAGTGGCAGAGATTTTTCTCTTTTTGGCAGTGGGAAGAGCATTGAGTAGGAATAGGTAACCTTTAATGTAATAAAAGATCACACAAGTTTAGATGAAAAAGAAATCCATCAAGGGCAGTACATAAGAAGAACACCAACTTGGCAAATGTATTTATTTATTTATTTTCTTTTCAGAAGGGTTACCATTATATAAGTAAGGTAATAAGTACATCTCATTTGAACAGTTCTACCCCCTCCCTCATTTTCTCCTGTTTTCCCTACCCCCTTACTCCCTTCTCCCCCAAGGAGTAAGGCTGATTTCCAACATAGCATCTACTGAGCATCGCTGTTGCATTCATTGGTTCACCCTTTGTCTCACTGTTTCTGTGATTCCTCTTCCTTTCCCCATATCAGATGCATTTATTTTTAAAAGCTATTGAGTTTAAAACATGTTGTTGAGTTCTGAATTATAGCTAATCATGGGAATAAAAGAAGAAAGTACAGGGATGATACTGGAATAGGAGAAAGGTAGGGAAGAAGGAAGATAGGACATGTAAGGGAAAGAAGTGAGGAGTGGTGCCTTACACCTGTAATCCCAGTTATTTGAGAAGCAGAGGCTGGAACATCTCAGGTGCAAGGCCAACCCAGGCAAAATTAGTGAGATCCTATCTCTAAAGCAAAATATAACCGAAAGGGGTTGTAGCTTAAGTGGTAGTACATGTGCGCAGCAAGCATTCTCTCTTCTAATTCTCTCTTCACACTAGCCTTACCTATAGTTTTCTAGACATGGTTTGTTTTTTATCATGATTGTTAAATGATTATATCACTAGCTTTCCTTCATTCTTATGCTCATATTACCTCTTTTAGTGGATTTAGAGTAATCTCTATAAGTTCTTTCTTCTAAAAGGAACTAGGTTTTATTTTGTTGGTTGTGGGGCTTGGACTCAGGGCCTGGGCTCTAGGTCCCTGAAGCATTTAGTATTCATGGCTAGCTCTCTACCATTTGAGCCACACCACCACAATTAGTTGGAGATAAGAGTCTCACAGATACTTTTCTGCCTGGGCTGGCTTTGAACTGCGATCCTCAGATCTTTGCCTTCTGCGTAGCTAAAATTACAGGTGTGAGCCACTGGGGCCTGGCTATTATGTTAATTTTTGTACCAGCATACCATATAAATAAATAACCCTTTAAAAATCTTTAAAAATCTTCTCTAGTTTTCAGGCTTGGGTGTAGATCAATTGGTAGAGCAAGCACTTGTCTTAGCATGTGTGAAGCCCCCTGAATTTGCTTCCCAGCACTGAAAACAATTTTTCTTCTAGTCTTTAGCACAACATTTAATGTCACTCTGTAGTTCACTTTATATTCTTTATAGGTGAACACTCCCAGGCTCTGTCCAGTCACAGCTGGACAGCCATGTGAAGATGTTTATATATTACCCTGCTTACAGAGTTGTCACCCTGAGTAGCCACAGGACTCCAAGACTGGCCCCTTAGAATGCCTGATGACAGTGAAACCCCAGAGTGAGGCAATGGGACTTTTTTTGGAAGACAGCTGGGTCTAGGGGAATTTTTGTAAGCAGTGAGCCATTCTTTAATTGAAACCACTGGATGTGGTTAGTAGTTTATTTTAAAAACACCATATGTTCGTTCATTCCTATAGACTGTGACAATCATGGTTTAATCAAAAGCTGCTTGTGACATTTCTGTTTAGCGTTCATAAAAAGTGGCTTGCTTCCTTGAAATCCTGAACTGTGTGCCAAATGCCAACACACTTGCAATTATAGTTTTCCTTTATGGCAATTGTGCAACTTTTTGAATATGTGGTAGGTTTTTCTTTATTTTTGTCACTTTCACTAATTTGTCATCTTCTTCACTGGAAAAAAAATATTTTCTCAGTCTTTTGTTTGCTAAATAAAACTTTTACTCCTTTCTCCATGGTTTCCCTGAGAGAAAATAAGCCAATGTAACTGTTTTTTTGACATTTCCTTTTTTGGCCAGAAAATTTGATCTTATTGAGACATGATCTGTTTGTATGACTGTAAGCTTGTCAGCTTGTCATCATCTGTCGTGGTGCCGGGGTAGGTACCCTCTTCGCCACCATAATGGGGAGAAGAGAAAGACACAGCCAGATCTCTGCGCTTTCAGCTGTGTAGTGCAAGTCCATTCAATTCAGTTCATTTCCATCCATTTTTATCTACAGTAATCCAAAGCAACTTCTCTTCTGGCATAGTCCTGGATACTGGGACAGCAGAGGTGAAGATCTCATACAACTGACCATTGTTTGGGCAAAATGACAGAATTGCCTATAAGTAAAAGAATGTCGTAACTGCCATAGTGCAGTTATGAGAGTATAAAGAAAGTGCCTAAGTTGGTTGGTGTTTTGTTCAGAATCCTCAGCTAAAACTGACTAGATGAGTTAGTATGGCTAGATTCTACCATGGGCAGACAGTTTTATCAAGTTGTTCATTTTATGTTAAAACATTTCTATCATATTTTGTTGGTTTACCTACAATTTAATGTTTTGAATTTTAGAGTTTAAAAAAGTTATTGTCAAAGTGATGTACAGGGGGTTACAGTTACATAAGTATGGTAGTGGTTATATTTCTTGTCTAACTTGTTAGCCCCTCCCTCATGGTTGGTTATCTTGGTTACTTCTCAGACATGTTTTGGAAATATTTTGGTTTCAAGTGACACTATTCAGTCATTCAACTTTCTTCTCCAGTTTGTTCCTATTGCACACATGAAGTCAGGAAACATCAGTACTGCTGACATTCTAGGGAGTAACCTTCAGGTACTCTGTACCAAGTAAGTATGAGGTGCTGGGGTTATAGCACTGGAGCCAAATGAAGGGCACTTGGCACTCAGAGTTTATAATCTGATACTTGCCAATCAAATACAGATATGGATACATGTGAAGTTGTACCCATGGTAAGTGCTACCCTGGATTGTGACTTATATGCTATAAAATTTGAGAATTGGTTGGGATTTGATTAATTTTAGAGAAGGCGTCAGAGAACATTGCAGATTAAATCACTGGGCCAGGAAGAAAGATGATGTCTGTTAGCAGACTTACCTAAGACAAGACAACACTGACCAAGGACAGGAAGGCCTCACCAGAAGGGAATTGGATCAAGAAAGAATTCCATTATCTTTCACTAATATTTGAAAAAGTAAAGGGTACCAACCTCAGATGGACAATTAGCATATAAACCTCCCAATGCATGATCAGTGCACATCTATATTTAAGACTCACAGTAAGTTGAAGCAATGAATTCTAGCCTAAACTGAAATGGAACTTTTATGTTTACTGACTCATTATATCTGTGGAACAACCCACCCCCAATTTCTGCTTTCATCTGAAACCTTCTTTTTTACAAATAACGATCCCTGTAATCACCATGGTCAAATAAAGCATTTGCTTCTAAACTAGTATTGAGTTTCAACAACAGCGTTTGGCATCACCATGAGGTGACTTTTCTAGTGGTGCCATAATCTTTTGTTTATTTTGATGTAATATCCAACAATTAAGAAAGTCCTGTTAGGGATATTAGTTCCACAGTTTGAAAGTATAGAAGGACAGGGAGGCAAAGCACTCCAGGTGCATGTTCCAATAACACTGACTTTAAAGTATATACAGGCCTTTTGCTTCTATTTGTTTTTATTGAAATATCACTAAGTAGTTGCACAAAGGAGTTTTGATATGATATGTCAATTTATGAGAGAGAGAGAGAGAGAATGTGTGTGGTGTGGTGTGTGTGTGTGTGTGTGTGTTTGAAATGAGGTCTTCTCTTCAGGCTAGATTGACCTTGCACACATGAGGCCCTGTATCAGCCCCTCAAATTCTGGGATTACAGGCATGTTCCACCATGCCAGGCTCACACAGACTTTTTCTAGCAGTGAGTCACAAGATGTAAGGCAAGGGAGGATTTAATGACAAGGTCAGGAGAACACAGAGCCTCAGGTTTGCTTCTGCTTCTGCAGTGACCTCCTTCCCAAAGGATTTCACGTATCTCACCAAAGCATAGGTGGCTCTCTACCACGGCTATTTTGATAATAGTTTTGGTTTGTGAGTTGATACTAATGCAGCCATGGCAAGAAGAGAAATTTGTGATGGAAAGGGAGATTTTATTTAGCCGGAGGAGCTCTGAAACCTTGTTGAACTAAGTGCTCCAGTGTATTTTTGTTCACTGTACTTTGAAGTCTGGGACCAAGAAGATGTGTTTTTTTTTTTCCTCAAAATAAATTGGGAATGGTCCCCCGAATGGTCTCATGGACTGCATTTTCCATCAGTCTTTTTTGATGGGCTTGAGAGTTTTCTTGGGCTCAAAGGATATTTAGGAGCTGACCAAGTTCAAGCAAAACATTTCAGTGCTGAGGCCGTCTAGAGGCTTTCACACCGAGAACCTGGCTTGTTGCATAACTCTTGGTGCAGGAGGCGCAAATGTCCTTCCAGTTTTAGGAGCAGACGCCAAAGGTTCCACCTCTGAGCTCACACTTCCTAGGCTGGGGGAAGTCAGGATTAGCACAAGGCCCTTGCACTTCTGCTCTGACTCTTTATAGCCTATCATGAAGCTGAAATACTCCAGTGATTGGGCTAAAAATGAGGAGCCTTTGATAGGGTATAATCAACTCCCGGAGGATTCCATTATCCATCTCTCCAAATCTTGGTGTGTTCAAAATTAGAAAATTAACAGCTATGAATAGTTGTTTTCCACTTGATTGGTCTGAAGTCAACTGAATCCTCGAGAAGACTCCTTTGGAAGTATGTTGCCTTGGAAATGGATGCGCACAGCCATTTGATAGCTTTCAGTGTCGTTGAAATCCCAGCCGTTTAGGTGACAGCCGTGGCTTTCTGCAGGGCGTGGGCAGATTCTAAACGGGCTTTTCCCGTTGTTCACCAGCTTGGCAGAGGCTGCTCTTCTGATAGTAGCCTCTCATTTTCAGAAGTGTCTTTTAGAGGTCTTTTGTGCTTGTGGTGGGTTCTTTTCTGAGTTCAGAATGTACAGAAGCCTTTTCTTTTTTGCGTACTTCAAATGTGCCCTTGCCTAAGTGGTCTGCCGTGGGAAATGCACACAGCCATGTGGAGCAACCTGTCGTGTGTGTTGTGCTTTATGTTTAATGCACACTGTTACCTCTGTGAAGGTGTTTGATCTTCTGTGCAACCTTGTGACAAATTGATGTAACTATTTGGATTTCCTTATTATTGTTATATTTTGGTGGTACTTATGTTTGAACACAGTGTCTTGCACTTTCCACATAGGTGCTTTGATTCTTGAAACATGCCTCCAACTCTCTTTGCTCTTGTTGTTTTTTGTGATAAGGTGTTGCTTTTCTGTCAAGCTGGCCTGGACAGCAATCTTTCCCATTTTCCCTTTTGCATGGTAGCTGGGATGACAGGTGCATACCACTACACCCAGTTATTGATGCAGATGGATTTCTTGAACTTCTTACTTGGACTGGCCTCAAATATGATCCTCCCAAACTAGGGTTACAGGGATGAGCCATCATTCATTCATTCATTCATAATTTTATTCACTTTTCTGGCCTTGAGATTTGAGCTAAGGGCCTTTAGTTTGCTTGGCTGGCCTCCTTGCTCTAGTACTTGAGCCACACCTCCAGCTTGGCTTTCTGCTGATTATTTTGGAGTTGGGAGTCTTCACCCAAGCTGGATTTTGAAACCGGATATTCCTTCTGAGTAGCTAGAATTATAGGCATGAGGCATTGGCGTCTGACTTTGATTCCCTTATTTTACAAATGAAGTGAGGAAGACATAAGGAAGTAATATCTTACTTACAAGTGTCCTTGGAAATCATAGTTTGTGTTCAGATCTGTCATTGTGCCTCACTTGGTAGTTTTTGATCCTTAGTTCTTGTAATCTAAAAAATAAGATTAAAAAAGGTAAACCTCAACTGGGTGCTGTGGAACAGACTTGGGATTCAAACTCCAGCTCCTCAGTCTTCATCGACTCAGGTAACAGGAGTTCTCCTCCCCTCCCCCACGGGCAGGCAGCTGCTTTACTCAGGCGCTCGTGAGGGCAATGAGGTTTTGAAATAAAAGACTCAGAGATTCTAGAAGAACTTTTTAATTCCCAGAATAGTCAGCAAATTATTCTAAAAATGGAATAACACCTACAGGTCTCTATTATTAAGTGCTGCTTGATTCTACCCCAAATTTAAATTTGGAAAAAAAAAAAACCTCAAACCTTCTCGGATCACATTAATAGTGTACGAGTTCTTTTGGACATAGCAATTGCTGTGGTATATGTACTGTCATTGGTGGGGATGATGGACAGGTGTTGGATTCCCACGTTGCACACCTGCTCCTAGGATGAGTATGGGGAAGGGAAAGGGTGAGGCTCATTGGGCCATGGTCTTACCTATAATGTCTTCTAAAAGCTAGCTTCGGTTAAAGGTCAGACCGTAACTTAGTTTGAAATACTTAGTGGATTGGGATTGTCCCTCAAAATATTTTTGCATTAATTTCTATCATGCCTCTTCCCTTCAGGAAGGCCTGCTTGGAGAACCTTCCAGTATGCCTGACCTGAGCGGCTTCCACCTTCTGGGCACATGTCTTCCACAATCTGCCTGCAGGGTTCTCCAGTGTTGCATGGATACCTGTGTGTACACACCTTCACCAGTCTGAACATTCCTTTTCTCTGATTGTAAAAATAATAGTGCTGGTTTTCACACAGAACTTGAGAGACTGCAGAGCATACTTGTATATGTGAATGATTCTGAGAGGGTTCTAGTGGTTATTATGTTTACGTTATATGACAAAACACAGAATAGGAAATGTGGAGTGAATTATGTAATGAGAGGGACAAGTGTGAGAAGTAGGACTTCAGCATCCCAAGTGTGGTGTTCTTTTCATAACACTTAAATTATATCTTTTCCTGGAGCTGCGTTAACTAGTTGGCTAGTCAAGACCTTCTCATATTCTACAAAATATTGGAGGTGTCTTGTAATAATAAAGAAGTGGGTGAAACAGAAATAAAGTCAGAGAGAACATAAAATATACAGAACCACTAGGACCAATATTGTTCCTGGAATTGACTTTAATTTGTCTCTGGGCTTCCTTGTAGCCAAGATGAAAAGAGAAATACAATCAGTTATATAATTCTTATCTGCAAAGGAAAAGTATACTAAGGAGAAGTAAAGATTTTTTACTAGGATTGTATTCCAAAAGAATTGTTTCACTGGAGATTTTAGATAAGGGGTAATAAGAATAATTGAAGATAATGCTCTCAACAACATTTTATAGCAATGCAATGACATCAGAATGCAGTGTAGGGTGCTAACATTTGTTGGGTGACTATTACATGTTTGGCACTCTTGCTAGAGAGTCTGCAAGCGTCATTTTATTTAGCCCGCATAAACTATTTATCTTTTGAAGACATCATTTTATATACATCTGATGATAAGAAAGCTTGATATCAAAGGATTTATGCTATGTCCTCAAGGTCACAAAGAAAGGAGTCATTTAGCTGCTGAGACCTGGACCTTATGTGGTTCTAGAGCCCCTGTCCATTCCCCCCACCCTGCCCCTGCATTGTGCTGCCTATAAAGCTGTAGGGAGATGAAAGTCACCAAATGCTAGTGCAGTTGGCTCTCCATATCTACAGATTCCACAGCTGTAGTTTCAACCAAGAGTGAATCAAAAATATTTAGAAGGAAATTGGTCTGTCATGAACATGTAGATGTCTTTTTCATTATTACCCTCTACACAATTATATTTATAAGCAAGTATATTTATACAGTGCTTACCTTGCCTTAGGTATTATTGTAAATCACCTAGAGATAGTTGAGAGAGTAGGAGATGTACATAGGTTACAGGTGACTATAATGTCATCAAATATGAACCTTGAACATCTGCGAATTTGGTTATCCAAGAAGGGTCATGGAACCCGTTCCCTCTGATGCTGAGGTTGTATGTTATCATCTAGTGGTCTTTCTTTATTCCAGAATGTCTTTTAGAGGCTTGTCTTCTGCAAATGTCATCCTCACATTCTGGCCTTGGTAAGAGTGAATAGTAGAAAAGCTCATGTTCTGTGGTTGCTTAAGAGAAATTTTCCTAGGACTAGAGCTGCTTTCTGGGGGTTGTGGCTATTGTTGAAGAGTTTTGTGATTACGTTGTTTTCCTTAGTCCTCCCATTACCCAGTGAGGTTATCATTCTGTCTTGCAGATGAAGAAGGTTCAGAGACTCATAACATCAGAGATGCTCAGTGGCAGGATACAAATTTGCAGCTTCTTGGCTGTACAGAGCATGTGTGTTTGCCAGTTCACTGGGGACCTTCTTGCTAAAAAGGCAAATAGTAAAGTTGCTAATGTATTGGAAACAAAACAAAACAAAACTGAGGTCCTGATCTGGGCTCTCATCTGTCTGGAAGAAGAAAGATCATCTTCAGCTTTAAGAGAGACTTCAGGGCAACATGTAGCACTCTGGAGGCCAGGTAGGATTTTCTTCAGCCCGTGCCCAGACTCTGTGTGAGCAGTTCTCATAGTAAAGCATGAGCAACAGGACCTTACTATGCAAAGTTTCTAGCAGGGCCGATTGATGATTTTGTATAACCCCATAACTTGAAAAATGTTTCTCTGGATTTCTTTATGGGGCTCTCTGAGGAAATTCTCAGAGTAAATTACTACTAGATATATAGAAGTCAAAAAATGATATGGACAAGTTTAATTTTGGACAATGTAGCAAAAGTAATAATTTTAGAGTTCTTAATTCAGAAGTGTTCTTTTTGACAGTCCTTAAATACCCCGATCAATTCTGTGTGAGTGTGCCATTCCTATTTGTTTTCTCCAGTAATATTAACCATCACAACCATAGGTAGCATGCACTGTGTATTGTTCTGACAGCTTGGTAACAAATGGTTCATTTTGTCTGAGCATGTAATCCCATCTGCTTTAGAAAAATGTAGCAAGACCTCACCTCAACCAATAAATTGGGCATGGTGAAACATATCTGTCATTCCAGCTCTGCAGGAAACATAGGTAGAGGAAACAGTGGCCCCAGGAAACAATACGAGATCCTACTTGAAAAATAACTAAAGCAAATAAAAACTGGGGTTATACTTCGAGTGGTAGAGAACCTACCCAATAAGCACAGGCCCTGAGTTTCTACCCAGTACCACCAAGAAAGAGGAGAATAAATAAAAGCACAGTCAGTTCCCACAGCCTTGTGATGCAGGAATGACTACCCTGTAGAGGAAGACATACATGTACTCATGTGAGTAACTCACCTGAGCCACACAGAATTGCAGGCTCATTGTATGCTCTCCTGAATGCTTACCTGAATCAGGTAAAGATAACTGGTATTCTTTTTTCTGTTGTAGGGATCAGTGCAACTATTTCTCATGCAAATACTTCTAAATTATTAAGTAGAAATAAATAATAGAAGTAGGAATACAGGGGGAAAAAAGCATAAAATTGATGACTTACGTGTGCCGAAATGGTGACTTTCCCTAGAGTGTTCTCTGAGGTAAGCCTCAAAAGGTGGTGTCTCTATTGAACTCACGAAGCTTGTTCATACATCGTTTTAGTTTGCAGAATCACAATCTGCTTCATAGTTCTGAAGGGCTCCATCTTAGGACATTGCACACATGTTAGGGCATTTGTTTTTCCACCGGGGATTACATAGTAGTTAAATTAGTAGTACTAGAATACTTTTGCCTCGAGTCTACTTGCTTTTGAAAGGGTAGTTAAGTCATTGAGAAGTCTAGCTCTGAGAAGCATTGCATGCTGAACCTGACTGACCCCTCCAAGACTTATTTCCTTATCAGAAAAGTGTGGATAGCAAGCCCTAAACTCATGAGTTGTTGCGATGATGAAATGACTGAAGATAATGTGTTTAGCCTAGGGACTGGCATATTATAAACTTTCAAAATATATACGCCTTATAAAATTACTTATTGCAAAGGGGACAAACTATGTTCTGAGTGCATTTAGATGGAGCCACACACATGGAAGAACAAGAGCAGCAAGTGGTTCGACAAGGATCAGGGGTTACCAGACAGAACATTCCTAAGCATCTTCAGTGTCAGAAGTTAAGTCCCCTAATGCAGATCACGCCTTTGGAGGAGTTTACACTCTGGTTGTCTAACCCTGGAAGACTTTTTTCCCAGCCTGCCAGAGGGGAAGGCAGAGGAAATGCGCAGGGGGTAAAGCTGTCAGTCAGCAGTGCCATTGGGCAGCTCTTTGAGAATGGACATGACATTCATGGCTTTGGGCTCCAGTTTACTGAGCTGTGAGTTAAGGGAATGGCTGTGGGCAATCTCTGCATTTGCTCCCAGCTCTCATATTCTTTTACTCCAAATTAGTTTAGGCCTTATGAGCCCAAGAGAAGTTGCCATAAAAAGCTATTTTCTTCCCTCCCTTGAAATAGTCATCAATAAAACAGGAACTAAAAATGCAAAATGAAGCAAAAAACTCCCAAGTAGGTTGCTGGAGAATCTGTTTTTTTCCCCCCACTTGGAGCCAAATGACCCTTTAATTGTCTTTCATTGATTCTTTTAGAGAAATGTCCTCAGCTCATTCACAGGCCTAGGATCTTTTGCTTCCTTCCTTGATTGAAAATAATTCTTTTAAATTCTTTCACTGCAACAGCAGGAGTGGCCCCAGAGGACGCAGGCGCAGGAAGTATCTTTGTTCTAATTGTTGCCAGTGCCAGAAAGACCTTTTCTGAGTTGCTCTGAGCTGTCACCAGAGTAACTATGAATGAATCAAATGAATAGAGAAGATAAGTTAAATAACAGACCACACTATTTTTCTCTCCTCCTAAAGATCCATTTTGTCTTGAGCCAAGAAGAGTCATTTAAATGGAAGATGTGGTTGGCATAGTGCCTTGGAAGGGCTTGTCACTTTCTACAATATTTCCTGAAGACATCCCCTTTCATTTGGGACTTGTCAAACTGGTTATCATAATTTTTCTTAAAACACTGGCATGGAATATATTCCAGAACTGGTTTTATGCCTTTTAAGCATGCAAGGTAATAATCAGGGACTTAACTCGCATTGCTCTGATGGAGTTTGAGAATGGTGGGATTTATGTAGCAGCCACAGATGCGTCACAGATTCACCACATTCAGTGGAGGAAAACTGACTTGGCCATCCATGGTGGCACAAACAGTTAACTTGGGCCTGGAACTCTGAAGCGAGTGTTTTCTCTGCCACACCACGTTTCCTTCCTATGCTGGGCTGTGGCTTCCTAATTCCTGTGTAATGACTGGACTGGACCATGGCACCACCATTCTCCCACCAGCATTAGAACCTGGGAAGAGAGAAGGATTTTTCTATCTTTCTGAAGCCATGCTTTCACAATGAGGCTGCAGTGGGAAGGCCTTCCCTCTGTCTCTTCCATGAGGATGTGCTGCAGATTCCTGCAACCAAGGACACTGGAATAACATAGTGAAAACCAACATGATGGAATTAAAGTTTCTAAGACCATGAGGGAGGGAGGGAGGGAGTTCAGAGTGCTCACAGAGGACTTCTCTAAGGATAGCATGTGGCAGTATGGGAAGTTATCTCACAATAGCATACCTGGGCAGGGTAGTTTTTGTTCTAACTTTTTATTTTGAAAAAATATATATAGGTTTACAGGCAGGTGTAAGAGATAGTACAGAGAGGTCTCATGAACCTTTCTCTACTGTTCCCAATGGTTAACTTCTTACGTAATTGATAGTAAGACCAGGAAGTTGACATTGGCTCAATGTGTGCATATTGTTCTGTGTCGTTGATTGAGTATAGATTCAGGTGAGCACCTTGACAGTTTAAATTCAGAGTGGTCCCGCCCTTCACCATGAAGATGTGTTTGCAATTATTTTCTTTATACTTATGTTCCTTTCATACCATTCCCAACCCTGGAAACTACTAATCTGTTTTTGATTGCTGTAATTTTGTGATTTGACAAGATAAAATTCATTTCATATAAATGAAATCACATAGCATATGAACTTTGGTTCAAATTTCTTTTCCACTTATTATAGTGTCCTTGAGCTATATTCATATTATTGCAAATTATTATTATTATTATTATTACTTTTTTGCTGCTTAGTAGTAGTTCATGGTATGTGTGGTTAATGTTTACTAATTAAGAGATATTTTGGTTGTTTCCAGTTTGGGCCTATTATGAATAAAGCTACTATGCCAGTGTATACAGGCTTTGGGATAGTTGTTAGTCCTCATTTCTTTGTGATCAGTGAAGTGCCATTTCTGGTCCATGTGATAAAATGTGTGTTTAATTCTTTTTAAAATGTTTTTTATTGTAAAAATAACTGTACAGGGGTTATAGTTACATGAGTAAGGTAATGGGTACATTTCCTATCAAGCATTGTTACCTCCTTTGTTTTTCCCCTACTATCCCTTCCCTCTCCACCTCCCCAACTCCTCTCTTCCCTCCTCCCACCCCAACTCTAAAGTTCGTTTTCAACATAGTTTCTTGTACATCTCATTGTTACAATGGCTCAATCAGTATCCTTATTTCAGCATTTTGTTATTTCGCTTCCCCTCCCCAAATTATAAAAATGTATATACAAGATGCAGGGCACCCATTTCAAATACAGTGAGAATGGGTTATACTGTGGGGGAAGAACATGCAAAAGAAACAAAAAAAAATCACATAGTACATTTTAGATACATTAAAAACAATAGGAAGAAAGAAAAAAACAAAATGTTTAAATAGGGATACAGGTTGACCCATTGTAACAATGAGATGTACAAGACACTGTTGAACTACGAACTTAACAATTTAGAGGGGGGAGTGTAGTTGTAGAGGTGGGAGGGAAGGGATGGTTGGGGAAAAACAAAGGAGGAGGCAACAATGCTTGATAAGAAATGTACTCATTACCTTGCTCATGTAACTGTAACCCCCTGTACAGTATTTTCCACAATAAAAAACTTATTAAAAAAAGAAAAGCCAAGTTGTGTCCCTATCTTGGGGTTCATTTCACTTTACATCATCTAATATGGTCATATGTATATAGTTTTTGAACTTTTCCACTTGTCCTAGACTTATACTAGTTTAATTCTTTAGGAATCTAGCCTACTCATTTTTCAAAGTGATTCTATTATTTTACTTTCCATTAGCAGTGTTTGAAAGATCCAGTTTCCTTGTATTCTCACCAGTATTTGGTATTATCATTTAAAAAATGTTGGCTGCTTTGGTAGGCGATAATCTCAGAATTGTAATTTATATGATGTTGAATATCTTTTAAATCTCTTTGCCATTGGCAAATCCTCTTTGGCAAAAAAATCTTAGTATTTTCTTTTTTTTCTTATTTCCTAATGGACTTCTTTAAACTGTTAACTTTGGAGAGTTCTGGAATCTGGATGTGAGTTTTTTGGCAGGTGGGTAATTTGCAATTTTTTTAAATCCCTACCCTCCCTAGCTTTATTGAGGTATCATTAACAAATACAATTATATAAGTTGAAGGGGTACAATATGATGATTTTATATTCATATATATTGTGAAAGATAACCATAATATAGTTGATGAATCTATCATCTCACCTAGTTACTTTTTTATGTTTGTGAGAACATTTAAGATCTACTTTATAACTGAAGGTTTGTACTTTTGACCAACACCTACTGATGATCCTTTACTCCCTGATAGCCACCATTTTTTTTGTTTGCAGAAGTTTGGCTTTTTCAGATTTAACATGGAAGTGAAATGATAAGGAATAGTCTCTGTGTAATTTATTTCACTTAGCATAGTGTCCTCAAGATTGATTCCTGTTGTTCCAAGTGGCAAGGTTACCTGTGCTTTATGTCTGAATAGTGCTCCTTATATATGTGTTGCATATATGCTTATGCATTTGTGTACATATCACAACCCATGTATGCATTTATACATGTATGTATGTATACATCACTGTCTTTGTGGATACATATCACAATATATCCATCTATATCAGACATTGGTTGTTTTTATGTCATGGCTATTGTAAGTTATGCTGTAATGAGTATAAGAGTGTAGCTATTGAGCATACTGATTTCTTTGTGTGTGTGTGTGGGGGGGGGTGATGTGAGAATTTTAGGTATTATGGTGTTTGATTTTTCTTTTTTTAAGGAAGTGCCTACACTATTTTTCCAAGATCTGCACTAATTTACATTCCTATTGTATAAGAATTCCTTTTTGTCAATTCTTGCTATCTTTTATAGGTCTTTTTGTGTCCGTGTGTGCCTATCCTGTAACTTGAACTCAAGGTATAGGCACTGTATCTGAGCTTCTATGTTCAGGGCTAGCACACTTGAGTCACAACTCTGCTTCCTGTTTCCTAGTGGTAAATTGTAGGTAAGAGTCTCATAGACTTTCCTGCCCAGACTGGCTTTGAATTGAGATCCTCAGATCTCAGCCTCCTGAGTAGCTAGGATTATAGGCATGAGTCTCTGACTCCTGAGTTTCTTTGATAATTTTCATAGTCATTCAAATAGGTAAGAAATAGTGCCTCATGTCTTCTTTTGAGAAATGTCAATTTTCAGGTCCTTTCATCCTTTTATTTTTCTTTGCTGTTGAGTTGCTTGAGTTCTTTTTATGTTTGGGATCTTATTCCGCAACAAATGCATTGTTTATGAATATTCTCTTCCATTCTGTAGGATCCATTTTCATTTGTTGATTTCTTTTTTCTTTTTTTGGTGTGTGGAAACTTTATAGTTAGATACAGTCTCATTTATTTATTTTTACTTTGGTGGTTTAGCTTTTGGAATCTTTCCAAGGTATCATTGCCAAGTCCAATGTGTGTGAGTTTTTTCTTTATGTTTTCATTTAGGAGTTTCATGCTTTAAGTCTTTAATGCATTTCATGTTAGTCTTGTGATGGGAAGACAGAGCAGCATTTCCATTCATCTACAGCCTGTAGCTTGTCTTCACATCTTCTTCATAGAGCAAAATTGTAGGTTTTGAAGTCCAGTTTAGTAATTTATTTCATTTATGGGTCATATCATGTCTAAAACCTCTTCTGTAAGTTCTGGCCTTCAAAACTTTTACCTCTGTTATCTGTACTGTGTTTTAAATTTTGTTTTGGTTTACATTTAAATCTGTGATCTATTTCAAGTTAATTTTTGCATTAAATATGCAGTTTAGGTAAGGTTTATTATTATTATTGTTGTTGTTTTTCATTCTTTCTTTACCAGTCTTTCTATGTAGTCTGTGTTGTCCTGGAACTCATAATCTTCCTGCTTTAGCTTCCTATTAGGATTATAGGAGTATACTACCATGCCTAGCCTTCAAAGTTTCTCTTAATCAATTAGTTTATGCCAGCAGTCCTGAGGCTTGAACTCAGGTCCTGAACATTGTCCCTGAGCTTTTTTTTTTTTCTTCTGTAGGTTGTAGGTTGTAGGGCTTGAACTCTGGGTCTGGACACTGTCCCTGAGCTTTTCAGCTCAAGGCAAGTGCTCTATCAATTGAGCCACAGCACCAAGAAGGGTTTTCTGGAGGTTAGTTGGAGATAAGAGTCTCATGGACTTTTCTGCCCAGCTGGCTTTGAACCACAGTCCTCAGAACTCAGCCTCTTGAGTAGCTAGGATTACAGGTATGAGCCACTGGCTCTTGGCTGAGCTTTTTTTCTTCTTCTTTTTTTCTCAAGGTTATTGCTCTACTACTTAAGTCACAGTTCCACTTTTGGTTTCTTGGTAGTTAATTGGAAATAAGAGTCTCACACTTTCCCGTCCAGGCTGGCTTTGAACTACAATCTAAGAGGTGTGAGCCATTGACACTTAGCTAAAGTTTATTTTTAATATTAATATGAACAAAAAGGTACTACATAAAAACACACATAATTAACATGTAAAATAAAACTAGTGTACTAACTAGATTTTTTTTTGCAGAACATCATTTCTTTCAGGGAAATAAGTCACTGAAAGTAAATCAGAAGGAGAACATTAATGTAAATTTATTATTTGCTTTAGGAGCTGGATGTTTATGGGAGAGTTGGGAGCTTTCAAACAGCATGGGAATGTAAGGGTTAAATCTGCTGACCCAGGTTTTGTTTCCTGCGCTCACGGGGGTTTCTGAAGTTAGACAGTGGATGGTCATCATTCAAAGCTCTGCTTAAGATGAGGAGTGGGGTCTGAGGCCAGCTTCATATTTGATACACTGCTGAAGAATGAAGCTAGAACACCAATTTTTGGTTAGAAGGAAAGTCTGAGCAGAAAAAACAAAGTAGTACGGTAGTTATCAGGCCATTATCAGGTGGTTTTGTGCCATTCTGCAACTCCTACCAGGAATAGAGTTCCTAGTTTTTCATATAGATTGGGGGCTTGGACTCAAGGTTACTCTCAAGTATCTTCCAGATTTATATTACAGGGTTCTATAAAATTTTAAAAATAAGATGTATACTGGCAAGATCTGTACTTTATCTTGCTTGTTAGAATATAAAACCCTGATAGAAGAAGTGATCATCAATATTTAATGATGCAGTTTAAGGATAATGTATTATAGAAATATCTCATTTGACATAACATGTGTGCTATAGATCTAAAGCTACAGCAGATTCATTGTTTGACAGACCCTTTCTCCTAAAAGAAATTGAAGACTCCAGTGCCACATTAAATGTAGCGACACCTTGTTATTACCTATGGAATGTGGCTGATAGCTGGTCACAAACACATGACTTAACCTCAGTGACTGAAGCAAGGAGCAATTAACTTATTTTCTTACTATTGTTCATTTTCTGAATAAGATGATGTTGTGATGCAAGTTATTTCTTTCTTGTATTTCTTCTTTACATGATCTCTGTTCTTGCTCACTGATAGAAGTTCTGAAAAAGATAATTTGCTTCTTTTAAAAAAATAATAACAAATTTTTTTAAAAAAGCTTTGAAAGGTTTAGTTTGGAATTTGAACAGGAAAGGAATAGAAAAGTAATCTGAGTGCTTATGAAGGAAAATGTAGGTATTGCTTTAGTAACATTACAAGTAGGCTGTGTGGAAAGCCAGAGCCATTTGGCCCGTGTACTATAGGGTAGGGTATGTGGATAAGAACAGAGGAAAAAGGGAAGCCCTAAAATTGAATTATTTGTTTTTTTTGTTTTTGCTCACAGTTGACTCTACCACTTGAATTTTGTCTCTAGTACATCATTTTGCTGGTTAATTGAAGATGGAATCTCAAAAAACTTTTCTGCCTAGCCTAATTTTGAATCACAATCTTCAGGTCTCAGCCTCCAGAAATTACAGGCATGAACCACAGGCACCTGGCCTACAGCTGGTATTGACTGGATCAAGACTCTGGGAATCTGTAGTGAAGAGTTGGACATCCATGACTTATGACTGGAAATTTTCAAACTTACAAAAAAGGACTATTGTATTTAAAGCTGAGGTCTGACAATGTTGGATGTTTATAGGAGGGTTGGGAGCTTTCAAACAGCATGGGAATGTAAGGGTTATATCTTCCAACTTAGTTTTTTTTTTTTTTGGTTGGTCATGGGGCCTGAACTCTGGGCCTGGGCGCTGTCCCTTAGCTCTTTAGCTCAAGGCTAGCATTCTACCACTTTTTTTTCCCTGCTTATGTGGTGCTAAGGAATGGAACCCAGGGCCTCATGCAGGCAAGGCAAGCACTCTACCACTGAGCCACCTTCCCAGCCCCCTGCAACTTCGTTTTTAAAGTTGATGAGCAAAGTATTATTATTAAGATCATAATACATGTATGGTGGTACTTGCTTATAATCTCAGCTACTCAAAAGACAGAGGTGAAGAGAACTGATGTTTGAGGCAAGACAGAGAAAATGTTATAAGACCCCCACTTCAACAGATAAGATGGGATTGGTCATTTGCAGCTATAATCCTAATGACTCAGAGTCTAAGGTTAAGACTGCAAAGATACCCCATCTGCAAAATAACTAGCAAAAATTGGCTTGCAGGCATGGTTTAGGTGATAAAATTCTTGCCCGGTAAGCACAAGTTTAAACCCCAAAAAAACCTGACAAAAAATTACACTTTGAAAATAGCTACAAAGTTTCTTGTCATGTATTTCCAAGAAAGCATGCCACTATGTCTTTTTATGAGCATCTCCAAATCATTTATCTCTCTCACTGCAACAACGAATATAGCCCTACTGAATTGTTTTACATTTATAAATACTACTCCATGCTCATTTCTCTCTGTCTCTCTGTCTCTATTCCCCTTTTCTCTTTTACTGCCTTAAGAGGTATTTGAGCAAAGCTTCCCTTCCATCCATGTGTAATGCCCTTTCACGGTGGTTTCTTGGATGAGAAGAATGGTCTCAGTATAGTGTTTGCAACAGCTGAAGTGTGTGTAGTCCTGACATTTGAACTTTTTTCTTCTCCTCAGTGTCACTCACAGGCCAAAACTAGGTCTATCTCAGTTTCTTTAACTATCTTAGCCTTTGCAGGTGAGAAGCCAACAACATCTTGGCAGCACCCAAGTGAAGACTACTCTTCTCTCCTACGTGCAAGTCTGGGACCGCATTATCTTCGTTTCCAGGGAAGGAAACATTAGGCTGTCAGAGGAGTGGCTTTTGACTCAACATTATTGCTATATGATCCTGACTTTTCTTTCGTTAGGACTCATGCCTGGGCATCACCAAATTGTACCCATTAAGAATTTATTGCTATCTATAGAAATGGGAAACCAAATCAGATTGGGTAGGAACCTTTGATTACTTTCCCTTTATAAAATTTCCACTGGTTTTGCATGCATTCCAGGTCCTGGGAACTTACACTGGGAGTTCAGTGTAAGCTGATCTCAGGCTTGTCCACGCTGTTCTCGTCTCTTACCCAAGCACTTGGTGAGCTTTTTATAGTCCACTTGCTGCCATTCCCTCTTTCTTTCTCCTCTTCATTATGCTAAATGAGAAGAGTAACTAATAACCTTACAATTTTCTTGTTGGCCAACCCTCAGGAATACGGTCATATATATATTTTTTAATCTGTCCTTACTTCTAAAGTGTATAAACTTCTGTTGGAAATAGCCCTCCTTGATAAGGGTAATAGGAACAGTCTCAGTTGTAGTATATGATGTCATAGGTAAAAATAAGCCCTGATCAGTTATATTTCCCAGGATGGAAATAAAGGGCTTCTCTGCTTGTAATTTACACTGGGATCAGTTTAGATGCAATGCTGTCTGCCAGTTGGTGACTACTCCTTTAATGGCTGAAAGACTTGTTTCCCTCTGAAGTATTTTTCCTAGAATTTGAGGGCTGAAGGGGCTTAGGGGGCAGCTAATCTCTCGCACCAAAGCAGAAATCCTCGCTCTGCTTTATTCTGCCTAATCATAATTTACACACCCGGGGGCAGAGAGCTCATTGCATTTCATGGTGGTCCATTCCCTTTGTGGATGGTTTTAATGCTAAAATGCCATTCAGTACATTGAATCAAAGTTAGCCTTCCTGTGATTTTTGACCCTTTGGTCTTAATTGTGTGCTTGATAATACGATTAATCCTCTTCCTGCATAACAGCCCTTGAAAGTAAGAAAGAATTATAACATCTCCCGGCTTGGGTGACTTGATGTTTTTATAAGCCATTTTCTATGTATTTATCTTCTCCTAACTCGCTGCTAACAATGTCAGATACAACAGTTCCTTACAGAAGGTTCTTCCAAGCTGGTCTTGGGTCATCTGGCAAATCTGTGCTTGTTATCTTTTTTATCCTTTGCATTTAAAGTAGAGCGATGGCCCTACCAGTGCCCTAATCTGGCCCTCCTCACTCCTGCTTTCCCCAGTGTGTTAGCTCCCCTTCTTTTCTTGTATACATTCCTGTATTCCTACACTTTTTACTTCAAATGTTACATCATCCTCTTATCCCCTGTTTCTCTGGCATTCCAGCTCTAGTGATTTTGGATGAGTACCGGCTGACCAATTTCTTTGACCGACAGTGATTAGACTTCTGTTCTCCTTGGGGAATCTGAGTAGGCCATTGTTTAGTTATGAGTAATATTACGTTAGAGTGGCTTTCCAGCTAGTTTCCTGCAGCCAAGGTATCACAGATGTGCTGAGAAATTGATCTGCTGGCTCTTGGGTAATGGAGAATGGCTTCAGTGGACTCAGGTCTCAAGTACCTCAGACTGACATATCAGTGCTCTTCTCTGTGTGCTCCCTGGGGGAAAGGCCTTAAATACTACTGTGTTAAGGGATCAACATAGAGGACCACTAAGTTCGTCAGGGGATAAGAGTTGACATTTTGCCGAATTTGATGTAAAGGAGGCACTAATTTAATCAAAACTAAAAATGAGGCTTTTTTTGGGGGAGGCATAACATGTTTTTTTTTTTTTTTTTTGTGAACCCTGATGGTTCCCTCCTGGTAACCTTTAGGATTGAAAGAATGGACGTGAATATGGCCAGGTGCTGTCATGTGGATTCTCACCTAGGCAGGGTGAAGTAGCTTGCCTGTGTTGATGACAGCCTCTCATCAGGTGTCCATTGCCCCAGAAAGAAGGGGGGTGGGTAGTTTGGCAGGCCAATGTGGAGTCTGGGGCTTGATGAAGCACTGGGACTTGCAGGGATGCTGATTTTCCATTCCTGCTTGTCATGCAGGCACAGACAAGTGGGCAACTGTTAGAAAAAGCAAAGTCAATATCTGGAATAGTACTGCACCCTAATGACCAGCTGTAAAACAATTCTGATATTATTTTATGAGAGGTCATTGAAAAGTCGTATTTAAAGGAGAAGTTAAATATTGATTTCTTCGAACTTTATACTATTTCAAAATTTGTATTTAGATTAAAATTCAAAGGAAGGATCCACTTCCTTTTTTTTTTTTTTGGTAGGTCATAGGGCTTGAAGTCAACTCAGCATGGGCTCAAAGCCAGCTAGCACTGCTCTGCCATTTTGAGCCAAAGGACCACTTCCATTTTTTTTTTTTCTGGTGGTTAGTTGGAGATAATGATTCAAAGACTTTCATGCCTGGGCTGGCTTTGAACTCAGATCTCAGCCTCCTGAATAGCTAGGATTACAGGTATGAGCTTCTACCACTTTCTTTGATTCTGGTAAATAATCTTACATTCTGACAAGTGCTAGCCATGCTGGTTATGACTTTTCTTAATAAAACTTGGAGGCAGCAGTTCTCAAGCTCAAGAGTGCATTGTACTTGCATGGAGGTATTGTTCAAATCCAGATTTCAAAGTGTCATTTCCAGAGATTTTTTTTCTCCTAAGTAAGCTGTGGTAGAGCCCAGCAATGTTTTCTAAAAGCAGTCCATGTGGATTGTCTGCATGCGCTCAGAAGACTAGACACTAGGCAGTACTGGAAGTAAGGAGTGATGCTTCCTTACATCCCAGGTGGTGGATGCTTTGCATTGATCATTGAAGGATAATTTGCTTTGGAGTTGTATTTTTATTTTCCTCCTAGCAGGTGTCTTTTCTGCTGTATTGAAATCTGGAAAAACACTCAACTAAATTGGAACCATCCCAAGGAGTTTCTGTAATTTTGTGCAGAATTAGGCCAAACATTCTGTGTTGTCTTATGGAATTCAGAAAACACTCCATTTAAACTAGATAGAGGAACAGTGTCTTACATTTTTATATAGCTGTACCACTACACAGTCTTTTCATTGACTTGGTCTTAATTTATTCTTAGCACAAGCTTGAATATTTAATAATATTTCTATCTTGTGAATGAGAAAAGTTATGGTTGCAAGTGGAAATGGTACCCTAATTTGTGTTACTAGTACTTCAGAATCAGACAGGAATTACTTTGCATTCTGAAATTCTTTCTTCATTTGTATCTTCATAAAAGCACTGTGAGGTAAACATTGTTATTATTTTATTGTTATCTTGAGGTTTATTAGTTTTTTTTTTAAATCTTGGCTCTAGGTAACAGTAACTTCTTGAGTTCATGCCTTTAGCAAATAGCAGTGCCAAGATTTGAGTTAGGTTTGTCTGACACCAGAGTTCATGCTCTGACTCTGGGTAGTGTGAAGGCAGATTGCCTGGATTGATTGCAACCTCTAATTAGATGTCTCTGGCCTAAGAAGGATGGTATTTCTAGGCAAGTTACCAGTACACATTACCACAGGCTGCCAGTATACATTGTCCTAAGCCATGCCACAACTCATTCTAGAAAGACCAGAAAGTAACAGAAAGATCTGAGAAAGGAAAACAGGAATTCAAAGCATAAAAACTAAAACCACATGAAAGGAAATAGAGCTGTACATTTCACACAAGTTGGTAAAAGTAGTGTTTCACACTCTTTAGACTCCAAAACTAAAAAGAGCAGGAGAGGTATAAAAGTTGTGGAGTATGTGTGTTCTACTAGTATTAGCCATTCTTCTTTAAGAAGCAATAACATTGTGTTTAATTGGCTTTTGAGCATTGTTCAGTCTTTCTTTTATGGGATCATATTTTCATTACTAATACCAACTGGCATTTGACCTTTCACGCTTCTGCCCTTGGCAGTATTGTCTTTACATCTTCAAAATACAGTATGGCCTTTTGTTTGAAACAGAAATTTACTTGTATCAAAAACATTTTGTAGTATCATGCTAGTGCTTTCCCCTCATTGATAGGAACATCTTGTGGATACTGCACTTAACATGGGTTTCTTTATGAACGTTCAAAATAAAAATTTTTGACCCTGACAGTTTTGCTTGGATTCAGCGATAGATTTCAGTACAGAAGAAATAACAAAATGTTATTTCCTGCTATGAATGTTACTTTTTTTCCTTCTGGTGTTTACTCTGGACTATGGATCAAAACAAATTAGTTTCTATTAACTATGTTTTATCAAGATTCAGTAAGCAGCTGAATGTGGTAATGCACTTGGGAGACTGAGAGGGGTGCAACTTTGAGCCCAGACAAAATTCAGAATGACTAACTGACTTGCAACACCTTTTTTTTTTAGATCCCAAGTCAAGTTTTTATTATGATCTCTTTTTATATACTACCAATGGTGATGAAAAGTACCAGAAAACAAATCTGTTGTCTTATACTGACATTTAAAAAATTCTCTAGGCATTCAAATACATTTATCAGGTTTGCATATCTACTTGACTCGAATACTTACCAACTCCATATTGATATCCCTTGGTTCTGGTAGTCTAAGACTATGTCAGAAATGAGCAGGACTCCAGTAGCATGCAGAATGGCCTTTTACTAGGATTGATTCTGTCTGGCATAGTGCTTTATTTGAAAACCATGAGTGGAAGATCTAAGGTAGATCAGTGCAGATCTATTTTTGTCAGTGCTTGTCTTTCAGCAAGAATCCCTGAATATGTCAGAGTTCTGTTATTTAATGGAGACAGTGGGTCCATACTGCACTTATATCTGGCCAGGGCAGAGAGGAAACGCAGGGTCTTTGGAGGTCTAGAAGGTCTTTAGAAGGCCTCTTGAGCCATCAGGCCAGTATCCTCATATGAGGTATTTTGTGTAGTTCAATTATTCATCCAATTAAAACAAACAAATGTAGAAACGATAGCGTTCTTGCTTTTTTCTTACTCCCTTGTTGGAACCTAAGAAAGTCAATTCTAATTGTTTTGATCATCTTTATATCATTTCCCTTCAAATATGTATGACTTTTGTATCTTTCAGAGCGATTCAAGCTACATCCTGACTTTCAGGGTGGCTGGTGGAATTATATTCTAAGTTGTCAGACTTCAGGGACTTCAGCTGAAGCCTGGGCTGACCTTGGGAATGTACTTTGTTATGCCTCTGAGAGTAACACTGAGCAAAGCAAGTTGCAGAGCCAAGATCCAAATACAGGCAGAAGTAAATAATTAGGTTAGGTATGAATTATTCCCTTTCCTTCCAGTAGGTGGACAAACTAACAAAGAAAACAAAGGAAACAAAGTTTATTTGAAGAGAGGAGGATCTATTATGGAATAATGTCAATTTTTTTTTATTGAAGAGAATGATCCTCTTTGGATTATTATCTGAAATTATCTTTTCATGTGGAACATTTCTTATATGATTGGCTTATAAGATTAGGATTGTCAAATTGCCAGCTATGTAAACTATTTTATTACTTAAAAACTAGTTATTGAATAAATGCTGGTACTGTATTGTATCTGTATCTACATCTATATCCATATACCTATATATCTATAGCTGTATCTGTATATATCCAAAATGTCCTAGGTGTTTTCATATAAAAGCTAAAATATAAGGCAGACTCACTACTTTCAGGAAGTTTTATAATCTATCAGGGACATATTGAAGTATATCTGACACAAGTTGAGAGCACTTGCAAAGTAATATAGCAAAAGTGGGGGAAAAATATAGTGCACATTGAATAAACATTGAGTGATAAAAGGAGATACTAAAGACATGGTTGTGAGGCTGGATCTCATTTTGGTAGTGGATAATGAAGGGAGAGAGAATTGGCGGAGGTGTGAATGGCATTTCAGGTGGGAAGAAACGTATGTGTGAAGAAATGACAATAAGCATGTGTGGTGGTTGCCCAAGCATGCCCGGTTGGTGAGGAGAACTTCCATGGACATGAAAAGTTAGGATGAATTTGGTTATTGATTTGATCAGTAGATAGGAGGAAGACGCCACAGGCACTGGGATGCACGCAATGTGCTGAAAATGATGAATTTTGATGATTACTTAGGCAGCAGCGTCAGGAGAGAGTGGAGTAGTCGAACCGGAGGTGGGAAGATGAGTATTTGGGGCTGTTTTGTAATGCAGTTATAAAGTAATAGGGGTTTAGTGTAGGATGTTGGAAAAGTCTGCTGAGTGAGCTCAGTGTCTGAGCCGTTACCTTTCAGATGTCAGGGGTCATAGATTGGCATGACCGATTTGCAACTGTAGATAGGATCACAATTTGAAAGGTCAAGACAGGTTCATTGATTTTGAGGAGCCCATGCAAGGTAATAGTTCAGTAATGTATGCGGTAGGTGTCATGGTGATGAATACCGAGGGAGAGATACAGAAAGCCAAGTTTTGAACCTTACTTGGAGCTGTTGCCAGTCAAGGGGGGTGGAGGCTGACAAAAAGAGTAGTCAGCAAATGAGACAAAGAGGTTGTAGAAGAACACAGAGAACACCCAGGGAAACCATGCGAGGAGAGAATTTCAACAGTGCTAACTGAAGCATAGAGGTCAAGGAGATTGAAGAGAAGGCCTATCCGAACTGTCAAGGGAAAAGTCTTTGGAGACTTACAAAAAAATGTTTCCAGTACAGCTTCAGTGCAAAAGTGTATCAGGGATTTTCTAGGTATTCTCTGCATGATGAGGGGATTAATGATTAATAAATAAATCCCTCTATAATTGCTTTCACACATATGACTGGGCATCTAGGTCTTCAACACTTCAAGGGAAATTGAGAGGTCACCTTAGAAAGGAATTGAGGCTGGATTTTTCATATTCTGCAAACCCATCAGGTGATTTGTTGTATTGTGTCAGAGAGAAACTCCCAAAGCTGAACTGTAGTACTTACTTCGATTCATATACTCATAGAGGAAAATCTTTAGGAAAACATAAAACTCAGGCAATGTTTGCATTCTTCTCATTGGTACTGCTTGGCGTATACTAAAGGATGAGCTGGGCATATTTGTCAGAGATGTTGAATTGTAAAAAATGGGATTCAGATCAAAGCTTATCATTTACTCCATATGGGTTTATATGGAAAGAGAGGTACCGAATAAATTTTGGCCAAGATAGAATCAAAGCTCTGCATTTTATGATGTACAATTAATGTCATGTCAAAAGAACGTAGCGATTTGGTATTAAACAACAATCTATTTAATACATGGATTGATAGGTTAGGTGTAGTAAGAGCTTCAGATTTTTAAAGAAGGCTATCTCCTGACTCAAGGGGAGATAATTGTACAAAGAAACCAAATTTTAAAATTTATCTCCAGTTCAACTAATTAGCCTTAGTCTTAATGATTAAACCTGAAATTGTGACTGTAACATGACCTGACTTAGGTCTAATGTTGTGCTTTTCTGGCTAGTTAAAAAAGGTTTCAGAACTATAATTATATCACAAACGAGTAATTAAGAAGAAATGAAGGCAAAGACAGGATTGAATATTTTTTATCTTTATCTCATTATTCTTTATGTTCCTATGATAGTTGAATAGAACCAACTATAGGCTAAATCCTTGTAGTTGAGGGTGTGACTTTAATGTTTCTACACAGTTTTATCTCTGAAGCAAAACATTGCCTACACTGTTTATTTGACACAATGTAGTTTTTTTATTGCTGTATAAAATTTACATTAAGTAAACTTGAAACTATGCTTAAACTTGGATTGCATGTAATTTTGAAAATTTCTTGGTCCTCAATTCATGTTGTTTTCAGGGTAGTTAGTCCTAACTGTAGGTTCCTGCTTGGATTTTTTAAATTTAAATTATAGAATATATATTGAATGGAATAAATACTTATTAAAGGTCTGGAAACACTCAGAATTCATTGGAACTCTCCCTTAGGAATAAAAGTAACATGAAATAAATAATATATCAGTAGGAAAATGGGAGGGGAAAAAAGAGAGACTTGAAGAGAGTCAAGAAAGAACAATCACAGAGTGTTACACAGGATCGCATGGGTTGTGTGTGGATGTGAGAGAGGTTGAGGGAGAGGAACATGGAGATTTGGAAGGAAGGAGGAAGAGAGAGGAAGGGGAGGGGAGATGAAAGGAAGAAAGGAGGAGGAGGAGAGAGATAAGAGTGAAGAAGAGGAGGGTAGAAGAAAGGACAGAGGTGAGACTAGAGAAGAGGAAGCAGTAGAGGAAAAAAAAGAAGGGAGAGAGGAAGGAGGAGGAGAGATGTATTTTTGCTTTTATTATGTGCCCAGAATCATATAAACTTACTTATAAGCTAGTTCATGCCTGTAATCCTAGCTATTGGGGAAGCTGAGATCTGAGGATCGCAGTTTGAAGCCAGCTTAGGCAAAAAAGTTTGTGAGACCCTTATGTCCAATTTACAGCAAAAAGTCACAAGTGCAGGTGTGGCTCAAGTGGTAGAGTGCTAGCCTTGAGCACAAAAGCTCAGGGACAGTGTCCAGGACAAGAATTCAAGTCCCAGGACAGAAAAAAAGAAAAAGCTAATTTACATGTAAATTTATACAGACTATGATTTAACAAGTAACCTGCTGAGGAGAAGCATACGTATTACCAACATGAAATCCAGAAAGAGAACTTTGTAAGACATAATGAGTGATGACCTTAGCAGCAGCATCTTGAGTAAAGAAGAAGTGAGTTTCTTGACCTGGCCTGAGTCTAGTCTGCCAGTGTACCAACAAAGAACTTTTGCCAAGTTAGTTCAACAGGAGTCCACTAGGGTCAGTTATCTAGCTCTTTGGGGGTAACTGTTCTTTGTATTCTACCCTTGCGGGTCACACACGGCAGCTTATGACCAGTCACTTATTTTGAGCCTTCATTTTGGAGGTACTCCTGGGTGAACTGTCCTCTTACTGTAGGTGGACAGAAAGGGTAAACTTCCATACCATCAGTGGAGGTTGGGATAATTATTACACAGTTTTTGGAATACATGATAAAGAAATTCTAAGGAAAAAAATGAGGCTTTTTATTCCCCCAGTGGGTAAAGAGGGAATAGAACCTGACGAACGTTTCCAGAAATAGTTTTCATGGTCATCCTCAAACCAGAAGTGTATTATTTCTTTCTGGAATGAAGTGGAACATTCAGAAATAATTAACTAATTAAAATAAGCAGCATTTTTTCCCCCCTGTGAACTTAAGAAACAAGCCAGTTGCCCCAGTTAAGAAAGGTTTGCTCTGTTAGCCAAAAGGTGGCATTGGGGCAGATTCCCACAGACAGATGTGGAACTCATCTTGACTCTGCAGAACTGCCCATTCATTGTATTTCCCTTGGCATGTGGTCCAGACTGTTGAAGATCTTGGTAAACCCATCCCATTAGATCATGGGTTGATATAAGTTCATGTTTGGATGTTTTTAAATTGGTTAGGCCTGGGCTAGGGGAAGAATGTATGTTTGCTGCTGGCCCTGGAGGAGAGAAAATGTTTGAAATGTTACTACCCATCTCCCTGCCATACAAAACATTTCTTCTACAGTGAGCAAGCAATGTGTCTGTTAGGAGAACATTCTTGAACACAGGATGAATCAGAAGCTGATTAGCTTTTTAAGTAAGGCATCTGAAGGCTGCTGGGAAGAACATTTTGCCATTAATTATAGAAGATGCATATGTAATTAAGTCTTAGGACAAGGATAACTCCTGATTGGACTGAGTTCTTTGTGTGTCATCTTTTAGTTTAAATATTAGGACTGACTGCTTTTAAAGTAGTTTTCCTCAGCTAGTGATATATAATGTGACCAATGAACTGTGAGCCTTAAAATGCAAACATGCAGCAGGCCAATATTGTAGGAAATGGCTGGAAAAAGTAGCAAAGCTGTAGTTCTTCAAGTGTGTTTTTAATCAGAATTGGGTATAGTTTCTGTTTGGGGACCTATTAGTTACTCATAAACCTATCAGACAAAAATCCCAAAGTTTTAAATATCAAAATAAGATATAGAGAGACTAAAATATGATTTGTTTAAATGAAGAGAGGAAGTAGGGGGAGCATGCAGTCATAATATTCAATGAAATTATGAAAATTGAGAGGAGGGATTGGATTGGGAGAGATGCGGGACCATGAAGTAGGGTTGATATCAGTCAAGATGTGCCCTACTCACAATTGATTTGTTGCATGGTAGTGCCTTTGTACAACTACTTAAAGATAAGAAAAATACAACTTAAAATAAAATAGGATTAGATATTTTCTGTTAGTTACATGTGGTATCTCCTTAATATTTTCTTGGCCTGAAAATGATTCATTTATGTGTACTTAGCATATTTTGGAGCTGAAAAATCTCTAATAATTCTTTACTTATTACAATACTTGAAAAATCTCTTCCTTTCATTTATAAAAGATGTGTCCATTCTTGTGGATGGTCTGTCATTTCACACTTAACAGTTTTCATTATTAGCTGAGTGATGGAAAAAAAGAAATTTCTTTCCCTTAGATATTACCTGTTCTTTCATCTGGACTTTTAGAGAATTATTAAAGAAAAAAATACCCTAATCATTTAGGAGGAATAAAAGACAGGCTCTCACAAAGTATAGGTTGTTTGCAGGACTGAGAAGCACTGGAAATAGGTCTTGGCTTAACTTTCTGGCCAGCGATGAGAGCCAGTAATTCCAAGTGGCTCAGCTTAGTTGCACTCAGTAACAAGAGGCATTCGAGGTTTCCCATGTATTGGGAGGGGGCTGACACAAAGAGATGCTTGTGAAACTCAGCTAGAGGCTTGGCCATGGCACAGAGTCCTTGGAAAAAATCTGCATTAACTGTGCCCTGCCCAGTGGCATGCTGCTTCAGCACTTGTACCGGGAGCCACTAACATTGTAGAATGAGTTTGCTTCTCCAAGCTGTATTCTGAGCTTCTTTTGCTTCCTGATTCCCTTATCATCCCAGAACACTAAGCTGCCACTAGATTGTTCTGCATCTTCCCTGCAAAGACAGGCATATAGCACATACCATAGTTTTATTATTAAAATCTATCTACTCTTCATTTTCACATCTGTTCTTCTTGCTATCAAAGAGAATTCCTTATTCTTACATGTACCTTTCTGGTTTGATATGCAAATATAAACACGTACACACATACACTCTGGCAAAAGAGGTGAAAGCATCTGTCCCATTGCATTCCCAAAGAATAAGAAGCATAGCGTTTAGAATTGCAAGGTCTTGGTTCAAGTTGTGCTTCTGCCACGTCATGGTACTGTAACCTTTCTGAGGCTCTGTCTCTCTTTTCCTCCCCCAGCTCTATTGGGATTTGTGGGTTTCAAATGAGATAATTTATTTAAAAGGATTTTATGAAGTGTAAACGGCATGAATGTTAATTTATGTGCTGTGAGTTATCCCAACCCCAGACAAGACATAAACAATATACCCCACTTTGGTTATCAGAAGCAGGTTCATATAAAGGCTACTGCTGAGTAATGAAAACACAGGTGTGCTAATTTCATCATGGGATCTGCAAGCAATGTTGGAGAGGCAAAGTAAGAGTTGGAGAACAGGAATCACTGAAGACCCACCGGTCTGGTAGAAAAATGTGTTAGAAAGCGTGATTTTAATTCTTAAGGTTGTGATAGTGTTTTATAATTTATGTAAATGGAGTAGCATTTATGAGTTTTTAGAATAACCTGGTTTTTGTTACTAAATATGCCAAATAGTCAAACCCCAAAAGTGGATAACAAACCTTTTGGAGAAATCATGCAGCTCTTGGGTAAAAGTGAGATTTTTTTTTGCTCCATAGTAAATGGTATAGGAAAGAAGAGTTTGACATACTGGAAGATATGAGTCCTCTGCCTGATGCTAGGGCCATCTTCAGGCTAGATAGTGTCTGTTCGAAGCAGCTCGGGTCCAGTTAGAGGTAGGATCTGGGTTTCCAACTTGTAGAGAAGAGTTGGTGTCTATAGGTTGAGACTTAGTTTTCACTCATCTAGCTTCATAGATCAACCTCTCATTTCATTCTCAGGCTTGCTCTTTACAATGAAAACTCCTTCAGACTTTCTTCTGAAAATGTTCTCTGGGACTCACCATTAGAGAAATATCGGCATATTTTATTTAGTAATGAAGCCTATGTGTCTTCTTAACATGCCGTGTTAGGACATCTTATACATCTGGATGGTCATCACGTGAGCATCAATCCTTTCTTTCCCCAAGGAAAGTTTTATCTTGGGTTTGAATGAACTGCTGAATTAGCTGAGTTGAGGAGATTGGGTTTTGCTGTCCATGAGGTGGAAAAGTGGCAGAAGGCGGTAGGATTCAGCCAGCTGGCTCTGACCAGCCTCCCTGCCGTCTTGGTCATAGGAAATGAGGCACTGGGAGACAGGTGCTAAGGAAATGAGTAGCATTTACTGTGATAAGTCTGACACAGTATTGTATTCTATTTTTGGTGTTTGGCATTTTTGTTGTATGGCAGAAGATGTCATCCCTTTTGAAAAATATTTTTATTTAGTTGGACAGAGGAGGGGCATGTAGTACTGGGGTCTGAAGTTGGGCCTTCTGTCTGTCTTCACTTTTCAATTATGGCTGGCTCTCTTCTACTTGAGCCATGACACCAGTTCTGGCTTTTTGTTGGTTAATTGCAGATAAGAATCTTGAGGATTTGTCTTCCCGAGTGGCTTTGAACCATGATCCTCAGATCTCAGCCTCCTGAGTAGCTAGGATTATAAATATGAGTGACCAGTTCCTGGCTGAAATGATATTTCTACGTAATTTAAAGGTCCTTTCCAGATCTACAATTCTGTGACTTCAGTTTTTTTCTGTGGCACCAATATTTCATTCCACGTAGTATGAAAGTAACAGATATCCCTTACTAATGGAAATTTCCTTTAGAAATATAAAGTAATGAGGTTATTCCAAAAGGAATGTATAGAAATAGGTCTTTGATTCTTAAACCTAACAGGGCTGCTGTAACTCATTTCTTTTCTCTTTAATGTGAATCATCTGCATTGTTGACTGGTTGATTGGTTCTCTACATCTTGGTCCACTGACATTCTGGAAGATACTACTTTGTCTCCAGTATAATTATTGGTAGTTTGCTTCTGCACAGGACTTACAAATTCCAGTGGTAAACATCAGTGGTAACAGTGCCCTCTGTCAGTATATAACCCTTAGGGAGCACTAAGATTTGGACTTCAAACACACAGCAAAAAAGAATGTTGTCAGATTAGACCTAAAGTGGGTATTTGGGGGTTGAAGAGAGGGGGATGGAAAATACTATCTATTCCATCCAAGCATAGATTTTGGTAAATGGATTTTAGACAGATTGTTTTTCAAGTTACATGTTTCCTTAAACTTCTTAACTTTTTGTAGTAATCTTTTTTTTTTGGATGTTTGCAATACATTCTATTATAAATGGGCCTTGCCATCTGTCATAAAGGAAAGTATAAAACTCAGCCTCTGCCAGTCTTTGTCTCTTCCAAAACGAATTTCCATCCAACTTCTTCATGCTTCCCTGCTCTCATTTTTCCTATGGACATGTCAGTGATGTAGTCACATGGCTCCTTGCAAGTGAGCGGTGACATCACTCAGATAAGGATCTGAGAATTAGCTGGAGATGAAGGAAAAAGGACAAAATGGGAGGTGGAGTAGATCATTTATTCTTTCTATGCTTTTCTTGTGAGTAAAGAAAAGCAGATTGGCTGCTAATAGTAAAGTTTAGCCCAAATGGCATTTGCACAGTCGTAAAGTTCATTTCACAGCAATGCAAAAATGCCTGTTAGCATCTCATGCCTATCTCTGTCACTCTGTCACAATGCTTTCAGATTACTTTCTTGTTCATACTCCAAGGCATTTGGTGTCTATTCCATGGACCATCTCTTGGGAGACAAGACATCTAGTTGACGTTGATGAAATGTATCTTTTTTATTACTATCGTCTTTCACTGTTTGGCTAGTTGCTCTTTGTTAATATTGGTAAAGAGTATAAAACTAGAGACCATAGTTTGACATCGTAATCCAGGACCAAAGTCATCGGAGTGTCAGTTGAATTGAAGCCTGAATGCGGTTTCTCAGCAGAATTCATCTAAACATCTTTAGAGGGTATTTGAAAAATCCTTTCCTTCTTTCTTTCTTCTATGTATTTAGCTTATTTGTGAAAAAAGAAGAACCAACATTTGATCTATCTCAAAGTTCTGGATTTTCTTGAGAACTGAAGATTTAGTTTAATCACTATTGACAGAGGGTTTCACTAGATTCCTGGTTCTGCAATATGCCCATTACTATGTATTGTCTGGTACAGGTCTCAAAGCATTCCTATAAGAAAACTACTTCAGGCTCATTCCATTGATGAGAAAACTTTGGTCTGACTTAGAGCTGTGACAGAGCCTGAATGTGAAATTAAGTCTTCTAAATCTTTCCTCTACCGGGTAGAAATGGTTTTCAATGGAAAGTTCTATCAGTGAGGGTTCTCCAGAGAAACAAAACCAGGTGTGTGTGTGGATAACAAGTCATCTAATGGTCTGATGTCTGCAAAGTGGAGAACCAGGAAACCCATGGTGTGATCTAGCCTGAATCCATAGGTCCGAGAATCTAGGGGTGGTGGTAGGAATGATGTAAGCTCTGAACTGACTCTGAAGGACTAAGAACTAGGAGTTCTGATATTTGAGGGATGGAAAAGATGTACGGTCTAACTCAGAGAGCAAACTCATCCTTACTCTGCCACCTCTTTGTTCTTGATTGTCCCCCAATGGATTGACTGATGACCCATATTAGCTGGATGATCTTTCTCAGTCTGCAGAATCAAATAGTGGTCTCTTCTGGAGATACTCTCAGAAACAACACCATAAATAATGTTTTTCCAGTGTTCTGGGCATCCCTTAACCCAGTCAAGTGAACACATAAAATTAACTGTCACAAATGCTTTGTGAAAACTACTTAGTTGTGGGTTGCAAGTATTTGAACTATGTTCTCATTTTCTCATCTGAGAGCAACCTGAGGCTAAACTCTGGTTCTAGTGACTGATTCTATCTTGGGCAAGTTTTTTACCTTTGTACTTTAGTGTCTCTACTTACTTATTTATTATATTGAAAAGGTGCTTCTGTATGGCCCAGGCTGGCCTCAAACCTCATTGTCCTTTGGTCTTGGCCTCCTGAGTACTGGGATTACAGGATCATGATGCCACTCTGGCCCTGGAGGCTTTACTTATTAAATATGAGATCGCAATCATTTCCTTAGAAAGATAATCTTAATTACAATGGCTATGGATTTTCCTAAGAGTTTAGGGATCATTATTTCCAGATTGCTAATTTATCATGGAGTTGATAAGTCCCTGGAGTGTTGCTTTCTCAAGGGAGAAATACAAAGGAAGGACTTTGTCAACAGTATATTTTTTGATGCTTTTGTCAGATAATGTCTCTCCTGTCAGAAAAGTTCTCTCATCTTCATTTAGATCCCTGAAATATATATTCCATTCTTGAAGGTGTAGATAAAAGAGAAAAACAGTCCATGTCTTAGCTGTTAGAAGTTGAGTATATGGTTGGGTCAAGAGGATTTATCTTTCTTTCAAACCCAGTTATTTTTGTTGATCATTACAAATACATTTCAATATCAATAATCTTTTATTATAAGGTACATCCAATTAGTTTGATAAAGTCCACCCTTATGGCCATTAGGGAAAAATGAGATAATCCTAAGCTAGGGGTGTGGTGCAGGTGGTAGAGTGCTTGCCTCCTGACTACCAGGAGCGCTAGAAAAGAAAATTAATTCATCTCTAGCAATCTATATGTACTGTGGTGTTGACCTTTCACTTGTGGTACCTTTGAAACACTTTAGTTGGGACATAAATCCCAACTTAGTTGTCTTTTTTAGCTCTGCAGTTAATAGAAGTTTTGTTATCTAAATCAGTTGTTAATGAATATACAAATACATATTTGTCAAACATCTATCATATGATTAACACCTTGCATTTATCTCTTATTTAATCTTTAATCATTTTTGTAAATTATCAATAACTTCATGGAGGATAAAAATGAGGCTGGGAAGGGTTAAATAATTTTCCTAAGGGCACATATCTAGTAGGTGGTAGAGCTTAGCTTAGGACCAGTGGTACACAAACATATCAGACTTGTTATTAGTGTAGGATTTGGAGTTAAATCTCATTATTTCTCTTGTAATTAAATCTCCTTAATCTCTTTTTGGATGAGACACTACTGAAATTTGAATTTAGGTCCTCAAGTTTGCTAAGCAGGTATTCTCTATTATTTGAGTCACACTGCCAGACCCTTTGGCTTTAGTTATTTTTCAGGTAGGGTTATTTTTCCATTAAGGGCCAACCAAAAATTTTTCCTCCCAGCTGGTTGAGATTATAGACATGTACCACCATACCTGGCTTGTTGGTTATAAAATGGGCCCTCTCTTTTTGTTCAGGCTGGCCTTGAGCCAGGAGCCTTCCAGTTTTTACTTGCCAAGTAGCTGGGATTGCAAGTATGTGCTACTATGCTCAGTACCAGGTCTGTTTCTTAGTCGCTGTGTAACTTTGGGCAAGTGACTTGATTTATCTAAGTGAGATTGTGTGATTGAGCTACCTCGGAGGGCTGTTCTGAATATTAAAATGTAGGTATGCCTTCAGCATGGTACTTGCCTGTAAGAATTGACCATGTTCAATGAGAGATGTGTTCATTGAAAAATGGATCTTGAATGTGAAATAATAAAATTTTCAATTACGTGGTTTAAGTCAGAGAATAGTATGGTGCATGTCAACTTGGGCATAGGATTGGAATGTCAGAGCCTTTGCTCATCTTCCCCGCTAGCACACAGGAACTCTTCTCAGAAAGTTATTTTATTCCATGTTTCTTTTGCTGCATTTCTTCTGCTCATGCACTGTTTCCAGGTATAGTGCGCTGTGACTCTATGTGCTGAGGAAGGAACAAAGATACAGGATCTGTTCCCATCATGAGCCATGGAACTTGCAACCCAATAACAGGAGAGACAGATGCATGTAGACTCAATTGTAATGCAGGGCAGCAAGGGAAATAATAGTTTTCCCAGCTGAGGGAGGCTTTTCCAAGGAGGTGACAATTGAGTTAGACAGTGATGATAAGCAACTATGTTTCATTCATCTTCTGTTACTATTTCCCAAAGCAGTAAGTGTAGTCAGTGCCCAACTCAGAGTGAATTAGCCCCAGGAGTGAATTAGAGGCTGAGCTGCACATTATATCCCTGCCTTCCTATATTTCTTGCTCCTGATTGGCTTGGTTTCAGTACACAGAAAAGTCAGTTTAGTTCCTGTTGCTGTTACTAGCGAGCTATTAGTGAACTTGTTATTTCACCCTTCTAGGCCTCAGTTTCCCTAGTAATAAAATGGAGGAGAATAATGCTTCCTAACATTATTGAATGAAAAAATAAGCACAAAGATCTTAGAATAGGAACTAAAAGTAGTAGTCACTTTAATTGATAATAGAAGTTTTTGTTTTTCATTTAGATATACTTAGCAATGCTGCCTCACAAGTACTTGTTTTTTTTCTGAAAAATATTATTTTCTTGTGTACTTTCTGGTTTCCAGGGGACAGAGAGAAAGAGAGGTTGGACTTAGTGTATGTAGCCTTAGTGTACTTATGTATGTGTTGCTTATTCACAGCCTGCTTTGCTTTTAAGAGCAGATCATAAGTTTCTGGTTACTGCCACCAGGAGCTCACATGCATTTTACTAATTACAAGTCATGCTTAAAATCACCTTCAGATTCTGATTTTTCTTCATTCTTTATTAATAGTTAACAAACTATTCAGTGCACAGTGGGAAAGCAAAGTAAGCCTGAAGCATTTAGAAAATGTCCTGTGAATTAGTTGTAAACAGTTTCAGTAAACATTAAATAGGGGGCAATTACTTAAGGTGATTACCTGTTTCAGCAAAGCATTTAAGAGGAAAATGTGTGCTTAATTCTTCTCTAAACACAAGGAACACACTAGGAAAGCATTGATCACTGGTATCAAAGTAACCTAGTTCATACCTTCACCCAGGAAATCCGTATACACATACAGATTCCTACCTGTCCCCCATTAAGGCAGTTCAGGAATCTGTTGAGCTGTGTTTAATTGCCCCATAATCTGATGACCAGCTCTGTTTGGAAAGCACAGCTCAGGTATTGTCTGGTTAAATGTTAGCCTTATATTTTGTCCTCAGTAATAGGACAAAGCACTTGAAAAATCCTTTGGTATAACTGTTAGCAAGGGTCAACAGTGCTGAATATGGAATGAAGAGGATCTAAGAAAATAGAAGCTCATGGTTTTTCAAAAATTATCATTAGCTTATGGTTTTTGGATTGTCTTCCTAAGCCATCAGCAGTAGCAGCAGCACCAGAACCATTTATTGGGTGATGGCAGCAAATGCTACAGCCAGAATTGCCACAGTTAGTTTCATAGTTTTAGGTAGGTGAAGAGTATGGATGGAAAAGGAATGATCAGGTGTTGTCTGCTAAGTCCATTTAGGAATGGAACTCCAAAAGAGAGCCAAGAACACTTTGTGGAAGCTTAAACACAGGTTGTAGAAAGCAAATATTCTCAAGGTGTGTGCAGCTGGGAAACGAAGACTCAGGAAGACACTGAGATGCACAGAGCAGTTTGCTTGAGTAGTTCTCCTACTCACCATGGTGGTGGCTTCACAGAAGTCATCATTGTGCAAAGAATTGTACACCCTCCCTCTACTACTGCTCCATAGCATTGTTCCCATCAGCTTTCTAAAACATGAACCTGCTTTGGCTATTCCTTTCTGGACTCTCTTAATACTTCCCTGTTGGTTCTATGGGATAAAGTCTACATGCTATATCAGAGTATATGGGACCATTCATGATTTATCTTATATGTACTTTTACAGGCTCCTTTCTCTTCTCTTACCACATTTTCATGTCCTGAGCTCCACACTACTAAAGTCTACGCATGTAATGTAGCCTTCCAAAGAGCAATATTATTATGTTTTTAAGACACTACTCACTAGACACTCAGCACATAGTAAGTGCTTGATAATGTTTATTAGATGAATGAGTAAATCAAAACACAGTTACTGTATAAGCTGTTTTCTCTGTCAGGTTTTCCCTTTTGAAATATAAACCTATAACATGTGGTTAGTACATGAGAGATATTCATGAAGAATTTGTGAATGAACCATTTGCCTGATTGGATCACAGATTATATTGCACGTTCATAGTCAGCCCTCATTTATTCATGCAGTTGAAGGGATATTGGATGAGCCAAACATTGAATTATAGTGTGGTTGATTTTCTTGGAATTTATAAAATTATCAAGCCAAACAATGACTATCTGAACCTTGAGAGACTGGAAATTTGGCTGACTTGTCTGTTTCCTCCCTTTCCCACAGAATTTTTTCCCCCCTCTATTCTGAGTCCATTAGTATCAAACCCAAGACTCAGGAAAATACCACAGAGCTGGCCTAAGACAACTCTCCTAATAGTTAAACCTATCTGAGGTTAAGAAGGCTTTTCAGGGTTTTGAACTGCATTAGGACTTTGGTTTGAGTTGGGTGTCGGAGGAAGTGAAAAAGTAGATAAGAGATACTGAATAATCAGTACGTTACTACTTTATTGTAGCTTAATTATGGCATAAAATTGAAAGGAAGCCATCATGCAACTCTGCTGTAGGCACCAAGTCTACCTTCTCAGAGATTTTCTTCTCAGGCTGGGCTGCAGCTGCTTCTAGGGTCAAGGATAGGACAGATATATTTATCTGAAGGATCCTTTTTATTTGGATATTGGGAAAGCAATACTTTTACAATAAAAGAAATCTAGAGCTATTTATTTTAATTATAAAATCTATGTGAACCTATAAAGTCTAAAGACTGAAAAAGCAATCAGCAGAGGTTTTCTTTTCTTTCTTTTTTCCTTTCTTTCTTCCCTTTTCCTTCCTTCCTTCCTTCCTTCCTTCCTTCCTTCCTTCCTTCCTTCCTCCCTCCCTCCCTTCCTCCCTCCCTCTCTCTTTCTCTCTCTCTCTTTCTTTCTTTCCTTCCTTCCTTTCTTTCCTCTGTGTGCTTTGTGCTCAAGGCTAGTGCTCTACCACTTGAGCCATAGTACCACTCTCTGGCTTTTACTGAGTAGTTTATTGAAGATAAGTCTCATAGACTTTCCTGCCTGGATTGGCTTTGACCCACAATCCTCAGATCTCAGCCTTCTTGGTATCTAAGATTACAGGTGTGAACGCCTGACAACATCTATTTTTTAGGCTGGGTAGACTCCTTTGTTATCTGAGAAAAGTTTTGAAAAGCATGCTCATTGTACTTAAAGAATTCATTTGTCACATGCAAGATTGAATGATTATAGTATAGAAATTTAATTCCAAGTGCATATTTGATAGTAAAGCCTTTTAAAATCTTTTTTTTAACTTCATCACTGATTGAGACTGGTATTCTTTTTCAGTCATCTTCTGTTTGTAAAGGGATATGGCTGATCTTCAGCTTCACATTGTTGCATGAAAAAGCACTAATGACCCAAAGCTGCAGAAAAAGATGCCCTTTTGCCTTTGGGAACAAGTTCAATCAGGGACTAGCTTTATTTAGAACCAGTTGGAGAGAGCATACTGCTGGCAATTCCAAACCGTTTAAAAAACAAAAGTTACGGTTATTAATTTTTGAGGCCACGAAAGCATGAATCAACATTATAGCAGTGTCACTATCTCTGTAGGAACTGGTTTCAGCTAACTGTGGCAGCAAAATAAACGTTTGCAGATTGTTTTGACAGAATGTCATTTGCCAGGCTTCACTTTATTCGCCAGCAAGCCTTGCTTCTGAAACAAGAAAAATCCTCCACCCGAACATTCTGGACCTTCACAAAAACCTCCGTTTGCAAGTATTTGTCATGTAGCTCTGTAACTGTTTTTTTAAGAATGGAACATGTTACTAAGAGATGTACCTCTGAACATCTGTTTGACATATTTCACCTCAAAGAATAGGAAAATGGGTCACCGCGGTGGCACAAGCCATTTAAAACCACAGATTACATGTTTCTTTGAAGTTCTCTGGGTCACGCTGTAAAGTAGAAAGGTACTTCTTCAGTAATTTGCCAAATTCCTGATAGCAGTTATTGCTCCTTGTCATATAGTCTTAAAGACTGTAATCTTCTTTAGCTAATTTTTACAAGATGCTTAGTTTTTAACTTCTAAAATGATGTGTATTTTTGTGTGTGTGCTATTAGTTGTTTATTGTTATTACTATTGTTATCATAAGATGATAATGATGATGTATGTGCCAATATAGAGGCTTGAGTTCTTATTCATCTTCTTCAGTCATAGCTGGTGTTCTACCATTTGGGCCATACCACCATTTCTGCCTTTTATTTAATCATTATTTTCAAGTAGTTGTACAGAGGGGTTTCAGTTCAACATGCTAGTTTTTGAGTACACTGCATCTTGATCAGTGTTTACCTGTTTTCATAATTCTCCCTCATCTCTCCCAGTCCTTTCCATCGTCTCAATTTTCCTAGCTCCATTTTCACCTATATACCTTGATATTATCAGTGCAATTGCTTACTTTTCCTCTCCAGTTCGTTTCGTTCCAGCTTTTATTGGCTAATTAGAGATGAGAGTCCCCAGGATTTATCTGCCCAGACTGGCTTCAAACCCTGATCCTCAGTTCTCAGCCTGTAATCCTTTTTTTTTTTATTGTAATGTATATCCATCTCTGAATCCTGGGCACATGTAACTGTAGGAGGTTAATTTATGCCCTGGAAACAGTGTTTTCATAAATCTATTCGCGATTGGGAAGAAAATTCTTTTCTCTAACTCTAGTTTTTTTGCATGTCTTGGATTTTGTTTTTTATTTTTTTTTGGTCATGGGGCTTGAACTCTGTGCCTGGGTGCTGTCCCTGATCTCTTCAGCTCAAGGCCAGCACTCTACCAAGTTACATTCTCAGCCAAGTCTTGTTTTTATTCATTTTACCTGACTCTTAAATGGTCTGTAACTCCCCAAGTTAAAAGTAACAATTTGGAGGTTTAATATTTTTGAGCTCTGGAATGAATTTAGACAACTTCTAAAGCCATTTGAAACTAGAGGAAAATAAATGAATAGTATGGATGACTCAATTCCAAACTTAATGTAAGAAAAGTTTCACACTCACTGAAAGTCATATTGTGGCTATGTAGTTCTTTGGTCCTTTAAAGAAAAAAATAAACATATTACCACTTTGGCATGCCTCACTTACACAGAGTTCAAGCTACTGGCAATCTGTGTTTTAGAGATTCAAAATGTGGGCTTTTAAAATTTCCAGTGTTCACAAACACAGGAGCAAATAGACATGAAGGAAGAGCATTCTCTATCAGGAAGAGTATGGACCTTATGTCAGATATATTTCTGTCATGGTACCTCCCTGTTCCTAGATGTGTGACTGGGCTGATGTGCGTAGTCTCCTTCAATATGCATGCATGTAGAGATGGTGGTTGGTTATGGGGGTGAACTGAGGAGTGAAGCAGCCATGTTCACCGTAAGTGTTACTGACCACAGTTATGTTAACGACCAATGTAAATATGTTCAAACTGTCTGGCCAGGAAAAAGTGCAAACAAGCTGAAGATTCTCTTCTGTCAGCTTGTATTAGTAACTTAGATTTTAAAGAAGTTATGAGTGGTAATAAAGTGACAAAAATCTAAAGTCTATGACACTGGAAAATAGATGTATATAAAGTTGGAAGAAAAGATTGTAGTAGTCATGTAGCCTTGCTGGTATGTACCCTGAATTCATGAATCCTGAATACCTTCTGTTGTGCTAACTCATTCTTTATACTATTCTGCAACTGTATAAATTTCAGCTTTACAAGTGGCTCTTTCTTGTCCCCCCCAAAAAAAACACCAAAAAACCCCCAAAAACAAAACCAAGGGAGCTGGCAGAGATATTTGGTTGGTTTTCAGGTGAATGTCCGATATCTGGTTTATGAGATCGCTAAAGTACTTTAAACTTTCAATTGTTGGAAAGATAGATTCAAACTTATGTAGATTTTCAAAGGCCTCATAAATGGACAACTGTATTTCTGAAGTAGTTTTAAACTGATATTTCATGATCTAAAGCTGGGCTTGTCTGAATAAAAGGCAAAGGATCTCTAAGTTTTATGACTGACATTTAATTAATTGGAAATTCTGCACCCAATTAAAGAATAGCAATGCCTTCCCCATTACCACAGCTTTAGAAGTCACTAAATACTTCCTCTGCAGGTTCATTCTGAACAGGAAGCTGTTAATAATCAATTTCTTTTGAAGTGGCCCTCATTTACCTCACTCCCAATGAACTGCAGTTACCTCCAGATGGCTTGAAGTGCAGTTCACAGGTTTTTAATATGAGAAATTAAGAAACATTGGATGGAACGATGACAGTGGAAATAACATTGTTTGACATCACACTATAGAATAGATGCATTTCCATAGTACATTTTTTTTAGACATAATGCAAGTTTTATTGGGGAACGTGATCGAAGTGGGGGTGATATAGCTCAGTGGATGGAGGCCTTCATGAGTGCAGGGCTCGCCACTTATCCAGAGGACCACGATTCGGGATGTATTTGACTCCACAGCCATCAGGGATGAGGCGCTTCTCAGCTACCATGTCTTCAAACTCATCCGCGTTGAACTTGGTAAAGCCCCACTTCTTGGAGATGTGGATCTTCTGACGACCAGGGAACTTGAACTTGGCCCTGCGTAAGGCCTCAATTACGTGTTCTTTATTCTGCAGCTTGGTGCGGATGGACATGATTACCTGGCCAATGTGAACCCTGGCCACAGTGCCCTGGGGTTTCCCAAAGGCACCCCGCATACCTGTCTGGAGCCTAGATAGGGGGACAGTATAAAGTCAAAGTCATGAAAATACACTGGAAAACTGTCTCCAAGGTCCCTTAGGGCAACCCATACAAGCAACAGGCTGCATACACTACCAAGGAGGTTGCTGTTTGCAACCAGTGCACACCACGTCCCCACGAGAAAAGGAACCTGGTCGGCTTAATTGGCTGCAGAGTCCATAGTACATTTTTAACAGGAGACTAAAATGCCTAGCCAGTCCAGATGCCCATTCCCATCTCTTTTCCATCTGCTTTGTGCATCTTGACAATATGGATGATTTAGTAGGAAGTTAGTTGTTTCTGTTACAAATTATCATCCACAACCTGAAAAAAACCAAAAAACTTCTAAAAGCTTAGATAATCCCATTTTATTGTTTACTAAAAACAGATTTAGCAAATTTCTATTAATAATTGGGGAAGGTAGTTAAAAAGAGCACCAAAACTTACTCTTTAATTAGAATCTTATCACTTCCATCCCATTTCTTATGTAGTTAATTTTTTTCTTTTTTTTTCTTTTTTAACAAATGATCTTTAGATTCTGGCCTGTTTTTAGGACTTTTCTGACCAGAGGAAAAATGTTGCTGGTTGGTGTTCCTATACACTCTTTGGAGTCAATAAAAGAAGATGTCTTAGGCTGGATGTAATGGTCATATTTATAATCCTAACTCTTTGAGAGACAGAGATTGGGAGGATGTGGTTTGAGGCCAGCCTAGGCAAAAAGTTATGGAGACTCCATCTTAAGCAATATGTCTGTGTGTGGTGGCACTCATCTTGTCATTCCAGCTATATGGAAAACATTAATAGGAGGAATAAGAGGATCACTGTTTAGGCTAGTTGGGAATAAATGCAAAATCCTCTTCTTCAAATAACTAGAGCAAAAAGAGATGAGGTATGGCTCTTATGGTAAGGTGCCCATCTACTGAGTTCAAGGGCCTGAGTTCAACCTCCAGTACTACCAACACTAAAAGAATTCAAAGAAAAACAACCCCAAATACTAAGTGATGTAGTCTGTTTTGTGATGCCATAATAATACCATAACTAGCATGTGCCCTCCCTCCCTCCCTCCCTCCCTCCCTCCCTTCCTTCCTTCCTTCCTTCCCTCCTCATGTTTATTAAGGCATATTAATTGTTTTGTTTTGATATTTTCATACATGACTGGCTAATTTAAATGGAATAGAAAGGTATTGGCTTCCAGCTCTGGAGAGCTGAGAAGCCCAGTTCACAGGGCTCACCTTCTTGATGTGTCATACATGGCAAAAGGCATCAGGAGACAGGGGACAAAGAGAGGACAATAATAAGCAAGACATGCCGAGTGCTAGTGGCTAACACCTGTAATCCTAGCTACTCAGGAGGCTGAGATCTGAGGATCTCCCTTCAAAGCCAGCCTGGGCAGGAAACTCCATGAGACTCATCTCCAGTAAACTACTAGAAAACCAGAAGTGGTGCTGTGGCTCAAGTGGTAGAGCACTCGTCTTGAGCTGAAGAGCTCAGGGACAGCACCAAGTCCCAGAGTTCAAGCCCCATGACCACCACCACCACCAACCACCAAAAAAAAAAAAAAAAGCAAGGAATTAGCACTCAACTATTGCAGTGAGAGCATTAGTCTGTTGGTGAGGGCTAGCCTCTGGTGACCTTCAGAGCGCCCAATGTTATCACAACAGCAATTCAATTTCAATGGGTTTTTTTTTACTCAGATCCTAGCATGAGACATAAGGCATACATTGTCTGAGAACAGTATGGCAATAGATGTCAGGCAGCAAATGTTGGAAGATCTGTTATTTTTTTTTCTTTGCAGAGAATATGATTGAATTTCATAGAAATTAAGGATCACTATTAACTAATTTTGGATCCTTGACTAAGAGCAGACCTAAATAAGGCTAAAAAGAAGAAAAGCTTTTTGCAGAATCTTGTTGATCTGTCTACATTAGGTTCAGAGTTCTTTCAAAATCTTGGGGGCAGCTGGGTTCTGGTGGCTCATAAGGCTGAGATCTGAGGATTGTTATTCAAAGCAAGCCTGGGCAGCAAAGTCCATGAGACTCTTATCTTCAATAAACCACCAGAAAACTAGAAGTGGCACTGTGGCTCAAATAATAGAGTGCTTGCCTTGAGCTGAAGAGCTCAGGAACAACACCCAGACCCAGAGTTTAAGCCCCATGACCTACAAAAAAAAATCTTGGGAGCAGTCTTTTCTGCAAGGATACCTCTCTCTCCCTTCCTCCCCTCCCTTCTCCCCCCTCCTGTCCTCCTTTTCTCTCTCCACCCCCTCCCTCCCCTTCCTCTTCTTCTCCCCTGCTTTCCCCTCTCTCTCTTCCCCTTTCTGTCTTCCTCTCTCGGTCTCTCTTATCTCGATCTCTCAGTCTCTCTCCCTTTTCTCTAACAGTCACTTGTAATGTTTCCTTAATTTTTCCATTCTTTCCCCCTTTTCAAAAGAGGTAATTTTTTGAGCCCAAGAAAGATGAAT
>NW_012267265.1:1960852-1995293 GCF_000151885.1 Dipodomys ordii
CCTCCCTCCCTCCCTCCCTCCCTCCCTCCCTTCCTTCCTTCCTTCTCTTTCTCTCTCTCTTTTCTCTAACAGTCACTTGTAATGTTTCCTTAATTTTTCCATTCTTTCCCCCTTTTCAAAAGAGGTAATTTTTTGAGCCCAAGAAAGATGAATAGAATTTTTCACCAACATGGAAAGGAAGACAGAGTCTTAAAACTTGTTTTCATTGTATTTGATGTTGGTATAATTTGTGGAGGGGAAGGGGAAAAAACAAATTGTTTAGATAGGGATACAGGTGGACCCATTGCAACAATGAGATGTACAATGTTATGTCAAAATATGAACTTTACAATTTTGGCCAGGCTGGTGGGGGGTGAGAAGGGAAGGGGGGGTGGGGGGGATGGGAAGGAATGAGAAGGGGAAACAAGGAGGAGGCAACAATGCTTGATAAGAAATGTACTCATTACCTTGTCCATGTAATTGTAACCCCCTCTGTACGGTATTTTCACAATTAAAAAAAAAAAAAAACTTCTTGAAGGTGTGGAGCCTTTGTATTCTCTGCATTCTCAAAGAGATCACCCAGGCAGAAAGCTGTCTTCCCTATCTGCATGCAAAAAGACAGCTAATGGCAGCATTAGCACTGTAGTTGGGATACTAATATTGGAGCTATAAATTTAGCTCCCTGGTATAGAAAATAGTTGCTCTTGAGCAAATCTGTCGAGTTTATTTTTGGGAATCTTGAATATTTCCTAATGTTGATGAGAATTGAATCTGACTTTAGAAACCTCAGGGTATAAATTGTGCTGATAATTGGTCTGAGTTGAACCTGGAAAAAGTGCTGATGTGTTTACTGTGAGGCAGAGTGATTTATCATCTAAACCTTATCAGGGACAACTCTGGCAGAGCGAAGAGAACTCAAGTAGGGGATAAGGAATGAAAGGAAAATGGGAATGGTGGCTGGGATGTGCATAAGGAGATTGGAGATTTGTTTCAAAAAGGTTGCTGAATGGCCGCATCTTTTCAGCTTTTCTGTTTATTGGTACTAAGGAATCAAATCCAGGGCTTCATGCATGCTATGCAAGCACTCTACCACTAAGCCACATTCCCAGCCCTCCACTTTAATTCTAGAGAGGTTCCTCTGGGCTTCTTGAGAGCTTCCTGTCTCTCCAGGCCCTTCCAGGGAGCCTCTTAGTTCCTGTGTGTGTGTGTGTGTGTGTGTGTGTGTGTAGGCTTTAGTGGTCCAGGCCCTTCCAGGGAGCCTCTTAGTTCCTGGTTCTGTGTGTGTGTGTGTGTGTGTGTGTGTAGGCTTTAGTGGTCCTGTCTCTGTCTCTCCTGGTTCTGTGTGTGTGTGTGTGTGTGTGTGTGTGTGTGTGTGTGTAGGCTTTAGTGGTCCTGTCTCTCCAGGCCCTTCCAGGGAGCCTCTTAGTTCCTGTGTGTGTGTGTGTGTGTGTGTGTGTGTAGGCTTTAGTGGTTGTTCTGACTCTCAGAACCAGGGCTGGTCCTGTTACACAGAACTGGCAATACCAGTCCCTAGATAGCAGTCAAGGACTCTAGAATTGTGTTTGTGTGGAACATTTTTTGAGAAAGATAATTTAGTTTCTGCAGTTTTCAGTACGTTAGAGGAGTGTCTGGCATTTATATGATGTATCAATTTTAACAGTTAAAAAAATCTTAATGCTTTGTTTTCCTAATACATAAGACACGACTGTTAATGTTAGAAAAAAATTAACTTATGTATGAGCAAAACCAAGTAAGAATCCCCAATAATCCCACCTTGTGGGAGTAATAATTAACATTTAGGAAATATCCTTCTGGTATTTTGTTTCCTAGATATACTATATAAATCAGTAAGTCTTTGGTTGCAATTGCCAGATACTCAGTTATAACAAATGACAAAAGGAGTTCATGGAACCACTTGGTATAGCTGGGTGTTGGTAGGGAAAGCGATTTGATTTGAGTATAGACTAGAAGAAGTGAAAAATAATCTGAAGTAAAGCTTAGCTGGTATGGCAATTCTAGCAAGGCAGATAAGCCCTCCCAGCTAAGGTGGGTTAGTGGAGGTCATTCCTTTCTTCCATCTTTTTTTTTTTAATGTTTTATTGTAAAGATGATATACAAGGGGTAATGATTACATTTCTTGTCGACTATTGTTACCCCTCCCTCATTTTCTCCCACTTTCCCTCCTCCCTCTCCCCAGAGTTGTAAAGTTCGTTTCCAATGTAGTGTCTTGTGAGTATGGAGGTTGCATTGCTTCACCCTGTGTCCCTTGTCTCACCATTTTGTTCCATCCTTTATTAAAAAATTATTTTATTTTTATTATAAAGGTGATGTATTAAAGGATTACAGTTACCTAATTCAAGTATTGAGTACCTGTCTTTCTGAACATGTCACCCTTTCCCTCATTTTCTCCTAGGTTTTTCCCTCCTGACTCCCCTCCCCCCACGTTGTATAGTTCATTTCCAACAGTTCACCCTTTGCCTTTGGGAATTCCCCAGCAGGTGGTCTGTGTGTAGGCTCCTGCAGGGGCTGACCCGTCACTTTCCCTTTGGGTCCTGCCTTCAGGGTCTCTCTTAGTTCTTGTGGAGGTCAGCACCAGGGACTTCGGGAGCTGATGTCCTTGGCAGGGAATGGGAGATGCCATGCAGCCCCTCCTCTCCCCGTGGCTTTGCAGACAGAGAGACTTGACAAGGACAGTGGGTCTACTGGGGTCTTGTATAGGCGAGAGATAGTCAAGTGGGGTGCTTAAGTTTCTGTGAGTCATTTCCCTCCCGCTCTGCCCCTGAACGCACAACAAAGGTGATTACTGTACACGTCTAGATTAAAGTAAGGAAAATTGATCTCATAGGAGGTAAAAGTCCAGAAAACAAAAAACACGTTAAAAAGTTGAGCTGTATCATTAGTTTAGTTACTTTGCTTGAAGTCACCACTGCATCTGCTAAGAACCATGGATGCTAAGAGCCTTCTGAGTAGCTAGGATTACAGGTGTGAGCCATGGGTGCCTGGCTCCTTTTATTTTGATTTTTTAAATAAGATGTTTCCTGGAATTTTATGGGCCAAATTTACTTGACTTACTAGACCATGGCTCTTAAGTAAGATAGTTTGGTAGTGTTCCAATACTACCAGTTCTCTCGATGAATAATAATGTTTCTCTGTTTCTCTGATGCAAATTCTTAAAATATTGAACTAATAACATAACTGAAATAATTATAATTGATTGAACTGTTACAATTAGAATAATTAATAAACTAATCAATAGACTCCCAAAGGCTGTAGACCTTCTTTTTTTTTTTCTGATCCTGGGTCTTGAACCCTATGTAGTTTATTGGAGATAAGCGTCTCATTGACTTTCTGCCCTTGGCTGGCTTTGAACCGTGATCCTCAGATCTCAGCCTTCTGAGTACCTAGGATTACAGGTGTGAGCCATGGGCGCCTGGCTCCTTTTTTTTCCTAATATGATGTTCCCTGGAATTTTATGGGCCAAATTACTTGACTTACTAGACCATGGCTCTTAAGTAAGATAGTTTTGGTAGTGTTCCAATGCTACCAGTTTTCTCGATGAATAATAATGTCATAGATATTAAATGTAATTGGGATCGCTGACAGTTTTTCTTGTGTGGGAGTTACTAATACAGGGATATCTATGTATGTTTAAAACTATCCATTTTAATGAATACTATTTGTTTTAATTTCTTGGCTAATTTGAAACAAAAAATTAACTATCAAATTTACCTGTCTAGAGGCTGTTTATGTAAATTGATGATAATTTTCTATATTTGCTGAGGTAATAGTAGGTTAGGGCATTGGAAAAAAATAAAAACGATTCAGTTAGGGATTGGTAGCTTACACTTCTAACTTTGGCTACCCAGAAGGCTAAGATCTAGAGGATCATGGTTTGAAGCCAGCCTGGACAGAAAAGTCTGTGAGGTTCCATTTTCAAAAATAACCAGCAGAAAGACAGGCTGGAGGTGTGATTTCATTTGTAAATCATCATCCAAGCAAGCTGAACAAGTTCAAGGCCTTGAGTTCAAACGCTAGTACTGCCAATAGCCTCACAAATTATTTGTGCATAAATCTGATAATATACCTAGCTTATGAAATTAGCTATGTTCAAACTTGATAAGGTGGAATCTTAAGTATGTATATCAGTACTTTCTTAGTTCTGCGTGACAGAAAATTCAGATCACATTTCATTAAGAGAGTTATAAAAAAATGATCAAAAATCAACTGATGTCAGGCACGGCTGGATCTAGGTGTTGTGAGCAGTGCCATCAGGAACTTTCCTGTGGTTCTGAGTTTTTTCCTTGTTTGTGTTATTTTCAAACAGCTATTTCTTTAAGGTTTCAAGATGACCATCTGCACTTCACAGCTTTTATTACCATCCAGTCTCTCAGCATAAAGTGGAAATTTATTTCCCAACAGTTCCAGAAAAAAAAAGCTGACACTTTATTTACTCCATCTGGCTTCAATTAGATAAAGTGCCCACTCAAAAACGAACCGTTTTGTTGTGATAGTCTCACTGCCCAGACATGGGTTGCAGGGAGTTGGTTCTGCTAATGGATGAACCCACAGTGTAAAGATTCCAGTTCTCCAAAGGAGAATAGATACTCTTGTCAGAAAAAGAGGTAAGGGATGCTGAGTGGGCAGAAATCACTAGATGGTCACTAAGCAATGTGTGTGTTAAACATCTGTAGGCTTTTGGAGTTTTGTAATTTAGTTTATTTATTTATTTTGTTAGTACTGGGGTCTATCTAAGCTCAGGGCTCTGTGCTTGTTAGCCAGGTATTCTATCGCTTAAGCCATATCTTCAGTCCTTATTGTTGTAATTATTATTTTTAATGTAAAAATATCTTTACTCATTTATATAGTAAACACTCGTCCTGTCTAAACAAGGTATCAATCTGTCAATCTCAGCTGAAAAATTCATGTCTATCTTTCTATCACATACTGATATGATACAGAATGTAAAAGTCAATTTAATGAGCTAGTGTCATGCTTTTTGTTTGGCTTGCCTGGACCACAATCCTCCTTTTTTAGACTTCCTTCTGTATCTGGGAGCAGAGGTATATGCTACCAGCTTTTTCTTTTGAAATGTGTCTCATCAATTTATTGTCTGGGTTGGCCTAGAACCATGATCTTCCCTCACTTAGCCTTCTATGTAGCTGAGATTACAGGCATGTACTACTGCAGCTAGCTATTGCTTGAGATAGGATCTTGCAAATGCTTTTTTTTAAAAACCCTGGAATGGCCTTGAACGGTAATTCTTTGTTCTCTGCCTCCTGAGCAGCTGGGATTACAGGGATGAGCTGCTGCTGCTTGGTTCAGTTATTTCTTATGAATGTGAAAATGAAGTTTATGGATTTTATGTAAACATTTTATATATTAAATATTCTGACTGGATAATTTGCCAAGCTGTAGAAGTTTTAACAACCATGATACTTACCCATAAACTTTTATCTCAGAATGAAAGACAGAAACAAATAAAGCAATTGTGTATGTTAAGACAGTTGATTGTGCATTGACCAGTTATTTCTTTTTTTTTTTTTTGTCAATCATGGGCCTGAACTCTGGGCCTGGGCACTGTCCCTTAGCTCTTCAGCTCAAGGCTAGCACTCTACCACTTGAGCCACAGTGCCACTTCTGGCTTTTTCTGCTTATGTGGTACTGAGGACTCGAACCCAGGGCCTCATGCATGCAAGGCAAGCACTCTACCACTGATGCACCTTCCCAGCCCTGACCAGTTTTTTCTTTTTATATTTTCTTTATACATTGATAGCTAAGACCTCATTAGATTGTATACATTGCTAGGGAGAAAATGCAAATTCTCTGAGTTCTCATTTAATCACCAAAGAGAATGTACATGCAGTTTGTCATGTTTAATATGAATTGCTCCTTATGACCATTACTTCCATTAATTTTTTTAAACCACCAGAGGGGTGTCACAGTAGTGGTATGCTTCCCAGAGTGAAAATAATAAGAGGGCACATGCACAAATTGCTTTTTGGTGGATAATGAACCAAATGTTTCATTAGTTTTCCTTAGGACTATGTGATATGCTAGTGTGATTTCTGCTTCTGCTGAAATCCAAACCATTTATTGTCTGTACTGTCCATATGCTGATTTGACCTTGCTTCTCTTCTCATTAGTTTATTTATTAATTTATGAAATGAGAGCTTGGTGGCTAAGAAATGGGCCTGGAAAGATTACAAGAGGGATTCAGGTCATATCACTTGCTAGTTAAATGAATGGCAAGTTTGTTATCCTCTAAAACCCCCTTTCCCAATCTCTTCTGAAATAGTAGCTATTTCATAGGAAATGAACAAATGCCAAGTACTAAACATGCTGGGCTGCTTGGAATGGTGTAGCCACTTGGAATTGTTAGTTATCCATATTACATTTTTATTCCTAGTATTTCCCCAGTTACCTTGACCGTCTTCCTACTCATAAGTTCATGCCAACAATTGTATTGTAAAAACATTGTGTGATCTTTCAACACCACCACAGTGTGTAGTAGACATTAAAAAAATGAATGAAGACAGCCCCCCCCCACTCATGTCTTCTATATCTGGTTACAGATTGAAACTTTCTGAAGGCTTATGATACACTGTACTGAACAGCATTCCCTAGACAATTGGATAATGACTGCTTCACAGAATTTACATTATAGGCATCATAGCAAGCAATCTAAGGAGGACTCCAAGATATGGAAACAAGAGATTTTTCTTTGTTGTTTTTAATGCACTGTGTGAAGTTATTTCCTTTTCCTCCCCCCCACTTTGGCTTATCCCCTATTGTTACCATATTTTATTTTGGTACCCCATATCTTTCATATACATTTTTCTGATTTGGGGAAGGGAAGGGGAACAACAAAATGGTGAGACAAAGGACAAAGGCTGAACCAATGCAACAGCGATACTCACTAGACACTATGTTGGAAATGAACTTTACAACTTGATGTGTGGGGGGGAGCTGGAAGGGAGGGAAAGTGGGAGAAAAATGAGGGAGGGGGTAACAATATTCAACAAGAAATCTACTCATTACCTTACTTATGTAACTGTAATCCCTCTGTATATCATCTTGACAGTAAAATTAAATTAAAAAATATATATGAGAGGGATGGATGCAAGTGGCTCAAGCCTGTATTTCCAGCTACTTGGAACATAGAGATTGGGGAAAATTACAGTTCAAGGCTAATGTGGTTAAAAAAAAAAGAGTTTGTGAGACTATCTTAACCAATGACTGGGTTTGGTGGCCTGCACATATTGTCCCAGCTATGGAGAACAATGGCTAGGAACAATAGAACATTTCCCTAACATCACCTTATCTGACCTTTTCTGCTTGACTCAGACATATGCTAGTTATTGCAAATAAGGGAAACCATGGGACCTATATTTCTTTGGGCCTGGCTTACTTCACTTAATATAATTTTTCCAAGCCTTTCCATTTCCTAACAAATGGGGCAATGTCCTTCTTTCTGATGGAGACATAGAATTCCATTGTGTATATATACCACATTTTCTTGATCCATTCATCTACTGAGGGGCATCTGGGTTGGTTCCATATCTTAGCTATGGTAAATAATGCTGCGATAAACATAGTTGTGCTGGTAGCTTTAGTGTGGTCTTGTTTGTGATCATTTGGGTAAATGCCCAAAAGTGGGGTTGCTGGGTCATAGGGGAGCTCTATGTGGAGTCTTTTGAGGAAATCTCCATACTGCTTTCCAAAGTGGTTGAACAACTTTACACTCCCACCAACAATGCAGTAGTGTTACTGTGGCCTTTCATACAAGATACTTAGCCTTTCCCAGATCTTGGTGTGGGAGGCAGCCCTGGAACTGGTCCTCAGTAGATATACTAAGAAGGTTACTGGCAAGGCTCAGAGTTTCCAGTTTATTATTCCAGACCATTTTCTAGGGTGTTCTCAAAAAGAGCCAAAATGAAGCAGAGAATAATGTCTCCTGAGGAGCTAAAGTAGTATTATATATTACTCATTTTTCATCCATTCGTTGTCATTTTTCCAATGTATGCACCAAGAGCTACCTAGCTCAGGGCTCAACTGATAGTTCCATAGTAAAGATGTGCAAGGGCAAAGGGCAGTGAGGAATGTAAGAAACCTAAGCAGGGGGCCAGTAAATATCCCAACAGAGGGCAGACTAAATACAGGGAGATTCCTACCAGCCGGGGAAATCTGCTTACTCGAAGTGTTCAGTCTTGCATTTGAGGCTTAGCCAATATTGACTGACCACTGTGTTTTGGTCATATGCAGCCTAACAAAGATCATCTAAGGGGAGGAATAGATCAAGAACAAATTTCGAAACTTAGGTATCATCATTTTTTCAGCGTTTTTAATATGAGATTCATTTTGCAAATTGCTTCATTTTTATTTACTTAAAAAATATCCAAGGTTTATTCAGCCATATCTAGTTTACCATCTCAGTGTCTAAAGCACGTATAATTCTGTGTTGGTCCCTGAGGAGGGAGCATAAAACCTTGCCTTCCAGGGCTTTGGTGGTCTAGCTCAGGAGAGACGTCACCTATGCAAAGTCAGGTAATGTGAACCAGCCTGTACATTTGTGCCTAAGCAAAGGATTCATGCACAAGTTCTGTGAATGATTAGTATGGGATATTAGAAAAGTTATAATTCTTGATTAAGAAATCAAGAAAGTTATAATTCTTGATTAGGAAATCAAGCCAGGATTATTGATGAGAGAAAAGAATATTTTTTAATATTTTAGAAAGGAAGAATGAAGAAAAGGTCAGTAAACAAGTCACAAGGCAGGCTTGGATTGTGTGGGGAGACAAGGTTGGATACACAGGGGCCAGCATGAGTTGAAAGACTGAGGGTGGATTGTCTTGCAGTTGAAGTTGGTGGAGAGGATTTTCTCTCCCATGCCTCTTCTCTATGCCACTTGTGGCTGGTGGATAGCGGCTGCCCAGCTGAAGTATGGGGCTAAGTTCCGACTAAGCAGGAACAAACTTGGTGATGTGTAAGTGAAGTCTTCTGTAGGTGTTGGTGATGGGAATTCCTTCTTATCACAGTAGGGTTTGAGGGCACTTGTCTCCAGTCCTTCAGACCACTCTACCTGCATGTGGACCCTGGATATTGGTGTTGCCATAGGACTTGTCAGGGAGTCGTACAGCTACTTGAAAAGTCCAAACACATTCTAAGTGCAGTGTAGAATGGAGAGGAAAATGGTGGCAGATCAGTGGCATCTGGTTTCACTTTGATCGACTTGCCTTGCTGACAAACATGATTGGATTAATTTGTCAATATCCCACTTTTCTGACATACCCCACCTAGCTATTAAAGTTAGGCTAACGAGATCATCTTGTTATTTCTGTCTTGTTTTCTATTGTCTTATATCTAAGAATACAAATGCATGTCATATTCTCATCACCCGTACCACTTATATTTACTGAAGCAAAACATGCACAATTGTTGGCATTTTTCTTTTCTGCCTTATATATTGTCAATGTGTAGTGGCCTTCAAGGCCACTATCTGGGAGAATTTTCTTTCTAAGAAACTAAGAGAGATTTGATAGCAAGTAATAGCAAATTTATTTTAAAAGAAGGTTTAACCTTTACATTGTAGGTCCTGTACTAATCATTAGCATCTCCTTTGGCAGACAGGAATTTGAAGCACACGGAGGTGAATTAGCTTGTCTCTGGTTTCACAGGGAGCAGGTAACAGAGTTGAGAGGCAAGCAGTCTAACTCTACAGTCTACAGTGTTACCTCAGTGCAATCAATGCCTTATTGTATGACATTCACCTTTTCTAAAGATGCGAGGTAGGGTTGGTTGTTCACAGTTCTATTGAAGGACAAGGAATATTTCCCAGCTTAAATAACAGCATCCCCTGCCTGCACTGTAGATGTACATCCTCACTCAGCTCTAATCCACACAGCACTACTCAAGGCTAGTGCTCTACTACCTGAGGCACAAATCTACTTTCAGCTGTTTTTGGTGGTTAATTGGAGGTTAAGGGTCTCCTGGATTTTCCTGTCCAGTCTGGCTTGGAACCCTGATCCTCAGATCTCAGCCTCCTGAGTAATTAGGGTTATAGGTATGAGCCACTGATGTTCAACAACTTAAACTGTTAGCCCTGTAGATGTTCTGTTTTATACAATCTGTGTAATACTACCAAGATTACAAATGCTGCCTACTATCCCTTCCTTTTCATGCCCTATGTGATCCCCTAAATAATTATACTTCCAATTTACTGATTTTTGAAAGGCAAGGCCTTGCAAATGTTTTCATGCAGAAGTTCTGAAACTTTTTTCTAATTATGAAAATTAAACCTATTCATTGTACCCTATATTATTATATACTTAATTACCTTTTTAATGTTCTGTAAACACTTATAATTAGCAAATAGCTTTTCTTGGTTTATATACTAATCTATTGATTCACTTCACAAATTAATTAATTGCACCAATTTTATTTATTTTTCTACTTGCATGGTAGTAATGAGATCTTTTTGTCATTTTAAAAATGTTATCTTTAGAACTGAAAGCAGAGCCTATGCAGACCATAGACAGTACTCAGAAAATATTTACTGAATTAATGTATGAGTGACTTACAACATCATAGTATTTACAGAAAAGTAAATCAAAGAAAGTGTAAGTTCTAAAAAGAAACTTTGTAACATTTATTCTTGTTTAATTAATTCATTTTTTCTTGTTTAATTTAAATATACCTGTTTGCTTGTAGATAGAAGGTGTCCTTGTTTTTCACAGTAGTAGTGCATGATCATAGGAATTACCATGCAAACTAAAATTAAGACAAGGCAACCCTATAATAATCCATGGGGAAAGGTTACTTTTGCTCCTTGATTTTTAAATATTTTCAAATCATAGCCAGCATAGTGGCTTACTCCTGGAATCTTTGCTACTCAGGAGGCAGAGATGAGAAAGGTACGTGTGAGATAGATCTTCAAAGAAAGTTTGAGAGATCAAAGAAAGTTTCAGAGATCACATTTTAGCCAATAAAATCTTGGTGTGGTCTCAGCTGTGCAGCCACAGGAAGTATAGATAGGAAAATGGTGGTTCAAGCCAGCCCAGGCATAAACATGAGCACCTATTTAAAAAATAACTAAAGCGGAGTAAGAATGTGGCTTAGTGGTAGAGTGCTTGCCTTGCATGTATGAAGTCATGGGTTCAGTTCCTCAGTACCATACAAACAGAAAAAGCTGGAAGGGGAGCTGTGGCTCAAGTGGTAAGAGTGCTAGCCTTCAGCAAAAGCAGCTCAGGGACAGTGCCCGGGCCCTGAGCTCAAGCTCCAGGACGGGCATAAATAAATTAATAAATGAACAAAACAAAAATAACCTAAAGCAAAAAGGGTTGGGGGCATGGCTTAAGTTGTAGAGCACCTGCCTAGTAAGCACAAGGCCTGAGTTCAAACCCTAATACTGTCTTCCCCGTCTCCCCAAGATCTAATCATTTGATGTTAGTTTTAAAGGTATAGGGAAAGGAAGGAAAAGGAGCAAAGCTAGTTTTTATTTCATACACAGTAATTTAAAACATTAGAAATATTGAAATTACTGATCCTTGCAATAAAATAAAATAAAAAGGAAATATTGAAATTAGTTTCGTTCTTTGTGAATTTTTTTGGGAGTAGTTTGAATAATGCTTGCCTCTTTCTTCTTGTATAATTTATGAAATGTGGCAAATATTTCTTTTTCCTCTCAATTCCTAGACTAACTGTCATGTTTTTCAAGTTTGGAAGAGCTTATAGTATTTTATGCATTGTGTCTTCTGTGTCAAGAAATGGTCTATTAGAGTTCCTTTAAGATACAATCCTTTTCATCACAACTACTTTCCATGTTTGTATGTGTATATGTATATCTATGTGTATCCATATATATGTATATATGTATGGATACACATACTTTCCTTTATTGGGATTTGAATGCAGGGCCTCATATATGCTGGGCAAGTACTCTACTACATCAATCATGTCTTCAAACTTTTTTTTTTTGAGATAGGGTCTTGCTAACTTTGCCCAGGCTAGTACCACCCCTTGTATAATTAGAGTACTGGGGATTGAACCCAGAACCCAGAGTGATGCTTGCTAAGCATCCATCTGCTACTTGAACTATACTCCAGGCCCTTCTTATATATGTTGTCTGCCTCCACTAAGACCTTTGTATATGGAAAGTGGCAGGATTATCAACATTCCACCCAACCAGGTCATCTCCTGTCTCCATTTATATTGGATCCAAATTTTACTTCTGATATCTATTTTCATTTCTGTGCTGTACTTTTTATCTTTGCTGGCCAATTGTGTCTAGATTATCCATGCAGTGTGGACTTCCCTTTGGGAGACCAGAAGGCAACACAACTACACACTTAGCTGTCAGTGAGTGAACTGAATAAAGAGCAGCCAGTGGCCAATGACCATCAGAAAGATACAAGTACCATCACTGGTCAGTGATCAGGTTGTACATTGGTTAGTTAATGTAGTGTGAATTGCAGACAGAAGAGCTAGAAGAAAAAGTTGTATTTTATATAGAGTTGATATACAATGTTAAGTGAAACGTGGAATGGGTTAAGGAAATACTGTTAATTACAGTGTGGAAACTGAAATATACATGTGTTGGAGCTGGGTTGAGCTGCATTAATTCCAAGGGTTATTTTATGGAGATTCACACACACACACACACACACACACACACACACACACACACACACACACACACACACACACACACGTAATTTTTCTTTCCCTAATATAGGATCAGTTTTTTGATGTGTGTATGCTGGGGCTAGGGCTTGAACTCAGGGCCTTGTGTTATCACTTGGTCTTTTTGCTCACAGCTTGTGCTCTACCACTTGAGCCACACCTTTAGCTCCATCTTTTTGCTAGTTACTTATTATTATGAAAGAGAATCACAACCAGAGCTTCATTAATACTAGGCACTGTATATGTAGTATCATATTGTATATTTGTACCATACATTAATCAGTCTCTTTTGCAGTTATTTAGGATTTTTTTCATTTTTCTCAATGGTAGGTGATGCTGTAATAAACATTGCCATTGAAACATTTTTGAATTAACTTATTTTCCTGAATGAACACATTTTCAGGGAAAAATTACTGGCTTACAGCATATGCTTTTACTTTCAGATTTCCTTTAAAGAGATGTTTTCTTTAGAGATGATTCCTGATTATTGGTCACTATTTTTCTTTATTCATTGATGCCATTTTAGTAACTAGTTAGAATATTTTTCATGGGCTTATTTGTAGCAAATAAATTTTGATCTATGGATTATTATCCTGTCAGGTATTACTGTAGTTTTTCAGATGATTGAGATTTGAATATTTTATTATGCTCTGTGTATACATGTATTTCTACAGATTTGTGTATATATTCTTTTTTATAGAATATACATGTGAACTCCATTCACCTGTATATGTCACTCTTTGTTTTAGCTAGAGCTTAGAAAAGTATCTGTGGTCCTTTGTTTTGTAATATAACCATCAATTTCCAAATGCTTATCTTTCTCTTATTCTGTCCCATTTTCTCCTATTTCTCTCTCTTTTAAAGCAAAAGAACATTACCTACAACTTGGGAGGAATTCTAGTTAATTTTTCATTACATGATTTTCAGCAGATGGGGTCAAAAGGAACTAGTAGGGCATTCAATTATGTGCTTAAGTGTGTTGGAAAATCTTCTTCTTCTTCCCCCCATCAGGTCTGCAATATTTTACTTGGGCTTGTTTTTCAAGTGCACTGAAGTGTGACTAAATGTTTTTGGGTCCTTTCATTATGTAAAGAAGAAGGCCCATCTTGTTAAATATTCCTTCACCAACCTTGTAGTTAGTCAGTCGTAGGCAGTAAGGAGGCTGAGATGGCCAGTGTGTAGACATTGGACAGAAGGAGGGAGGGGTGGGTAGAAGGTGGGGACCCAAGGGAAACTCAGGATTGGGGTGCTTTGTTGCTCCTCCCACTGCTCCATAAAAAGTGATTGGTTCAAGCTGATTTCTGTCACAGAATTTTGGACAGGTCATTAGTGGGGAGGAGAATCCGTGGCTGGACCTCAGCTCATCTGAGGACTCAAGCTTCTTTGTCACAGGCTACACAGTTTGGCGTGCTGTTCCCGAGAGTGGTGGAGAATCTAGATTCAGTTTGGACTAAAGGAATAGAGACAGGCTTTGATTTCTTTTTGGCTTTAGGTTGGGCAGAAGGGAGCCTCAGCGACAAAGATGTCCACTGACAATTTGGAAGGGAAGCCCAATAACCTTGGGGAGAGAGGAAGAGCCCGAAGCTACACTTTCCTTAGGGTGGTCCAGCCAATGTTTAACCACAGTATTTTCACTTCTGCAGTCTCTCCTGCGGCAGAACGCATCCGATTCATCTTGGGAGAGGAGGATGACAGCCCAGCACCTCCTCAGCTTTTCACCGAGTTGGATGAGTTGCTGGCCGTGGATGGGCAGGAGATGGAGTGGAAGGAGACAGCGAGGTGAGGCATGAAGAGTAGTGTGTAGTGCTGACCTGGGGAAATGCGTGCAGGGGAGATGGGCTCAACTGTGACAGGCCTTAGTGCTGGAATGGCTGATGGATATGATGTTGGCTGGGCTAAGGCATCTGTGACTATTGGTTCTTTCATTCTACATTGACATGGATGCAAAGCTCCTCTTACTTTCTGTGTGGAGCATGGTTTATGTACTGACATGAGTTTGACTTCTATAAGGAATGGAAGTAAATCTCAGTTTATATGATATTTTGTAATAAACTGAAGCATCCAAAGATGATAGCCAATGCATTTATCTCCACGTATTTCCAAACGCCAAGGTATCTAGTGAGATCTGGAATGGCTTTATTTCCTACTCCCTGATTGGAGAGTTGTTATGAAGACAATAACGGTTGTAAGTCAAAGTTGGTATAATTTCAAGTAAAAGCCTGTCATCTTCTGAGAATCTCTTTGAAAGCAATGAGAGCATTCATCAAAATTTGGAGTTTAGAGTCCTCAATTTATTTTTATATTTAGTTCTGTATCAGTTGCAGGATGTTCTTAGAACTTTGTTTTCATTACAAATAAATAGTAGATAATAATTCCTATTATATGTAATATTTATATATGTTATATAAAATAATACTTGTATAACTATGCCATGCATATTATATCTGTACATATATGTTTGGAAATGCTTTGTAACCTAAGCACTCCTCAAGTATCTTAGGTTTTGTGAATTGTATGGGGCAGAGCTTTTCTTTACATGTAGATTGTTACATGTCCTAGACTCAGTCTTTTTCTGTGGATATCACAATTCTACAAAGAGTAACCGTCACATAATAGCACAGTTTTTGTCTCTCATTGTCATTAGCATATAGAGATAGCAGTGTAGTTTACCTTCTCCAAAATAGTGTTTATTAGATTCAGCCAGTGCCTCTTGAATAAATGTACACACATCAAGCACACACATGAAGGTCTTCGGTGTATAGCAGTGGGTTAAGAGAACCATACAGATCTCTGTAAAAGTTGAAAAGTTTGAATTGCATTCGTTCACCGTATCTTCTACAATTTAAGGACTACTAGTCATATCTAAGCTTTTGAGCTCTTGAGCTAAGGAAAAATAAAGCCAAAATATAGGTGATAGTCCCACAACAATAGATAGAAAAATGGATTGAAACTGCATTTCTGTTCTAGGTAGGTCTTTCTCAAGTCAGAAAGAAGTTGTTATTTTTGATCAGTAAAAGCAAACAAACTATGAGGAAGGCAGTGACTCAGGAGTCTTTCTAGATGAGTCTATTAAAAGATTCACATATGATATTCTCTATTTTAACTTTATCTATTTGATGATGTGTGGTCGGTTAGATCCTGAAACTTATACCCTTTATTTTTATTTTCACAATTTTAAGTACTACTGAGTATCTGTAGCGATTTGATATTTTTAATACAGAAGCTTCATAAATTAAAGTTTAGTAAAATGCATAGAGAACTTCTTATCTTCCATAACTTCACCTATAGTCAGAAAAGAAAAAGGTATTACATTTTATTGGCCCTTACAGTAGTAATAAGGAAGAGACCCAATTTAAAAGTATTTTCTTTTCCATTTGTTGCGGAATTTTCTTTCCACTACAGACAGTGGGTATACGTGCTTAAACTTGTCTGTTCAATAATTAATATTTTCTTCTTTTACTTAAAAAGCTTTTGGTAACCCATTTCTACCCCATCTCTAATTCTGTCTCTTGAAATTCCTTTTATACTTTGGGACCTTTCTCAAAACAGTAGCTTGTATAGTAAAAAATCCTTGGTAAAGTACGCTTTTTACAAGTCTTTAAAATATCTTTTAAAAGAAATTCAAAGAAAACCTTTTAGTAATATCTCTGTTGCAATCTTTCTTTTCCTTCTTTCCTGATGGAAACTACAGATTGGTAAAATGTTGAGCTATTTTAGTCTAGAGTTTGCTGCTGTCTTCTTGTTTAAGTCGAGCACACACTATAGCCTTCCTAAGCTTGAGTAGTCCATTCTATCAAATGAGCATCTTACCAGGTGACATCCTCTCCAACATCATGCAGATTTTATTACTCTAAAATTTCATCCCCTGTGGGTATTCTGGTACAGTCAGCTGTGCTTCTAAGGTTACTTTGATTCTTATTTTCATCTTGAAGTTCTCTGTGAGTAGTTACCACACACTAGAATGTGGGGTGTTTTTCTGTTTTTGGTATAAGTCAGACGTAGACTATAATTTACAGGATTCCTGTTCCTGAAAGGGTGAAGAGATCATGGTTCATTGTCACTGAGAATACAATGTTGAACGCACGGTCATAGTATTTTCATTTATGATTCATAAAGTAGGATACCCTTGAATTCTTAGATTTTTTTTGGGGGGGAAACATATGCCATTTTGGTGACCTGAATGATCCCCCAGAGATTACTGCTGGTGAGGAAGAGTGTTGGCAGGAAACTGTGTATTGAGGGGAATGGTCCAGGGAGAAGAAGTATTCACTTTATAGCTTCTCTTATTTAAGATTTGTCAAATCAGGTACTAATTAGTTGTAGTTGTAATATTTTGATTTCTCTCATTGCACAACTTCATGTGAAGTCAGGGACCATTACGTGTGTCCGTTCACTATGGCACTCCCAATGTCTTGCACCACTGTACAGAAGAGGTGTTGAATAAATGTTTGCTAAATACATGATTAGTTGGGAACTGATTGCCTTAGTAATAATGGTTCAGAGTCCAATGGTGTCTTAGAAATCTTGAACAAAGTTAGAGTTATGTTATAATTCATCTCTTTTGGATTGATAGCTATGGAACGCCAGTACCTACATCATTGATAAAGCTCAGAAAAGGATCAGCATTTAGTTTCAAATGAATTCATTAATAAAAGTGACAATGTCTGCATTTACATCTGTAGCGTAGACTTCTTTTCCTCATTGAAATCAGATAACTAGAGGGCTGATTAAGAGTCTTCCATTGAACATGTCCAGATTTACTTCACCAAATAATGCCATTCTTCTAGTTGCTTCATTCAGAATATTGGGCCTTGATCCTATCTTGCTCTCCTGTCTCTTATCTGACCAATTGGAAATTCTGTTTCACCTTCAAAGATACTTGGATATTCAGGTATCTCACATTCAATACTTCTGCCACCCTGGTTTAGGCTACCTTCATCTTTCACCCAGATTTCTGTAAATACTTCCAGTTAGTCTCTCTGCACCTATCTTTACTTTCCTCGTGAACTATTCACCCTGATCACTTTGACTTCTTTCTCCTGTTCAGCCTGCCCAAGGCCTGCTGGCCGGTCATGCTACTCTGGTACGGACTCTCCACTTTCCATCCCCTCTGTCTGAAATTCTCTTCTCTCACAGCACCTCGGTTGTGTGCATGGCTCACCTCTTCACTCAGGCCTTCATTCAAAGATTACCTTCTCATTGATTGCCCTTGTCTATCATTGAAACTTTCCTCCAACACTTCCTGTCCTTCATACTTCATTATTTTCCTTTAGCACTTAGCACCATTTAGTGTATCATATATCTTGATATCTCACTCTTGTCTCCTCCTGATAAAATGGAAGCTCTGTGAGTACAGAAATTATAGGTTGTTTTGTTCACTACTGTGCTCATAGTGCTTAGAATTATCAGGTACCAGTGATGCTCACGAAATAGGAATTGAGAAGAGGAATGAATGTGGAAACAGAATCCTTACTTTGCTCCTCTCTCTAAAGTTCTGTGGAGAGACTTGCAGATGGTCATGCTTCTTGAAGCGATCATATTATCAGCAATCTACTTCTAGGGATACACTCTGCTTTTAGAATGTTTCTACAATAATGTTCCCTTTGTGATATCTAGCTGTGATACATACCAGACTAGTAAAAGTGAGGTGTTTAGAAGGGAATAGTTTTATATATGAAGATGTGTGACACACGTCTCCTTCTGACTAACTTTTAAATTCAAGAGCTATTTGCTTTCCTGTGAAAACTCTGCTTGACAGACATGTGTGTGTGTGTGTGTGTGTGTGTGTGTGTGTGTGTGTGTGTGTGTGTGTGTGTACATGTAGTGTGTAATGTGTATGGGTGAGGGAATAAACCCCATACAGGCTAAGTAGGTACTCTTTTACATCCCAGATGGAAGAGTATTTTATTCCAGAGAGCCGGGAGGGAGAAAGAGGAGATAGCTCTTAGTGAGAGTCTACACTCCACAGAGCACAGGACCCATACTTCTTTGCCTTCTTAGTTTCTATACTTTTCAATTGCCTAATGATTTTTGTTTGAACAATAGTATTACTTGTTGCAATGTTTCAGCATTGTTGTGGCTTCAATCTTACTTTAGGAATTGCAGGTTGATTTTTTTTTGTTTTTGTTTTCACAATAACTTTTTCAATAATAGTGAAGATGCCTCTTTTCATCTTGGAAAGTAACAGTTTGCCAGAAAAGTTTTTACTTACATGGAATTTAAAATAACACTCAACTCTAACCCTCCTTTTCAGATTCTTCACCTATCTTTCCTATGTTACAATGCTGAATTTCTAATAGATCGTTCACAATAGTGTGTGTGTGTGTGTGTGTGTGTGTGCGCTGAAGAGTGTGCAAAGTGTAGATTTATCAGATTTGAGATATGTATCTGATTAATGGGATGTCAAAAATGTTACTTTTTTCTGTGAAGTTGGGAGAATACAGGTGTTCTAGCATCTAAACCACAGCCTCTATCCATTTTTACTTTAAGTTAATTCTCATATAGGCCTTATATTCCGTGTCCCCACCCCCACTCACCCCAGCTTCATACCACAATCATCCTATCAATGTCTTCTACAGTGCTTTTTCATGGCAGGTGTGTATCACCATGCATGGCTTATTAAACGAATTGAATTCTTACTAATATTTTATCTGGTTGTCCTCAAACTGTGATCTTCCTGATTTTTGCTTCCCAAGTAGCTGGGATTATATTAGAATTGTGAGCTCCCAGATTGCTTTTTTTTTCTTTTCTCCAAGATAGGATCTGAAACTGATTTTTACCTGGCATGGCCTTGAATTCCTGTTCTTTTACCTCTTGAGTAGCTGAGATTATAGATGTGTGCTACTTAGCAGATGTCAATCATTCTTCCCAAAAGTTATCTCTGAACGTTTAGTCATTCAAAAATGACGTTTATTTTCAGACAGTAATTAGCATGATATCATTTATAATCAATAAGGATGCCTATATTCCTCATTAATGATGTGGCAATAAGTAATGGGCTTATTAACAAAATAAGTAAAATAGGAGCTTATGGTCTGTTCAGTTATGCTGATGGCCCAGTGATGTGAGGAAGGGAATGACTCTTTTTCTTTGCCCAATTATTTACTCATTTGAATTAAGTTGTTTAGTGCGTTCTGGGATGACCAGTGCTGGACTTAACCACTGATAAATAGATGCATGTTAAAGATCATTTACTCCGTGTAATTTCAAACTGTATTGTCAATCTTGAGTAAAAAGGAAAGCCGTCACAAGTTTCCGCAAACAAAGGGGAAAGAGCAGGGAAGATTCCTGTCCAATAGCACGGCACAGCTCAACATCTACCTGCCCTGCCCCGGCTCACCTTTGGAGAACTGACTTGAGGTCATGATGAAACAGGAATGCTTACCCTGTGGATTTTGAGAGAGAGAGAGAGAGAGAGATGGCTCTCTTCCCAATCCTCACTGATCTCTCTGTCTTCTCTCTGCTGATTACTTTGGGAAATTCCATTTCAGCCCAAGTTGAGTCTTTCTGTAAGGAAAAGACTCAAGAAATCTAACCTTCTATGTAATTATAGGTAGTTATAGCTAGGTAATTATATGCATTACATTTCACAGTTGATCTATAAATTCAAGAATTCTCCTTAAAGACTTCATTTATCCCAGGTAAGGACCAGCATTGACTTCTTTTTATGTATGGGAGACACTTTTTAATTATCAAGAAATTCGTTTATCATTTTAGTAGTTTCACTTAGTTGGAATGAATTCTAGTGCAAAGGTCATGACTATTTTCCACAGTAAAACTGGCAGGTTTTTAAGTTAGAGGGCTTGTGTTTTCTTAATTATATTTAATCATATGATTAGAAAGTTGCAAAATTCAGTGATTCCCACTGGGCATTCTGTTTCTTCAACAAATGAGTGAAATACTGGTTTGTTGGAAGTCACTCAAGTGTTAAAACTGCAAAGAACTTTATCATTATTCTTCTGAGACCTTGGAAGAAATAAACTTCACCTAGCAATCTGCTCTTCCAAGGGTATAACAGTTTTGTAATTGTAGGCATTAAAAAAAAACTTGCGAAATTAATTTTTACAAAACAAAAGAAGAAGTCAGAAACTTGCTACAAATATATGGCTATTCATAGTTATTAGGAAGGGTAAATAGTAGCTTTTAGTATGCTCTCCAATAAATGTGTCTGTTTGTTTTTAATGTAATTACATGGCTGTAAAGCACCTTTGCAGATTCATTGACACTCTGATAGGTTGACCTTTGGTACCTTTGCCTTAGCCTCCTCTTTAATGGCTTCTGATTTGAGTTGAGTTGTATTCAGTTTGTTTTTAAGTTTGTCCTTGCTATGTGAGAAGGATAACCAGAAAATGCAGTTTCTTGAATGAAACAATAGGCAAACAGTCTATTTAAACGTGAAAGCTGTTATTTTATGCTGAAATGCATATGTTGAAAGTATAATCATTCCCTGAAAAACCGGAGTTATTTCTTTTAAAGGCCTTTATTGGGCATTACTCAGAGTTCCCATTGTGCTATTAGCTGTGCTATGGTATGACATCATCACAGCCAAGTGAAATAGATGCGAAGCTGAGCTGTGAGATAATACTTCCCCCTTAAGAATATAGATTCTAAGTAACCATCAGCTTTTAGATTTCATTTCTATTCTGTCATGGTTAAGTCTTGACCTAAAGGGTGGGTGTAATCTAAGAGTTGAGTAATACAATTCTGAAATCCAACCTAGCTGAGATTTAAAATATCTAAATGTATTTTTCTTTTGGTGACTGTACTGGGGTTTGAACTCCCTGAGCTTTTTGTTCAAGGCTAGTACTTTACCAGTTGAGCCACAGCTTCACTTCAAGCCTTTTTTGGAAATTAATTGGAAGTAAGAGCCTTGTAGACTTTCCTGCCTGAGCTAGCTTCAAACCATGGTCCTCAGTTCTCAACTTCCTAAGTAGCTAGAATTACAGGTGTGAGCCACTTGGTGCCTGGCTCTAAATGTACTGGCTCTAAATATACTTTTGTTTTGGTGCTGGTCCTGGGCTTAAATTCAGGGCCTAGTCTCTGTCTCTGAGCTTTTTGTGCTCAAGGCTAATGCTCTATCACTTGAGCTACAGCTCCGCTTTGGGCTTTTTGGTGTTTAACTGGGGATAAGAGTCCCATAGACTTTCCTGCCTGGGCTGGCTTCATACCGAGATCCTCACATCTCAGCCGCCTGACTTGCTAGCATTACGGGCATGAACCACCATTGCTTGGTTCTAAATATACTTTTAAAACTTTAAAAAATTCATATTTTAAGTTTAGTCAGGTTGTTTGCAATATGGAGATAGGAAAATAAAAAGGCTACAAAGGAATTTTGTGATTTTACTTCTTTTCTTTCTAATGAAAATTTAACTGAATTTATATTTTCTGAATAGTTGAGGGTTATATTAGCCTGTTCAGGCCACCAGAACAGGACATCATGGACTATGTAGTTTATAGACTTGAAAAGTTTGTTTTTCTCACAGTTTAGAAGTTGGAAATTCCATGATCAAAGCAACTGTGTTTGGTGTCTGATGGGGGGTCGCCTTGTTCGTAGGTGGTACCTCCTACTTTATTATCTATTGCCTCTTCTGTAAGGGCATTGATTCCAATCAGGCAGGTTTTACCTTCAAGGTCAGCTCACTTTCAAAAGGCCTGACTTCATACTATCATTGCCTTCAACATTAAGATTTTAACAGGAGTTTTAAGGTCATACACATTCAGATCATAGCAAGGATGAGGGCAAGAATGACCCACTGTCACATACTCATATTTGTGTAATACTCAATTGTCTTTTCCTTTTTTTTTGGTCCTGGGATTTGAACTTAGAGCTTCATGTTTACTAAGTAGACACTCTACCACTTAGCCAGGCCCCTGGTTTTATTTTTTATTCATTTTTATTTATGTTTAATTTTAACTTAAAAAGTCAAAAGTTGCCTTTTAAGAAATAAATTACCACTATAAGTTGATGGCAATTGATGAAGAGGGGACTCATTTAGGAATAATAATAGGGAATTAAAGACTATCTAAAGTATTATACTTTAATGAATTTTTAGTTGGCCCTTATTCGTGTTGGGCTTAACTTTTGTGGCCAAACAGTTTATCTCTTAGCTGATAAGAATATTTCTAGCAATAAAAAAGAGGAATCACTGAATTGATTTAATATATGATCAGGTTTTATTCTGAAGTCTTCTCTTGAAGAATAAATTACAAGATATGAAATGATTCCTATCATAAATACTAACAAACATGGTTATAGGTTCTGTAAGCAAGGAGGAGAAATTCTAAAATAAAGCAATGTGGTATACGCTATGACATGCTTAGTCTCCATTAGTCCTATTTATCTTAATTATCTTTTATTATTTTGTTTATACCTTTAGAATTCTAAAGGTGTGTTGATGTACATTTTTCATTTTTCTATCAGTTCCTTCTGTTTCACTGGCTCTAATTCTAGCTGAGTTTACAAACAGTTCAACCACATACACACAGATTAGTTGTCTGATTCATTTTTTGCAGTGTATCTCAACAACTTTTATTAAAATAAACTAGGTCCCATTTGTGGTATTAGACCCTCTTTGACACTGACATTTTAACTTTTGAAGTAAATATAAAAATAACTTCATTTTTTACTTCTGTGAACTGAAGGAGAAAGGATTGTCTTACAGTTGAGATAGTTGGATTAAGGTGACCCAGGTGAAGTTGTAGGGCTATGAGGTTTTTCGTGACCAGAGGGTTGAGGGAGGGTTTAGATATGGCAACAACACTTCTGAATCCTGAGCTTTAGACCGAGTATAATTCTCAGTTTTTCTTTGACATTGTGGCTGATCTTTTGATCTATTTCCACTTCTGTTTCTACTAATGTGTTTTTCCCTCTCCTCAGGGGTTGGTAAGCATTCTATAAATAATACCTTATGTAGAGCTTCCTCTGATCTCTGCCCTTTGTTCTCATCTTTAGTGAGTTAGGTGAGTGTTTAGCTTTTTTCTAGGAAAACATTTTTCAATCATTAAACCTTTGGGTGAAAAATGTAGAAAACCAATTTTTAACCCTCTCATTATCTTTCCCAATATCTCTCAGAAGGTTTAATGTGAAAGAAAGAAATGTTCTCCTGCAGGTGTGTCAAAGGCAGTAGTTTCCTATTTCCTTTAACATCCTAGAAGGATCTATGTGTAATATAATATATAAGATATAAAAGCTCCTAAAGATGGCTTATTCTCATTAGACTTAAAAGAGTTCTGTCTATTGCTATGTTGTTACAGTGTTTAGAAATCATACAAAGCAGAAACTATGGCTATGCTGAGGTTAACAGGAGCTCCATTAGTGTCAGAGGAGATTGGTTGTTCACTGAGCTTGTATCTTTTTAAACACATGTGGAGCCAGACTTGAAGGGTAACACTTCTAGTAGAATCCCAATGAGATAGGACTATAACCAGCTGAGAAAGACATAACTAAACATAAGACATGACAAAACACGATGAGCCTACTTGAGCCTCACAGTGGGATTTTTCCATACTTATTACTGCTATGTATACATCATGGTTCTGTAGTATTTGAGATAAATCTTGGTTCATTACATATTTCCTCCATATATAAGTCTGCCTTGCAAATTCATATTAAGTGAAGTAAGCCAGACTCAAAGAAACATAAGTCCCATGGTTTCCCTTATTTGTCATAATTAGTTTACATCTAGGATAATGTTAGCAGATGAACAGAATAGCTCAATAGTGCACTCTCTCTGTCTCTTAATATATATATATATATATGACCATTTAAGATGATGCTAAGTAAAATGAACTTTTTTTTTTTTTTTTTTTGTCGGTTGTGGGCCTGAACTCTGGGCCTGAGCACTGTCCCTCAGCTCTTCAGTTCAAGGTTAGCTCTCTACCACTTGAGCCACAGCGCCACTTCTGGCTTTTTCTGCTTATGTGGTGCTGAGGAATCAAACCCAGGGCCTCATACATGCAAGGCAAGCACTCTACCACTGAGCCACTTTCCCAGCCCGCAAAATGAACTCTTAAGACATGGACACAAGAGGTTTTTCTTTGTTGTTGTTATCGTTAATATACTATGTGATTTCTGGTTTCTTTTGTGTGTTCTTTGCCCTGTGGTTTATCTCCTGTTATCACTGTATTTGATTTTGGTACCCTGGATATTGCATATAATGTTTATCTGAATTAGGGAAGGGAAGGGGAACAACAGAATGGTGAGACAAAGGACAAGAGGGAGCCAATGCAACAATGATATTCACAAGATAATATGTTAGAAATGATCTGTACAGCTTGGAGGGGATGGAGGGAGAGAAAGTCGGAGAAAAACGAAGGAGGGGTAAAAAGTTTGACAAGAAACATACCTATGACCTATGTAACGGTAACCCCTCTGTACATCACGTTGACAATAAAAAAATGATGCTCACAGTGCTGGAGGTTTTACACTAGGCTCTACCCACAAAGAGAATTTTGAAAAGCACATTATTTTTTCCTACCTCATTAACAAGTTTTGTTTACTGGTTGTTCTTAGGGATTTCATGATTACATATTGATGGATAGCAAAGCAAAGATGCTGTGACTTCTTTTGGCTTGCCTTTTTCCTCTTCAGAGGAGGGAGTGATGTAGTTATTCTTACTTCTCTACAAAACAAAAGGCAGGGGTCTGGGAAGGTGGCTCAGTGGTAGAGTGCTTGCTTTGCATGCATGAGGCCCTGAGTTTGATTCCTCAGCACCACATAAACAGAAAAGGCTGGAAGTCATGCTGTGGTTCAAGTAGTAGAGCGCTAGCCTTGAGCTGAGGAGCTAAGAGACAATGCCCAGGCCCAGAGTTTAGGCCCCACGACTGACAAAAAAAAAAAGAATAAAAACCCAGCCCAGGAAGACAAAGCCTAATACTACAACTAAGTAGAGGTGTGCTGCAGTGGTAGAGCCTCAGCCTTGAACAACAACAACATCAACAAAAAATGCATTGTGTTGGTGGGCATTGGTGGCTCATGCCTATAATCCTAGCTACTCAGGAGGCTGAGATCTGAGGATTGCAGTTCAAAGCCAGCCTTGGGCAGGAAAATCTGTGAGACTTTTATCTTCAATTCACCAGAAAAGTGGAAGTAGCACTGTGGCTCAAGTGGTAGAATGCTCGCCTTGAGCTGAAGAGCTCAGGGATAGCGCCCAGGCCCAGAGTTCAAGCCCCATGACTGACGAAAAAAAAAAAGCACTGTGGAAGTACTACTGGTAAGAGGAGAGATACTTCTGTTAACATTACTATTTCCAAAAGAGGTTGGATTGCTTTTAATTGTTCTTCACTAATTTGATCTTCCTAGGTGGATTAAGTTCGAAGAAAAAGTGGAACAGGGTGGGGAGAGATGGAGCAAGCCCCACGTGGCCACCTTGTCTTTACACAGCTTATTTGAGCTGCGGACTTGCATGGAGAAAGGGTCGATCATGCTCGACCGGGAGGCCTCTTCTCTCCCACAGTTGGTGGGTAAGTATGAGGTGTAACATTCTTGTGACTTTTTAGCTTTACAAATTCACAGATGTTCTTCAATGCACATGTCTACTAGTGTACCTAAAGTTGAATATCTTATAACATTTATTTCTTATTTTTATGTGTGAAACTAGAACAAGTTCATTACAGAAAAATTAGAAAATTCAGACAAATAACTTATTTATTTATTTATTTATAGTTGGGGGAGCTAGTTCTGGGGTTTGAACTCTGGGCCTGAGCATTGTCCCTAAGCTTTTGTGCTCAAGTCTAACATTCTACCACTTGAGCCACAACTCCACTTCCAGCTTTTTCTGTGATTAGTTGGAGAGATAAGAGTCACATGGACTTTGCTGCCTGGGCTGGCTTTGAACTGCAGTCCTCCTGAGTAGCTAGGATTATAGGCATGAGCCACTGGTATCCAGGTTCAGACAACTTTTAAGAAAAAAAAATATGCCTGGGAGGGGAGAGAGAGACAGAGAGAGAGAGAGAGAGAGAGAGAGAGAGAGAGAGTGTGTGTGGTTATAGCCATTGTTAACATTTTGGAATATTTCCTTCTAAATTTATTTCCTAACCTTTTCTTTTGTATTTTGCAATTTTTAACAAGAGAATCTTGATTCCTTTTTTTCTTTCTGGTTTGGTGATACTGTGTTTGAACGCAGGGCCTTAGGTTTGTGTGGCAGCTACTCTACCACTTAAGCCTCAACTTCAGTTCATCATTTTTCACATTGTTTTTACTGTTTTTGGTTACAATTAGAATCATGTTGTTTACACACATATTTGTATTTCTTCCCTTCATTCATGAATATTTACTAGACTAATATTTTCAACAAAGCCCTCTTACTGTCCCATCTGGGTTATATCAGAACGGAAGTCTAAGCATTGGATTTTTGTTTTGTTTTGTTTTTGTTTGTTGGTCATGGGGCTTGAACTCTGGGCCTGGGCGCTGTTCCTGTGCTCTTCAGCTCAAGGTGAGTGCTCTGCCACTTCAGCCACCGCTCCACTTCTGGTTTCTTAGTGGTTCATTGGAGCTAAGAGTGTCAGGACTTTACTGCCCGGCTGTCTTTGAACTGTGATCCTCAGATCTCAGCATCTTGAGGAACTAGGATTTCAGGCGTGAGCCACCAGTGCCTGGCAGCATTGGATTTTTGGAACTCTGTCCCTAGACATTGCAGTGAGCTTCTCTGCAACTTACCCTCATGATTTGCAAAATATAGTTACAATCTTTGGTGAGATAGGCAATAGTCTAGTTTCTGGACTAGGCTTTTAGCTGTGGACAGAGGAAGGTTGTAGAGGGCCTTATGGGTTAATGACTGAATCAGTCATTGATGCCAGAACTCATTTATATCATCAGAGCTTGTGAGCTTCTTGCCTGAAGTTCTGTCACTTAGAGATTCATTTCATTGAGCCCTAGAAGGGGTCATATATTAATTCCACCAGATGTAGAATGGTAGCACAGAAAGAAGACAGGGTTTAAAGATGGAGAGTTTCAAATAATATCCTCCTTTGTTAACGTGGATGACCATGGGCAAAACAAGTACCTCAATTCTTTTGCATTTTTGTGTTTCTTCATCTGTGAAGGCAGAATGAAGGTGGACCTTTCAGAGTTGTTATGAGTGTTGAATGAGATAATCATATGTATTCATCTTACACTTCAGCAAAATTTGTTTATCCAGGTCTTTCTATGTGTTCCCTCATAGAAGGTAAGGGAAGATTTTAAATAAGGTGGACAGATTCTCAGGGACTTCATGAATAGGAGAAAAGATTTCAAATAGCATGGTAGACAGAGCTAAGCACAGTGGACCAGCTTTATTATGTCTGGAGCTGGTCAACAGGGTGATGAAAGCTGAGAGTGGATTATATTCTTGAGCTATTTTGTAGAACTGTCCTAGGAGCTTCAGCCTCACATGTAGCCACATGTGGAGCTTCTGGACTTGAGAAACTGATCCTTTATGTGTAGTAGAAGATAGATTCTCACAATAAATTAGAATTTCACTACATAATTGCTAAAGAGAGAAGCTCTCGTATCTACTACAGTTAAGGAAGGATAACCAAAGCCAGCCTGGGCAGGAAAGTCTGGTCAGGAAACTCTTATCTCCAGTAAACCACCAGAAAACCGGAAGTGGCGCTGTGGCTCAAGTGGTAGAGCTCTTGCCTTGAGCTGAAGAGCTGAGGGACAGCGTGCAGGTCCAGAGTTCAAATCCCATGACTGACCAAAAAGAAAAAAAAAAAAGAAAGGATAATCAGGGCTGGGAAGGTGGCTCAGTGGTAGAGTTGCTTGTCTTGCATGTATGAGGCCCTGGGTTCCGTTCCTCAGTACCACATAAGCGGAAAAAGCTGGAAGTGGCAGAGTGCTAGCCTTGAGCTGAATATCTGAGGGACAGCGCCTGGGTCCAGAGTTCAGGCCCCACAACTGACCAAAAAAAAAAAGGATGATCAATAATATTTGAGGTTTTTGCCTTCATGACTTTGTTTTTTTCCTCTTGGTACTGATAGTTGAACTCAAAGATGGAGCATTGCCCCTGAGCTTTTTTGCTGAAGGCTAATGCTCTACCCCTTGAGCCACTGCTCCCTTCTGACTTTTTGGAAGTTCATTGGAGATAAGATTCTCATGAACTTTCCTGCCTGGGCTGGCTTTAAACTGATCCTTAGATCTCAGCCTCCTGAAATGTCTGGTTTTTTTTTGTGTTGGCTATTTTCAACATAGGACCTTGCTTTACACTTGGAGTGATGGGTTCATAATACTGGGCTAAAACCATTGTGCTTCCCTAGTATCTGGGATAGCAAGTGGCATGCCTCACCATTTGTTTAGATGGAATCTCACAAACATTTTTGGCCTGGCTGGCCTTGAACTGTGATTTTCCGATCCCTGCCTTCCAAGAAATTTTCCATTACTGTGTATTATCAGCTGTGAACCTTTTCTGTAACCACCATGCATTTATATAAAAAAATGGTCATTACATGATAAAATTAGACGTTGCTAGGTCACTTTGAGGCATCATCATTCACTAATATGTTTGCTCCACAGTCCCTGGGGCAAGTAGGCAGAGGGACACTGTTGTCATTCTGGTGCTGATAATACAGAGAAAGAGTTCAAAGGCAAACCACCCATCACAAGCAAAACAAAGGGACGGTAAAAAAAAAAAGGGTCAGATTTACAGAACTGGGGAGAGTAATTGGCTAAAAAAAAAATAACAAATCCTCTGGAAGAACCCAAACCTCGACAAAGGGTCACACATGCAGAGTAAACAGCCCTTATTTCATTTTAAATGCCAGAAGATTTCACAGTAAACTGAGGAGTTAGAGTTTATTATTTTGTTATTAAGAAAATCTTTTTTTTGAGCAAAGGGTGAGGTGGAGTTGCTTTGTTCTGAATCATGCTGACAATTCTGAGCAGAGAATTATGCCCAGCCCGGTCTTAAGATGCATCCCCTCCAAACCCGAATTCTACTTCAACAAATGGGAAGAAAAAGAAGTAATGGCAAATATGATTATAGCAAGAAAACAGTAGCATAGATTTCATCCATCTTTGGAATTCACCTGCTACCACGGCTCCTTGGGCCACCTATGAGAGACACCCCCACCCGCAGGCTCAAAGACAGCAACATTGAGGGACCATGCACTGAATGGGGCCAAGTAGTGTGGGTGGCTGTCTGTTTAAGCCTGTGTCTCTTGTCCTGCTTACATAAAACTTCCAGGCTAATTCTGATTCTTCTCAGGGCCTCTGTGTGCTTTTTCTTGAAGAAGAATCCCTTCTGCATGCTAATAGAAAAATTTATCTTAGAAGTATAAAGGATCAAACATCATTTTCATGGATTATTTAAATAGGTTTATTCTTAGCATCATCATTGTAATTCTAGCATGTCACCTAGATATGAAATCAAGTCTAGGGAAATTTTCCTCCACTCCTAAGTTTAAAAAAAAGAATTATAATCCATTTCAGGTATTTTATTGCAATGAGAAATGGATGAGGAAAATGTAGCTCTATTTTTAGAGCTGATTTTTATATGTAAGGGCGTTCCTGAGCTATGTACATTGGCAGATGTGTGTCTCATTCCTTTTTTTTTTCTTTTTGGTTTGTGACTTGTTTTATATTTCCAATATAGCATTATCTTCATTGTTTTTTCCCAATCAGAAAACTAATATATTTTATTTAAAAGTAATTCAGAAAAATAAAATCCACAAAAACAAATACATACCTATGAATCTATTCTTAGAGCTACTCTTCTCTTCTTTTCTATGCAAACTCTGTTTACACTCGTGGAAATTGTCTTTGTTAATTTTGAAGTTGAGAATTTTTATGTATTTTAAGCCCTTTGTTTTTCTTTTAAGAATGTTTATGATCTTTGATCATTTTCTGTTACATGGCCATCTTTCTCTTGGCTTGCAAAAACTGTTCATATTAGTATTTTTTTGGCTAGAGCTTCTTTTTAAATAAAAATCGAGTATAGGGAAAACGATCTACAATGTTAGTTTGGAAACCTGATTTTATTTGAGGCTTTTGCCTTTAATAATAAGCCAATGGCTGAAGTCCAGTACAATCACATCTCTACCCTCTCTTTTCTCCTCTGTGTATAGCAGGAGTTGAACTTGATGCTCTCCGAAGTTCCTTTCAGCTCTGTTCTCATCTGGAGTTGTCACATCTGCCCCCAGTTGGTAGCATCTGTGGGATTTTTGAACAGTGAAGGCTTAATTTCAGTGTTGCTGTAGAATGTTACTGCCCCCACTTTCCTTTGAAAGGTTTTCTCGTTTGTGCTTAAAGAGATCCCTATAATGTGGGGCATTTTTATGGAAACTTAATGAAGGGCATAAGCCACACAGATGTTTTAACCTGTCCTAACTGGTGATTTCCAGGCTTTAGTAACAGAGGGCTGGCTGCACTGTATACATGTGGATTGGATTTTGACTTCAAGGCAAGGAAGAGAGGGAGGCCCTGCCAGGAAGGGTAGATAAGAAACAGTTGAACCCACAACCCTGGAATTAGAGGAAGGAGTTTGATAACACTTGCAGCGATATGCTCCAGCGTTTGCTGGAGTTTACTTTTGTGGTGGCGGTTCTGTAGAATGAACTTTCCCCATGGAACTAGACCTAAAGGGAAAGCAGAAGGGTTGTGCTCTGGAGCCACCTAATTATTTTACTGTGGCTCAAGACGGAATTGTAATTAAAAGAGAATTCTGAGAGGTTTATGGAGTGAGGTTTGTGGAGTTAAAAATACACAGAGCTAAAAGGCCATTTTTGAACCAAAACATTCACAGAAGAAACACTTCCTTTCTTGTCCTGTCTGCCTACCAAGTGATCCAATGCTAAATGACATTTATGGTATCTGTGTAAAGCACAGGATGGAAAATCTTTGATTTAGCCTTTGCTTGGTTTCCAAATAGCAGTTTGTACACTGTAAATTGTCAGTGGCAAGAGGCCGGGAGGCCCACTTGTGTAAAGATGGACTTGTGAGAAGCGTCTGTAATCATTGCTCAAGCAAAGCCCATCTCTAGCTTCTCCATCTCCGATTTTTTTTTACATAGGGTGAGAATCACTGGGATTTGTTTTATCTTACCAGTATTTATCAATTTTCTCATCAGACTTTTTCTTTCTTTCTCCTTTTTTTCTTTGCAGAGCAGTCGGTTTTGTTTTCTTTTGCACTTTTATATCCTGAAAAGTTTTCCCCAAGAATAAAATAGGGATGTGTGCTAGGTGAGTACAGGTGATTCACAGGGAGTAGTAGGCCTGGGATCTGTTGATTTGTTTTCCTGCAGAAGACTGACCCTTCCCTTGCATGCAGTGGCGTAGCTTCCTGGCAGGGTACATATTACACAGATTTTTGTGATGGTTTTCTCCTCAGTTTTACTCTGTGAGGAGATGACCTGTCATGAAGATGCACCATTTATACCACTTATATGATTATTTATGTGAGAGAAGTTCCCCACCCTCCCATACTAGGGGTTTAACTCAGGGCCTCATGCTTGCTAGGCAAGTAGGCAAGCATCTACTACTTGAGCCATGTCTCCAGTCTTTTGCTTCTGGTTTGTTTTTTCAGGTAGGTCTCTTAACATCTTCGCATTGACTAGTCTTAAACTTCAACCCTCCTCCCTGTACTTCCTGAGTGATTAAGATCACAAGTGTGTACCCCATGTCTGGCTGAATCTCTTATTTATTTATTTATTTATTTATTTGGGTCTGGTCATGGGGCCTGAACTCTGGGCCTGGGCACTGTCCCTCAGCTCTTCAGCTCAAGGCTAGCGCTCTACCACTTGAACCACAACGCCACTTCCAGATTTTTTCTTTTTGCTTATGTGTGCTGAGGAATCGAACCCAGGGCCTCATGCATGCAAGGCAAGCACTCTACCACTGAGACACCTACCCAGCCCTGAATCTCTTATTTTTGAATAGAGTAATAATTTGTCATCCAAAAGAATGATCCATGGAGATCTTTCAGTGAAACAGTTTTTTTTTTCCTAGTGACAACTATACACTAAGAATAAAAGAGCGACTAGAAACATTAATGACTTGTAGAAGGACAAACATTTGCATTTCATGTTGATTCTAAACAGGAAGAACAAGCCTAACTTCTTAGAAAAGACTAGGGCAGAATTTTGTACTTTCATCTTTCACTTAATAGATTAATTGCTGTTCAAATGATCTGATATTCAGAAAGATATTATTTTCTCTTACCTTGCTCTATCATAAAGAAAATATGAGTCTTATGTCCATAAGACTCTTATCTCCAATAAACCATTCAGAAAACCGGAAGTTGTGCTGTGGCTCAAATGGAAAAAAATGTACTTATACCTAGGTAACTGTAACTCCTCTGTATATCACCTTTGCAATAAAAATAAATAAAAATTTAAATAAATAAAAAAGAAAATATGTCACAGAAGAATTTGGAAAAATAGATTTTAAAAATAACTCATCTAACTACTTTAAATTTTATATATTCTCTTCAGGTTTTTCATATCTTTTTAAGTTAAAAATGTACCCAGGAACTGGTGGTTCATGCCTATAATCCTAGCTATTCAGGAGGATTGTGGTTCAAAGCCAACCCGGGCAGGAAAGTCTGTGGGACTCATATCTCCAATTAACTACAAGAAAACTGGTGTTGTGGCTCAAAGTGGTAAAGTGGTAGCCTTGAACAAAAGGTGACTAAATAAATAAATAAAAGTATAAATTTCCTGTGTATTTAGGGAAAAATATAATTCATGCAAATTCACCATAACTGAAAATGGAAAAAAATGAAGAACACAATTGTACCTTTCTAAATTTAAAATACTAAACTATCTGTAACTCTGCCATTAATGCGAGCATCCCTGTACGTCTGTCCTTATCTTCATATAAAGTGGAAAGTTATAGATTCAAGAGTATTATATAGATACTGGATTTAACAGTGACATTCATGAAGCTAGAGTACCTATTAACTTTGCAGTTTCATGACTGACATTTGATTTCTGTTTTGCTTTGCTTCCGTATCAGAGATGATTGTTGACCACCAGATTGAGACAGGCCTATTGAAACCTGACCTTAAGGATAAGGTAACCTATACTTTGCTCCGGAAGCATCGGCATCAAACCAAGAAATCCAATCTGCGTTCCCTGGCTGACATTGGGAAGACTGTTTCCAGTGCAAGTAGAATGTTTACCAACCCTGATAATGGTAATGTAGAGCTGGCTGGACGCTACCTTCTTTTACCTGTCTGTCTCACTCACCTTTCCTCTCCATCTCCTGCCATCCTTTCTTCCTCCTCACTGGACTTCTCTCTTAGTCACTCAAGTTCATATGCCACAGTCATTTCATGATATATATTTTTTATCCAGTTGGGCGGTGTACAGTCTTGCTGGAAAGATTTTACTGGTTTTGGAGGTTGTAAATATGATCGCGCCTCACTTGGTCCTTTTGTCTACTCTGATGAAGAAGTTTTGCTCATAACTCTGAAGAAACAACTAAATATTTCAGAGGACTCGACACACGTGTCGATATTGTGTCCCTCAGGGACTGTGTCTTCAACATGATAGTTTACCAGAATTAGGAGTAGATAATAAGATAGGATAAATGCTTTGAAATCTCATATCATAGTGTTTGCTTTGTTTGAGAGATGGCATCCAGCCTATAAATGATCATATCAGCCAAGTAAGACCCCATATTATTTTTTAAAAATCTTATTTGATAAATGATTATATATTAATCCAATTATATAACAATAGAAAGGCACTATGTCCTACTTACATTTTATTGTACTTTGCCTGCCTTCCTTCCTTCCTTCCTTCCTTCCTTCCTTCCTTCCTTCCTTCCTTCCTTCCTTCCTTCCTTCCTTCCTTCCTTCCTTCCTTCCTTC
>NW_012267265.1:1995343-2015806 GCF_000151885.1 Dipodomys ordii
CTTCCTTCCTTCCTTCCTTCCTTCCTTCCTTCCTTCCTTCCTTCCTTCCTTCCTTTCTTCCTTCCTTCCTTCCTTTCTTTTTCTTTCTTGCTTTCTTTCTTCCTTTCTTGTAGATTTTATGCTTTGGTGAAATGAGAAGGGAGCAGTAAGTGTCCATGAAGTATAGGAAATAAAGGTGTGAAAAGCTTTGGGTTAGCAGAATTAGATCTAGACTTGAGTCTAGACTTGAGATTCTAATCCATTGCCTGTAGCTACACTTAAGAATAACACACAAGGTGTTGTGAAAAAATGAACTGTATAAACAGAATTCCAACTCAGACACTTGCTTCCAGAAACATGATTTTCTAACAATAGTAAAGAAAATGGAAGAGTTTACTGTAAGCACATTTTCTGTTATTTTTTAAAAGCAGTACTGGTCACAAAAATAATTAGAATATAAATGCTTTTATAAGATACATTCATAAAAAAGAGCATTCCTAGTACAGTTGGATGGTTCTACTAATACCTACATATTGTTGGAGATCTTATTTTTTTTTTTGCCAGAACTGGGGCTTGAACTCAGGGCCTTGCACTCTCTCTTGGCTCAAGGCTGTCACTCTACCACGTGAGCCACAGCTCCACTCATGATTTTGTTTTGTTGTTAATTGGAGATAAGAGCTGCATGGACTTTTCTGCCTGGACTGGCTTTGAGCTGCGATTCTTAGATCTAACCTCCTGAGTAACTAGAATTACAGGCTTGCACCATTAGTATCCAGCTTGGAAATGGTTTTGTGTACCTCCTTTTAATTCTTTGTTTTTGAATTGCATTTTTGAAAAGAAAAGTTGTTTAATGGAAAAAATAAAGTTATCAGTATTTCATTTTAAACAACTCATATAATTTTGAAATTATGGCAGCCTCTCCTATGCACCTTACGTGATCTTCTTTATTATATTAAATTAAGTTTCAAGAATTGGAAATTTTTGTTTTGTTTCAAATCACGGAGTTGTTGGTAGCAGAAAGGAGTAAATAAATGCACTATTTTCCCGTGTTGCTATATTTGCAGATAGTGACTATAGTCGGCAGGCAGAATGCTTTCTACTAGAATGGTGGGTACATTTCCATGAGCTGGAAGGAAATGAGAGATTGGGAATAGATGAATGTCAGAGTCCAGTAGCTTGTGCATTTGGAGGAAAAAATCTGGCTGTGGAACACTAAGAACGTGTTGCTATTGCTCATCATTCAATCTTCCATTCTCTCAATGGATATCTGTACTTCGGAGGAAACTTGAAATTGCCCTTGTTATTCTCCTTTTCACTCATGAAATGCTGTGTATACTGGACAGAAAGCAAATAGGAAAGACAAGCAGTTCTTTTCAGCTCTTTAAATGATGAGCTTACACCCTAAAGCATGGGATGTGATTAGTTTTCTTTTTAAACATGTTATTATTGGCCCTTGTGATACCAAGCTCTCTTTAAATATCACAGGCAAGGTTTGTTTTTGAGAGATCCTTTAGAAATGATTTTCATGTGCCTCCAAGGTACATTATTGCAGATTATAAGATAGCACATTTTTGGCTTTCTAAACTGACAAGTTTACACAGTTACCCTTATGTCTTAGAGTTTAATCACTCAATATCTCTACCAACTATGAGATGTTCTCAGATTAAATTTCTTAAAAGAATTATATAACTATTACTACTATTTTAACAAACCAAGATCCTATGTCTACTGTTGTGGAAACCAGATTCTAATATTTTCATGGACAACCTAGATAAATTTAAATTACCTTGGTCTTATATAATAGACTAAAAAAATGGACCCAGTAGCCGAGCACATGTGGCTCATGCCTTCAATGCTAGCTGCTGAGGAGGCTGAGATCTGAGGATTGAGGTTTGAAGCCAGCCCAGGCAGAAAAGTCCCTGTGAGACTCTTATCTCCAGTTAATCACAGAACTGTCAGAAGTGGCACTGTGGTAGAGAGCTAGCCTTGAACAAAACAGAGCCCAGGGACAGTGCCCATATCCAGAATTTGAGCCCCAGAACCACCAAAATAAAACATAAAAAGGTGTAACTGTACAGTTTTTTTTACAACAAAAAATGTATTAAAAAAGTAAAAGTAACATTGCCAGCTTTAGTTACACAAGCAACCATGTTAATAAATGGCTAAAATTTGTGGACTTACTTTTTCCAGGCGGTAGCACTTATCCCTTCCTAAGAGCCAGTTGCTATCAGAGATATTGGTAGCCATTTATTACCTACTGCTACTACTAAGAATTAAATTATGTAACCATATTATGTAAATGACTATATTAAATATGAAGGCAATAAATACCCCAATTCACTGTTTCTTATTTTATGACAATTGTTCTGGAATCTGTGCTCTTCCCGAATCAGCCTTGTAAGTGCTTGAGTTTACAGGTATATACCACCATGTCTGTAACTACTAAAACCAAATTTTATTTGTAATTGCTCCAGACAGAATCATGGGAATAAACATAGCTTTCACTGTGTGTATTATTGTGAATTGCTACATACCTCAGAAAACTCTGAATTCTGATGGTCATGTCTGCCAGACACTAAATTTTAGGGAAATTTCACGATACATTAATAGAGGTACTTCGGTTGAGTTAGTGGTGCATGAAGAATGAACGGGGTTTTAGATTCCTTTGGTATTGAATTTTCCTGGTACTGGATTTTGTCTGAGATACTTAAGTAATAGTTCTTTATTATTTTAATTTATTATGAAAGAGTATTAATCCAGCATGGGGACACTTGGTAACATCTTTCAAATCAATTAATTGCATTAGAAAGTAAAAGTAAAGTTTATACTTAATTGGTCATTATTCAATAAAGATTTTATAAGATTTTATGAGGTTAATTAATAAACATGCTTTAAAAATCATGATTTGAATTAAAAATATCAAAGGAAAACATATCATTTTTTCACTACAAAAGAAGACCGGGACCTGAGTTAAATGCTTAATTCTAGTGTTCTGCTATCACTACATTTATCAGAATTTGGGTAAACCATTATCAGTTTTTTCCTTTATTCTTGGTTTTTCCATTTCTTTCTCAATTCTATTATAAAGGTTAGTTCTTTTTACCCTTCATCGTATGGAAGCATAGATTCATTGGGTCAGAGCAGCTTTGGTAATCCAGTTAGACCTGTGCTATCAACTTCCCTTTTCACCAGTCCAATTTCATGATCTCATTCTTCTTCCTTTCCCTTTCCCCTTTCTCTCTCTTTGTCTTTCTCTTTCTTTCTCCCTTCCTTCCTTCCTTCCTTCCTTCCTTCCTTTCACTCTTTCATTCTTTTTTCTTTCTCTCCCTTTCTGTTTCAGTTTCTCTTTCTCTTTCAGTCTCTCTTCCTCACCTCTCCTTGCCTCTCCTTGCCTCTCATACTCAGAGCCTTGCACTGTCTCTTGGATTTTCTCTCAAGTTTTCTGCTATATCATTTGAGACACCTTCACTTCCAGCTTTTTTTTTTTTAGCTTTTACATCAACTTTATTCTCAGAGCCAACTTGCATGAGTTGACAATACCCCCACCATTGCCAACTATTGTAAGAATCATATTCTTTCTTACATGTGCCAAACTCATATTCAACAATGAGTTCTAGGTTGTAGAGGATTTGCTGTTTGCATGTCTATATGGCTTTGTTACAAATTATGAAACAAAGGCACACATACAATTGCTACCACTTTCAGCTTTTTTTGCTGCTCAATTGGACATAAGAGTCTCACAGACTTTTCTGCCTGGGCTGGCTTTGAACTGCAATTCTCAGCCTCTTGAGTAGCTACGATTAGAGGTATGAGCCATCAGCACCGAGAATGATCTAATTTTTCATGAGTGGAAAGTTATTTCTATTTTTCCCAACAAAAATTGCAAGGGTAATGAAATATCCAATAGAAATAATGAATCATTCAACGAACGTTACTTAACTTGGTACAATATGTTTAATCACAATTAAGGAAGAAAAAATCTCCTACCAGTGGAGTATTTTCTGGATTGTTTTCCTTGTCACTTACTATTTAGGAGAAGCTCATGGATATAGTCCTGCTTTCTTTCTTCTGTCTTATGGTAAGGGATATTGGTACCTTTTAGCAATAGGAAGGCTGGAGGCCCTTTCTCATTACAACCTTTTTGGTACAATAGTCTGTCCCTTAAGTTTTCATCTAAATCTTAGTTGAAATCTAAGACTTACAAATAATGATGGAGTTGTGGGGGGTGGCAGCTGGCTGTGCAGTAACCAGCTTGTTAAGGTGTCTTAGGGCCTCTATTTTTATAGGGACTCACACACTGCTCCTGATTACAACCCAAGGTTTTGTCCTCAGTTCACCACATTTTCTCCCCTTTCTACTCTCATGCATAAGGCATGTACTTTACTTGCTGCCAGGACTTGTTGCTCCCATTTTCTCCTGGGCACATCCTCCCTGTTGGGCAGGATGCTGCTACGTAGCTGCTTTGAACATAGACATAGTTAGCAAGGTAGAGAATACAATGAAAAGAAAATAAGGTCAGGCACTGGAGGCTCATGCCTGTAATCCTAGCTACTCAGAAGCCTGAGATCTGAGGATTACAGTTCAAAGCCAGCCTGGGCAGGAAAGTCCGTGAGACTCTAATTTTAGTAAACCACCAGAAAACTGAAGTGGCGCTGTGGCTCAAGTGGTAGAGCGCTAGCCTTGAGCTGAAGAGCTGAGGGACAGCGCCCAGGTCCAGAGTTCAAACTCCACAACTGACAAAAAAAAAAAAAGAAAAGAAAAGAAGGTTTTGTTTGTGGGTTAGTAATAATTCTTCATTAGTTAGGCACTTGTTGCTTTGAATCGGATTTGAGTTTTGACCTAGTCAAACTATTTGGTCTTCATATTAGATGAAGCTGTCTGGACCCTGGCATGTGTTGGGTGAGGTAGGACCACTGCCAGAGTTGACAGCTATCTCAGTTCCATTCGCACGCAGTTCTTTGGTTTGTGCTGGGCTTTGGATTCCAACTTGCTAGTTGTCTCTGGCTGAATTGCTCTACTTTTCACTCTTGAATTCAGACATGGCCCTTGAAAGGGCAAACATTTCTCTAACTTTCCTCACAGGCTCTATTCCTCTGATCCAGGCCTTCATGTATCTCTCATTCTGCTGGGAGTCAGGTAGTATCTTGCAGCCCATATCCAATGACGATGACAGTCATCTTCCCAGGTACCTTTCTGCATGCAGTCAGTGCTTTCCAAAACTTTGGAGCCCCTTCCATCTGTTTTGTTCTAGACTCTCATTCTCTATGCATTTGTACAGCACAGATGACTTTCCTGGCCAATATCCAGTGAATGGCCAAGCCCTTCCCAATCTTAGAGTATAACAACTAATCTATGGATTGTTTCTAGCACAATGCCTGAATTAAATTATCCTTTAGTAATAGGAGCTGTTTGTGGTTAATATTATATCCATCCATCCTGCACCATTCTTAATTTTCTTTCTTTGCCCCAGGCAATGACTGACCTTCCAAATGTATAAAGTTCAAATCTTTAAGTAAACAATAATTTATTTTTCTCCAGGGGGACATTCCATCTAGAATTTGCTAATCTACCCTGCTCTCCACAGCAATGAAGACTTTGGCTTCAGGTTTTCACATTAAAGCCTTCTTCACATCTTGAAGACAAGATGCCCTCTTTTCTAATATTTAGAAGCAGCAGGGTTATTTTTTTAAATGGTGGTACTGAGGCTTGAACTCAGGGCCTCTAGCTTTTATTTGGCTTTCATGCTCATGGTAGGTTCTCTAACACTTGAACCACACATCCATCTAGCATTTTTCTGGTTAACTGGAGATAGAATCTTTCAGAATTTTCTGTCAAGGCTGGCTTCACATTTCAAGCTTCAGACCTCAGCCTCCTGAGGAGCTGGTATTACATGTGTAAGTCACTGATGTCCACAACAACATAATTTGAGAAATTTATGTAAGTCTTCTTTTGAGTCTTTCTATATTTTGTAAAATAAGGATAGTCATGTGTTAATTGTATATGTAACCAACAGTAAATGAGATTTGTGAAAATAATAACTACATGAGATACTGTTGTCAGGAACAGCTATGAATAAGAATAATATTAAGAGACAACCTTAATGACTTTCAAATTTTAAATTGAGGGCAGAAATTTAATTTTCTGCTCTTATTTCATATTTTCTTTTTCCCTATGTTTCTCATTACTTCACCCCCTTCACTCTAATCTGAAAACATTCTTGGAGTTTTATTTTTAAAACAGTGTTACTTTATCAGCTTCACAGTTGCCAAATAATAATACATAACAAGCTGTCATTCATAGGCTTTATAGTATTTTCAATTTAGAGTATGAATGCTGATCTGTCTGTGAGCATCGACACGTCTTTGCCACCAATAAACAATACATGCTTAACAGATGTTACCACGAAATGAACTTCTTTTTAAACTTTACTAATGGTCTCGTTTATATAGCCAGGGTCTGTGATGTACGAAGAGAACTGGAGTGATTCTTTTTGGGTTAGCCTACCACAGATGAGTACTCACTTCTTCCTTTACCCTCTCCAGGAAAAGCCATGTATTTAAGGAACACTGAATGACTTGCTGCTGCCAACCCTGAGAAATCTTCCAAAACAGGAGAGTGTTGGTAGAGTCTTGTTCTCCTAGCCTCTTCTTGCTCTGACAGCAGATGGAGGAGTAGGTTTATATCTGGGACCATATCTGGTCTCTGCAGAAGAAAAATGGAGGAAAAAGGAGGGAGGATAAGGAAATGTGAGAAGGGAAGGTAAGACATAGATAAGGTGTGGGCTGTTCACTATGACCCCTCAAAAGTTAGAGGGGGAGACAAAGTCCACCCATGCAAACCCTGTTTCAGTACAAATACAAATGTCAAAGAGGAGGCCTTTCATGGATTGTGAAGCAAGTTTCTTAAAAATAGTGTATGAGTTCAAAGTGTATTTTTTGTTGGATTTGACAAATTTATTTATGTAATGCAGAATGATGCGTTGATACATGTATACAATGTAGAGCAGTTCAATCAGGCTAGTTACCTTAAATAATTATCGTTTATTCCCGCTTTTCACTGAAACAGCATGTCATTTGATCAGTGTCTTTCTATCCTCTGGTATAACCAGTATTTCTCTTTGGGCTTTTATGAGCTCTGTTGTTTTAGAATTCACATAAAAGTGAGACATGTTATTTGTTTGTCTGTATCTGTCCAATTTGATTTTAGCATTATGATCTCAATGTTTGTCCATGTTATCACAGGCATAATTGTCCTCTTTATTGGACTCCAATAGTGTTATTTTTAGCTTGTGTGTGTGTGTGGTGTTTGCATGTGTGTACACATACCACATTTTCCAAATCTATTTATTGGTTGATTGGCATTTAATTCCATATCTTGGCTTTTGTGAATAGTGCTGCAACAAACATGGACATGCAAACACCTCTTCCTTATACTCATTTCAGATCTTAAAGCTGAATTTAAATTAGACTAAAGATACGTAGTGTTTTTCAACACCCTTCAGATGCTGAACAAGGTAAGCATCATTCCATTGATGATATCAACAGCAGTAGCAACAATAATACCTCCCAGTTTTTAGCACCTATTATATATGAGCCATTGCTCTCAGTGGTGCTTCAAATGTCTCTAATATCTCCATTTGCAAGTGATAATCTTGATACTCAAAAAATGTAAAAAATGTATATTAAATGGAGGGACATATCATGCTCAGTAACAATATGCCAGTTCAGGTACAAGGACAATAAGCTTCCTCATGGATAACTTATTTATCACATACTAATGAATTCAGACCTCCTCTTACTTTGTGTCATCATGTGATGTTGACGGGCACTGGTGCCATTATCTAGACAAGAATATGCATCAGACATGGAGGATATAGAAGATAGTTGAATGCCTTTACTGGATTTCCAAGAGGAAATTTCTGGGCAACATGTCTTATGTGTTTAAAGTTGAAATATAGCTATAATCTTGCACTAAATTTCTTGGGTAAATTAAAGTGAAAAACAAACACAATTAGGTGCTCAATAATTATTTAATTATTCACCATTGCACTCCAAAAAGAATTCCAGTGGAACTTGCCCCTGGCTTGGGGCAAGCTGATTCCCATGGGGAATATGAACCATTAAAATCTATTTACCCTTTTCAACAACTTCTATAATCTAGGTATTGGAAACTGTCACTCAAAAGTCTTTAGAGCCATATTTTTCCCCATCAAGCCCCATAAGCTAGTTTTTACCTTGTTTATGCCTGAAGTCAGGCAAAAATGACTTAAAATAGGTAAGACAGTAGCAAGTTGAGTTGCTTATTTTGTAGCTCAAGTGGAGAAGTAGTTCCGTGAAAGCATTGGAGATGGTATACATAAGGTATCATTTCCATCTCCTCGTAGAAACTTCAGTTCTAGCTTTGGGAGTTTTTCAGAATTTCATCTTTGGAATGAATTATGAGGAGAAGTAAACAACACTAGAGGGTTACAGAGTTTGCATCTCTTCCATTGCAGAACACAGAGGCTCCAGCAAATCAAAATGCTGTAATTTGCCAATATAAGTAATGGATGCTGTGAGCCTCCCGATTTTCATGAGGGTAAGCAGCCAGATGGCTCTAGTCAGGCTTTGCTAACACACAGGTGCCAAGTCTCTATGGGCAGTTCCATTTTCATGCTTGTCTTGCGCCAGGTTCTTTGCTGGTTTGTATGTGCCAGGCTCCATTCCACTTTCCCCTAGATATGGAGGCTCAGTACCAGTGCAGGCAGTGTATGTGAAAAGGAGTTTGCAGCTGTAGGTTCTAGTAAGTCTCATACTGACATGTTGAGGGGATTGAAGGGGTTGGGGAAAGTTAGTTGTCAGCATCTGAGTTCTGAAGAAGCTGCTGGCCACCTGTACTCATTCTAGGAACAAGGCATGGCCACAGTGCTTTTAAGTCTGGGTGTCTGCATTCTCATTAGAAGCTAAAGGAGCACAAAGGTTCTTCTGAGTTTACTTTGCATTAGTGTCTGTAATAATGCATCTCAGCAGGTCCTCAAGCCTTCAGGAATATTGGTCCTTCAAGTTGACAAAGGAGATTAGGAAATGAGACCTGTTCACTATGATAACATACATTTCTAAATGCTTCCTTCTTGACAAAAGCAATTTTGGAATAATCTCAACTGGTTCATTGCCTTTTTTCATTTTTCTTAGTGCCATAAAAACTTGCAAAGAAGTTCAATTATGGGAAACAATTAAAAATTCAGATTGCAAAGAGAAGACATCATATTTGCTTCAAACAGGTGCTGGCACAGATGGCTCACTCACAAGTCCTGGCTTTATTTACAGCTTTTAAACCCAGACAGATAAATTGACAAAAATGTTTCTGGATTTTATAATGTACTGAATGCCCAAATTTGGCCATAAACTTACATTAATTTGTAAATGATTCGATTTAAAACTTGACCTCTCAAGTCACTGGTAGACTTTTAAAAAGACCATTTGCTTGCCCTGTCTTTTGCACAATTATGTGAGCAGATTAATTTTGCTTTTGATTGGACATGGTTGGTTTATTGCCTAGATCTTGTAATGACTATTTGTACAATTAAGGAAAAAACTCTCAAGTCTAATTGCATGTAGTCTGCTGGTTCTGTGCTTTTGACAACTATTTCATTCTAAAGGATTATTAGCTGTCCATTCTTTTTCACCCACCTTGAAGTATGGTTCTTGGTGAGAATAGCAAAGCACATGACATGAAATCCAGAGCCCAAATAGAACCATCCTGAGGAAGACCAGACCTAGTTTGTCATTGTGTCGGGAGGAGCCATATCATGATGTCTTGCATCATTACTTGCTTGTTCAAGATTTGCATACATAGATGCATCACTTTGCTGGAAAGATGTCTTCATACTTGACTTAATGGGACAAGTTTTTGTTCATCCTGAGATGGTGTTTGTTGTACAACATTCTTCCAGGGCTTCTCTTGGTATCAACTTTAGTTTTTAGGAAGCTGTATTAGTAATCTCTATGCCTCTTATAGACACCAGCTATTGTATGGGCACTGTATATTCAGGTGAGTCTCTATCCTCAGCGGGTTTCTGTTTATTTCAACTGTGGTTTCTATTCAAGGGGAAAGGGTACTACCTATTCTAAAATCACAGTTGAAATAAGTATGAAGAGGCACCAGAAAAGGAAGACTAACATTGCACTGGTTAATGGGTTTGTATGAAGGTACTTATTTAGCTGTATCCCAGTGTCCTGTCATTAGAGGGCTACAAGGCAAAGAACATTGAAAGCCAACTCTGTACTCATCAGGGAAAATATTTCAGACATAGAGGTCTGAAATGTTGCTTCCTGCATTTGTATGCAAGATCCATAGAAGGGCCTGTTGGGTAGACCATCCAAAAGCTGCTTACTCATATACTACTGCATCCCCTGAGCTTCACAAATATGTATGTCACTTTCATTCTGTGTGCTAATGTGGTGCAAAATTATTAACAGTCTTGATCTTACATCTTGAGATTGCTGTTCATTATGTAAACCTTTCTTCTGGATGCAGTCCATGTTTTCTTGTATGTGCACTACAGGGTGGATCATCCACTGGTATTTGGGGAACTCTAATGATTGAATGTAATGTCTGTTTTTCACAGACTTTTTCATTCTGTGTTGGGATGCAGGGTTATGGGAGGGGGGGTGTTTCATTGTAATTTGTCATTGTTCTTCTTTAACCCGCTTGTGTGATTTGCTTTAGTATTTTTTTTCTTCTTAATTAATGCTTCCATCCTCATCCTTGCTGTGGCTGCTCATGTGTCCTCCTCCTCCTCCTGTCTTCTGCTTCTGACACTAAAGCCCGCAGCCCGCTTGAGAACTCAGTGCCCTGCCTAGCAAATTGCACGTTGGACGATGACCCCCGAGTGCGGCGCACTCCCAGCGAGGGATGGCTAAGTAAGTCAATGGCTGGGAAGGGGGCAAGGATGGTGGGCGCGGGAGGGCAGGACGTGATTTGGGTTCATGGTTCCTGAGTGGAGGGCAGCCTTAATGTCGGAAAAGGCGAGTCTTATGGGTTCTTCATCTCTCAGAAGTACAGAATTTTCTGGGTGATCTGCTGGCCTGGATGCAAGTTGGTAAGGCAGTAGGAAGACTGAGAATATGGGTTGTGGCTGGCCCTGGCAGCTTTCCTTCTCTGTGGCACTTCTCAGAAGCTCAGGTTAGTCATGGTGATCCTTCCTTGTCTCTTCAGACGATTGTGAGGATGGCCACCTCAATAAGGCCTCAACTTTAGGTATCAACTTTAAGTTTTTAGTAATCTTTATGTTTCTTAGAAACATCAATAAATGTTACATCTGCCCTTGTACAAGTTCAGATGAGTGTCTGAATTCAGAGGGTTTCCTTTCTAATGAGGGAGACAGCATAGAAATGGATATCAGTTGTTCAAAATAAGTGAAATTTATGAGAGCTCTCTCTCTCTATCTCTCACACACACACAAGGTGTTTTGGAAATACCTTGGCTTGTGAGTGGTGATATTAGAAAAGACTTTTCAAGCATATGATTTTGGCTTACATCTTAAAGGAAAAGTATGATTTTTGTAATGGGAGAATTAAGGTAAAGCCCACTATGGAACTATTAACTTTGCTATAGAATAGGTCTAATAAAATTGAATAGGAATTCTTCTTGAATAGCAATAAAATTAACAAGCATTAATTCATTGATTTTCATTACTTCTCACAAATGCAGGCTAACTACTTTATGTGATACCATTTAATTTTCTGAGCAACACCATGCAGTTGTCATTATCACCATCTGTACTATGCACATGAAGAGATGAGATTTTTTTTTCCAAAATCAGTGAAATTTATAAAGGTCTAGGATGAGACTTGAACTTTATAACATGAGTGGTGTCTTATTTAAGTTAAACTATAGGAAATCTCACTGTAGCACATGGTCAGATTGCCAAAATGCTTTGAACCCCCATTCCCTTTGAGGTTTCAGTACTCACATAATGTTTCTAGAAGAATCATGTATTCTTTCTAATAAATTAATATATTTCTCAGTGATGCCTATTGGGGAAAAATTAATTCAGGGAAGCAGCTCAGGAAGGATTGGGTTTAGTCTTAGACCTGGCATTCCTGGTTTCATGACTTCAGGCAAATTGCTGCTACTATAAATTTGGGTTTCTCATCTATGAAAGTGAATTAATTTCAACCTATATAATTAATAACACTTATGCTATTCGTGTTTACAGGAATTGCTCAAGAAATTATACTGTTTCTGTTCTTTTAAAGTTTTATGCATTCTATGTCAGATATTCAAATGATTTCTGTGGGTAAAGCATCAAGAAAATTGATAACTATGATGAGTTTGTAGATGATGAGAAAAGATGGAAACCATTTGGAAGTCAGACTCAGACTACACTCTGTGTTAATCCTTCTAAGAACACTTTCTCATCATCTATTCATGTTGTATTCTCTCTCTCTCTCTCTCTCTCTAAACGGTTATCCTTAATGTATAATCGGTGTCACGTACTCTAGGACTCCCAAGTATTTACTCTATTCAACAAAGTCAGTATAAGATATTCATTGAGCCTTGTGCCAGTGGCTCAAAGCTGGCCTGAGCAGGAAAGTCTGTGAGACTCTTAAGCCCAATTAACCATCAAGAAGCAGGAAGTAGAGTTGTGGCTCAAGTGGTAGAGTACTAGCCTTGAGTGAAAAAGCTCAGGGAAAGTGTCCTGGCTTTGAGTTCAAGTCCCAGGCTGGCACAAAAAAATAAATAAAAGATAAATTGATTAAAGTATACACATCAGTGTTAGGTCCTGTTGTTTTCACCTACCTCCCCTCTCTCATTTTCATGAATTCCTCTTCGAATCTGTTTTTCCTTTTCCTTTTGTCTTCTAAAGTGCCTTACCCTTAAGCTTTAGTTGATTTCCTGACCACCCACAACTGCCTTTATAAGAAATCTACTCAAAACGCGAATGAAGTTCCATTTCTTCGTAACCTTATTCTTTTATAGCACCAAAGATCTTTCAAGTGTTAAAGTACCATAGCTTCTATTGTCCATGCCTCACAGTTGGAGATTTATATTTTATGGTTTATGTCTCATCCGTAGATTTTTCACTTCATCTACATATAAAATGTTCCAGGAGTTGTGTCTCAGGCTTACATGTCTTCTCTAGTGTGAAGGAGATACTTCAAACATGGATGTTGTATAGTTTTCATGTTGTGAAATAATTTTTGTGTGTACATTTGTTGGTATTGGGGCTTGAACTCAGGCATTTACATTCCCTCTGGCTTTTTTGCTCAAGGCTGGTGCTCTATTACTTGAGCTATACTTCTGTTTCTGGCTTTTTGCAGGTTATTTGGAGATAAGAGTCTCGAGAATTTTTCTTCCTGAGCTGTCTTTGAACCTTGATCCTTGGATCTTAGCCTCCTGAGTCACTAGCATTACAGGCATAAGCTACTAGCACCTGGCTTCTGAAATAATTCTTAGTACTCATAATTTCATTACAACAACAACAATGACAACAACAAAACCCGGGTTTTACTGGAGACCATCTTGGCCACGGGAAACCATTCACCAGAAGTAAAGAGTGTTTACATATAAGAAATTTTTCTTCATATTAGTGATCTAGTAAATCTGATTCTCAATTCTTCTAGTAGCTAACACAGTATTACTTTTTAAAACACGGCCAAAAAAATCAGTTAAAAAACAGATGTGCAATACTATTCTATTAATCTTTCAATATTCTTAGCAAGCTATTTTCTGTACCTTAAAGTAGCTATCTTTAAAAAGCTGCTTTGAAAAGGTACTTTTGGGGCGTAAGCTCTCATCATTTCACATTGTGTGCTTCTTATCTTAGTTGTCACCTGAGGCAGATGTGAGCTCAGAGCTCTGCCCAGATGCTGTACCGTATTGAATTACAAGTTGGAACAAAACCAGAAATGATATCCTCACACAGATCTCACAGGCAGGTCTGAAACCAGCCAGGGCCACTGAGAACAACAGAGAAGCTTTCGTCTCCACTTTTCAGGACAAGTTAATACCAACCTAAATGCTTTGCCATTATAGAGCCTAAGAACATAACCTCTCTTTGTAGATCCGGAGTGGCTCTTCACTCTGAACGCTTATCTGTGAATTCAGTTTGACATCTAACAGCCAGCATCATTTGAACCCTTCGAAAACACTTGTCCTGTTACAGTTAGTGGCGGTGGAGATCAGCTGCTTCATACTCTCAGGTCTGAGGTTCAAAGAAGAAAGTGAGGCTCAGAGCTTTTCCTGCCATGGTCTGCACATTCCTGGTGTCTGGCCTCACTTTGCTTTGTCCTGGTCTGTCTGGCTAGTTTGTATATCCACAGACAAGGACCTGGTCCAGTTCGGTGCTTTGCCTTTTAGTTACTTACCCACTATGTATTTTTATTACTGTCCTAAGTATAATTATTAGTTAAGACTGCCTCTCCTCTCCCCAAATGAAACCACAGTGGTTTGCCTTTAGATTCTTGCTTCACCTTTAAATCAGGTTGCATAGTTATCACTAAAACTTAAAAGAACTAAGTTTTTAGTGGGGTTTTTGTTGTTCTCTGTGTTTTAGTTTTTTTTTAGACAGGGTCTCACTTTATAGCCCAGCCTGGACTTGAACTTCTGATTTTCCTTCCTCAGCTTTCCATGCATTGGGATTATAGACATCTACCACCACTTTTAGGTCCTTTGGTTGATTTTATTCTTATTTTTGGCATTTAAAAGCCAAAGAAAATCCAAGTATGACTTTAAAAGTTCCTTCACTGTAGCTGTTTATTATCATAAATTTAAAAAGCTTCTTTCATCAATCTGATGTATCTTAAAAATTTTTTTTTGGTTAGTATAGACATTGGAAAACATGTAGTATACAAGAACAAGTTACAAGTTCTTAAAATACAGGTAATCTGACCTTTGTTTTTTTAAAGGAATTATTTCTTTATTCTGAGTTCAGAAAGAGGCCTTGTGAGTTATTATTTAATAAACTAAAATATATTTTGATTTTAAGCAGTTTATAGAAGGGAGATGAGAATGAAGAAAAACTTAGAAATTTAATTTTATTTCAGAATACTGACTACTTAGTGGAGATTTCAAAGGGCACGGACTTAGGGAAAAGTTGAATTTGCTGAAATTATAGAGGATTTTCTTTTCTGAACTTCTTTTTTCTTTTGCCAACCAGAGGAGTTTCAGTTTGTGAGAATTCAAACTGGTACTTGACAAAATGTTGATATGTCTAATGTGTTTATAATTTAACTCTTCCTTTCATCACTTTTCCTGACTTGTCTATTCCTTATTTCTTCCTACTTTCTTTTAGACTTAGAATCTTGGAGCCAAATTTGACTGTACACTTTCCTCCACCTGAAGTAGATTACTAAATCAGTTCAGTGTTATTTTAGTGATGTTGCTTGTCTTTGTCCCCTTTCTAGTCTGTGTGTGTGTGTGAGAGGGGGGGGGAAGAAAGAGAGAGAGAGAGAGAGAGAGAGAACACTGTGGCCTAAATGAAAGACTAGGGCACTATACTTTAACTTTTTTGATCAAGGCTGGTGTTCTACTTCCAGATTTTTATTGGTTAATTGGAGATGATCTCATGGACTTTCTTGCCTGGACTGGCTTTGAACTTTGATTCTTCATAGTTCAGCCTTACTAGTACCTAAGATTACAGGAGTGAACCACCAGCGATGGCTGCCATTACTTTTGTTTAGGTTTTTGCTTTCTCTTGCTCAGCCTGTTGTCTAGGATCATTGCCTGTAGTTAGGCATAAGCAGATGCATCTTATACCTTGCCTTCCAGTTAATCTATCATATAGCTAGGTGGTAAGTTATCTCCTCCCATGGTAATGTTCAGTGGTAGGTCAGTGAATTGAACCCTTGAGCCTGGCATTCAAAGCCCAAATACAATGATGTACAGTTGAGTTACTGTTAGAGTTGCATTACATTACTGTGCTTCCTAACAGTATATTTCAGCAGCTCTTTACCATTGTCTGAATTTGGGGTCAGCTATAGTATCACCTTCCACTATCATTGTAGCAGTGGACAAGAGTCAGGGTGAAGCACAGGCTTCCTCTTAAGCTTGTACCTAGAAATGATACATGTCAGTGTCCTGTATATTTCATTTAACATAGTCATGTCTCCACACCCAGGGACAGAGGATGCTTACTTTGTAAAGTACCAAGGGCGATCATGATTCAGACATACGTGGTGGGCAGTCCTAATGGCTCCTACCCACTTGAAATGGGAATTGGAGCCTTGGCTTTGTAGAATATATTTTTTGGCAAGGGTGAAAGCTTTATGAAGCTATGCAGAGCCAGTATGCAGCAAATTTTCTTCTTGTGTATCCTTATAAATGTGCGATAAAGGTTTATTCATGGCGAAGGAGGGTTGGGGTGTTCAGTTTAAGAATCAGTGGAACTGTGGTTTGAGAGAGGACTTCTGAGATAGACTAGATTAATTTGAAGCTGATGGGGATGGAGTGTCTGATAGATAGATAGATAGATAGATAGATAGATAGATTACTCTTATTAGACCAAATAATATCTGGATTTAATTATTGGAGACAACTGAAGACTTAACTACTTGAATTAGTATGCCTGTGTGCATATGGGTGAAAGGGATGGGAGGCAAATCAAAAGCAATACTTTAGCTATGGATATCAATTTCAAAGTTAATAATGAAATTTTCTTCTTGGCAGCAAATGGTAAAATTTTACTTTGATGAGAATTGCTGGCAGAATTTTCAAAAATAAGGCTTTCTGTGGTAAGGTAAATGGTTTGATGTTTATAGTTGTTCTAGTAATTCAGATATCAGTTCTGTTCCTGTTAATTTGTCTTGCATTACTGTACACTTCTTATGCTTCCTCTGCTTCTCTATGATGAGAGAGAGAGGGAGAGACAGATAGACAGACAGACAGAGAGAGAGAGACAGAGAAAGAGAGACACCCCTTTAGCAGAACTGGACCATGCATTAAGAGTAGAACCTGAATAGCTAGAACAATGTTGAACAACATAAATATTCAGTTTACCACAGAGGGAAAAAGTCATAGTTTTGAAGATTCTCTTGGCATATTTTAGGTATTCTACTTTAGGTCCTTACCTCTTTGTGGGTGATTTCAAAAACCTCTTCCTTTCTTCTCCTCTAGTCTTACTTAGAATCCATCCCTTTCAATTGTTATAAGAACATATCTAAGTTATAGATATTAACACATAACTCTATCTTTAAAAACCTTAGTGAATGCTTCATCAATTTTAAGTCAAACCTCACATTCTTCAGACTGACTTATATTTGTAAGATCAAACCCACGTTCTTCAGCCTGCGTGGGTGCTTCTGAACTAGTTGTGTGTTGTTTTCCTACACCATCTTTTGATATTACCACTCATGTACAGGCAATATATATTCTGCTGTACTTGGACTCCAAGTTTTTCAATCCATCATTCATTCATGCTCTTCCAGCAGTCATTGAAAGCTCTTTCCTTCAGGAGGCTTTTTAAAATAAAAATTTCTCTTTCTTCTTTCTTCACATTTTGCCAAAGAGCCTCTCCCTCATTTAGGCTCTTATAACCCCTTCCCATCGTTATTATCATTACATCGTAATATGAGTATGTTTCATTTATTGCTAGCCAAGTGTCTAGCTTCTGAACCACATCACATTCATCTGGTGCTAGGTTGGACTGGACCAGTTAATCTATATGATTCTGGCTGCGGTTAAATTATTTGTCATTGCTGTATCCTTTGTTACCACTATGTTGTTATGGAGAGTATCTTTTCTCATCATAGTTTTTTCCCAGTCCCTTAGCTTTTTCAACTCAAAGCTTGAACTCTACCACTTTGACCACAGCTCCACTTCTGAACATTTACTGGTTAACTGGATATAAGAGTCTCACAGACTTTCCTGCCTGGGCTGGCTTTGAACTGTAATACTTAGTTAGATCTCAGTCTCCTGAGTAGCAAGGATTACAACTGTGAGCTCCCAGTACCTGGCCTTTTCTTATCATCCTTACGAGCTTAATCTGAAAGCAAGTAAGAAAGTATGTAGCATCTCTTTAACCTTAATGTGTAATATTCATAAGCTTGAGACAAACCTTACGAGTAATAGTTTTATTTCTAATTGTCTGTCTGTCTATTTTTGTGCCAGTCCTAGGGCTTGAAATCAAGACCTGGGCACTGGCCCTTAGCTCTTTTTGCTACTTGAACCACAGCTCCACTTCAAGCTTTCTGGTAGTTTATTAGAGATAGGAGACTCATGGAATTTCCTGCCCAGGTTGGCTTTCAACTATGAGCTTCAGATCTCAGCCTCCTGAGTAGCTAAGATTATAGGTGTGAGCCACTGGCTTTCTTTTTTTTTTTTAATTGTAGGATGAAAGTTTTTGGAAGGATAGATAGTAAGTTTCTCAAATTCACCTATAGTTCCATGTTTGTATGGGTCAGGTATCTTATCTATCTATGTTTCTATGTATGTTTCTATGTATGTATGTATGTATGTATATATGTATGTATGTATCTATCTATCTATCTGGTGGTTTTGGTGGTGGTGTGGGAGCTGCTGTGTGGTGATGAATCATTGTTCTTTTCGTGTATAAATTGGTTTTTTGAAAACCTTTGATTTATCACTCAGGACCTAACAGAGTGTCTACTAAGAGGTGCTTCATAAATATGAACACTTCACCTGAAAAAGAGCAGGCCAGGAATAATTTTTGGATTGTTGCTCTTGATATTGTCCAAGGATACCAGCCTTAGTAGCATGGGGAAGCCCTGCTGCTTTTTTCTTCCTTCCTGTTTTGAAGATTTTATTTTTATTATCTTTAGGTAGTTGTACAGAGCAGTTGCCATTCATGAAAGCAATTCCCTGAGCCTTTTCTAAGTCTTCTGATGATAGTAGAATTTGACAATTGGATTCCCATATTGCTGAGTAGATCATTGTGTGTATTGACTGAGGTTTCACAGCCAGGGAGAGGACCTCTACTTCAGCTACAATTTATACATCCTGATTCCCAGCAAATATTCTTACTAAGTAAGCAGGGTGGCTCCCTTGTGGGGCTCAGTGAGGCTAAGTGTTGATGATAGTCATTAGAGCTATTCATCAGTACTCTAATTCTGTACACATACGACACCTTTACTCCCTCGTCCCCTCAAAGGTAGGTGTGACCACATATCTTGTTTTGGCTAAGGAAATGTGAATAGATACGATGGATTTCTTTCCCAGAGGAAGCTTCAAGAGGCAGTACAATCTTCACTAGTCTATTTCCTCCCTTATCAGCAGTGTTCTAGAGAGAAGCTGCTTATGTATGTTGGTCTTGGGTTGAGTACAGAGGTACAGATTAGACCCCCAGCCAATCCACAATGATCATTAGCATTAAGGAAAAGAAGGTCACCAATGTTGAAGCATGAGAATCTGAGGTGGTTGTTTTCCAGTAACCTTGCTTTTCTGACAGGGTAGTTTTGAAGCCTCCCTGTAAGTGGGGGTGGGGGAACCAGGATTGAACTCAAGTGTAGACTCCAAATGACAATTTGCCTTTCATTCCCCTCTCTGTGTATTCTTCTTTTTTTTTTCTTTTTGCTTATGTGGTGCTGAGGAATCAAACCCAGGGCCTCGAGCCTGCAAGGCAAGCGCTGTACCACTGAGCCACCTTCCCAGCCCTCTGTGTATTATTCTGTCTGATCCTGGTTCCTCTGTTCTCAGCTACAGATACTGCTGTTATTTGCTGAGAAGAGGTATGGATACCAACGAAAGCCAGGGGGGAAAAAAAAACCCACAGAGTTTTTCTGTTTCAAGTCAGAAAATGAAATTCCTGGTGTCTCTTAATGAGAAACATCAAGTCAGTCTTTCAAAGATTAATTTTGTGGGATATTTCTGTTTTCTAAGGCTCATTCTTCTAAACTCCAGGAAACAGTTGGAGCCCACATACTACTGAAGGCTGTGATCAGCTTTTGCTTTAGAAAGAGCCATGTGCTCTGTAAGCAGTCACCATGGTTACAGATCGCTGTATAGTCTTGTTAGGTGATTATATTGAAGAGAGTGATATCAGCATCCTTTTTGAAGAACAGGGTAAATCCAATTACCATGTCCAGTTTTTTCCCTTGGCAAAAGGCTTAGGTTAAAAATCACTTCTTCCAGCATGCATTTAGTCAAGGGTCTGGGTTGAGGAGATTGCTGTAATTATGAATATTGAATTATTTGTCCAGTTTTCAAAAAACATGTTTAGGTAAGTTGTGTCTAGATTTCCAGTGTCTAGAAGATACATACTAGTGGCTCTGGCTGTATAAGTTATTGTCAATTGCAATAATGTCCAGGTTATTTGTGACAATGCTCATTCTAAGTGTGATTATTGAGAAAGATCCAGCCCTCTTTACTGTTACTAGTTCCATTGCTTCCAGACATAGTGATAGAAGACTTTTGCAGTGTCACATCAATTCACTCTGTTTTTTTTTTTTTTGGTCCAGTCGTGGGGCTTGAACTCTGGGCCTGGGTGCTGTCCCTCAGCTCTTCAGCTCAAGGCTAGTGCTCTACCACTTGAGCCACAGCGCCACT
>NW_012267265.1:2017076-2128495 GCF_000151885.1 Dipodomys ordii
AAGGAGGAGGCTGCAATGCTTGGTAAGAAATGTACGCATTATCCTGCCCATGCAATTGTAACCCCTCTGTACAGTTTGTTCACAAATAAAATAAAATAAAATTAAAAAAAAAAAAAGACCTTATAGCCTGGCTCCCCTATGCTGGAATAGCATTAAGCATGGGCTTCATTTTTGACAATGCTTAGTGAAGTTTGAAATAGCTCAGGATATTTATATATATATATATAATTTTTAATTATATATATAATATATAATACTATATATAATTTCTAATTATTATATATAATTTCTAAGAAGATGAATAGGAATTATGTACTTCAATGGAAGCCATCTCTTTCTGCCTTAGTTGCTACTCCAATTATAATGGGATTACTGACTTGGTTCTGGCAAACACTTTTTTTTATTGAGACAGTGTACTACAGATAAGAATGAGCTCTGTTATGGTGGGGTCGATTACTTCATTAAGTGGCAGATTTTCTACAAGTAAAAGTTTATAAGCAAATACTTGGTTACTGGCTTTATGAAATGTTACAGGAGGAAAAAACTATGTGGGTGAGAAGTTGGTTAGGTGACCTCCAGCTCCCCTTTGATGCTCTAGAAACCACATCTATAATTAACATACCCAGCCTTCCTCACACTGTTCCCTGTCAGACATCTTAAACTTACTTTGCCCTCTCTTCTATATTCCTGATCTGATCCTACAATGGAGAGAAAATTCTAAACTTTAGGGAGGAAGTTTTCGCACTTGAATTTTGATGTGGATTACTCCTGATGGGTGTTTCTTTCTTATGCTCTGTTTCTTTTTCCTTTATCTTGGTTCAGCAGAAAACGGAGTTTTTAGAAAGTACCTTTGCCCACTGACTAAAGCAATCTTTAACTAGCATAACTGGACCCAGTGAAGCATTCTTAAGCTTTTTTTTTTTTACATGATGCTGCATGTATTTTTACACTTTTTTTCTTCTCTAGCCAAATCATCTTCCAGACAGATTGCTTCAATAGCAAATATAGAAATCATAATGGCAGGTACTAAAATGAGCAAGACCACAGTCTCCCCTGTGAGTGTTAGCGATTGCCATTACAGAACTTTCTATACACACAATGTTACATTCCTGAATAAGGTAGACACAGACTGCATAGGTTTCTTAAGTAAATAATTACTGATAATCTGTACACTCAGGAGACATCTGACCCTTTGGCGAGACGCTGCCTCATGTTCAGCCCAATGTGGCTGGCTGTAGATCCTCTGTGTGATGTCCTCATTTTGTGACTTGACTTCAGTGATTTCAACCCTTCCACCCCATCTCAGGATATCAATGGGAACCACAAACCTCAACTAGAATTTTCTAGTCTGGGTGGTTAGGGCAGTTGTAGCTCATAGTTTCTTTTGAGTTCAGAGGACATTTGTGTGCATGAAGTGGAAAGAAAACCACAAACTCTGCATCTAAGCAGGAAATTTTCTCATTTAATCCTTTAGTTCTGTAGTAGAAATTGATACCATTTTCTAATTTTTTCCTTAGTCTAGCTTGTTTATTTTGTCAGTGATAACATGGTATTTTTTTTGGTGGTACTAGAGATTGAATTCTTTTGCTTTTTAGACAGACATTTGTACCCTTTGAGCCATTCCCCCAGCTCTTTTCTGTGTTGTTTTAAGGTAGGATCTAGCTTTATGCTCAGGCCAATGTGGGCTGCAATCCTTCTGCTTTGCTTCCTTCTGTCACTGGGGATAGCCAGTGTGTGCTGTCATACCCAGCTTATTGGTTGAGATGGAATCTCATGAACTTTTTAATGCCTATGCTAGCTTGAACTATGATAGCCTGATCTCCATCTTCCAAATAGCTAGAATTACAGGCTTGAATCTCTGTACATAGCTCATTCATTTTCTATTTTTCTCTGTGTTGTTCAGTAAACTCATTCCTGAAAGGTGAGGTGTGAGTCACCATTCTGTCTCCTTTCCCAGTCCCCTCACTAGCTTAAAAGATAATTAGGTAGATTTGGATCATATAGTAAAATATCCTCATCTTCGGGACTTGGTAGAATTAGATGGATAGATGTGATTTAGCCATAGGATATTAACAATTCAGAGATGCAAACAATCTTAATTGAGCTTTGGCTTTCTATAGGAAGATAATCCAGGTATTTGCCTAGAATATGTGAGGCCCTAGATTCAATCCCAAGTACTACCAAAATAGTAATAAAATAGTGAAACAGATAATACCTTAGATCCATGTTATTCCTAACCAGACTTACCTAGGACAATTCTAGGCATGGAGTTACCGTACCATTAGAACCACGGATATCACTTTGGCTGAAAATAAAAGTACATGAGAGGTGTGGGTGACCTGTAGTCAGTCTTTGCTCAGTGTAGACCAGCTAATGAGCTATACAGTCAGCAAGGCCATGAGGAGTGAACATATGTGGAAGTCAATGTGAATGGCCTTTCCAAAGTCACATTTGTGAGCCATAAATCTAGAGCTATCAGGAGCAGAGGCCTACAGAATGAGTCTTGTGTGTCTATGTCTGCATCTCTGTTTGTGCATAGAGCTCTATTTGTGTCTACATTTATATGTTTACTTGGCTTGAGTTGTACGATTATGCTAAGTGGATTGCTTTCCTGTTCATACCTATACTTTTCAGGTGTAAAGGTTCTTGGCAATGAAAAGTATAGATTAGAATCTTTGATCCATTCCCACAGAAGTTTCAGGAACAATTTTCCTCAACATAATTTAAAAACTATGTAAGTAGTGTTTCATGGAGTGTGTTGAACTACTTAGAAATGGATCTTACGTTCTTTAAAAAATTTTTGATCTTCCTGTTTAGATGGTTGATTTCACAAGACTAGTTTCTTGTCAATATTTTACTTATAGGTATTTAGAAATAATACAAGTACATGTAATTAAAACTGAATAAGATGAAATAGGCAGTATATTTTTTATTAACATATGTCCAAATGTTATGAAGTTGAAAAGTACAGATTGGGTCTTATGATATTACCTAGGCTAGCCTTGGTCTTGTGATCCTTCTGTCTCAAACTTTTAATGCTTCCTTTGCTTTATCTTCTCTCCTTGTAATGCTTCCTTGGAAACAAACACTTTTAATTCTAACTGGTCTCTCATTTTTGTCTTGTATATTTTTCCACAATTATCTTCATGTCCTTATATAATGAGAAGCTTATTTTGCTATTTCTGGTTCTTCATATTGTCTATTAATTATCACTTGTACATTTTTCCTTCCTCCAAATAAGTTCTTATGATTACTCCTAGTTTCATTATAAATGAATGACACATGATTTTAAGCCGTTAAGATTCATTATCTGTATGCAACAAGGACTGGAAAGACCCTTTGACTTCCTGCCTTCTGCAGACAGGACACTAGTGCCCCTCTGCTTCCTGCTTCTCTCCTCACTGCTGATACGTCTGTAAATCTTTCATCACTACCCTTTCTTTCTGATGTAAATAGGGGTTAGATTATATCCTTGTCCCTATCCATAAATTCTATATGTTCTTTCTCAGTTGATTCTAATGCTGGGAATTCATGAATAGAATTTGTACTAGGACTCTATGACTATATTTCATTTTCTTTTGTGAACCTTTTTTAAAATTATATTTTTAGGGACTGGGAAGGTGGCTCAGTGGTAGAGTGCTTGCCTTATATGCATGAGGCCCTGGGTTTGATTTCTCAACACCACATAAGCAAAAAGGAAAAAAAAAAGCCAGAAGTGGTGCTGTGGCTCAGGTGGTAGAGCGCTAGCCTTGAGCTGAAGAGCTGAGGGACGGCGCCCAGGCCCAGAGTTCAGGCCCCACAACCGGACCCCCACCCCCCAAAAAATATCTATATTCTTAAGCTCATTCAGTATCTACAGGGTTCTTGGGCTGCATAACATATTGATACCGCTTTCTGGTATGTCTACCCTTCTTTGTGGATTCCATTTCTCTAAGACCCATGTTCTATTCTGTAAGGAACTACTTGCTTTCTAGGCCTATTGTGCAATGGATATTCCAGCATTTATATTTCCTTTGCTTTCATGAGTTTGAGACTATATTGCCCCTCTCCTTACTTTAGTCACTCATTTTGATAAATCACAATCTCTAGAAACTTGGTATGAGACAGTATATAAGTATTAATGTATGTGCAAAGTTCTTCACTCCATCCTTCCTTCCTTCCTTCCTTCCTTCCTTCCTTCCTTCCTTCCTTCCTTCCTTCCTTCCTTTGTTTCTCTTCTTCCTTCCTCTTCTTCCTTTCCTCCTCTTCTTCTTCCTCTCCTACTCTTCCTTCTTTTACAACTGATAGGTATTTTGGAAGAGTATAGAGTTCTTGGTTGAAGCTTTCTTTAGAACTTTGGCAGCATAGCTCTCTTAGCTGCTACATGAAACATTGACTTATGCTTGAGAATTCCAAGAAAAAATGTACAGGTTTTCTAAATTACATATCGCTTCCTCAATTTTTTCTTCTTTTTCCCCCCATTATCATGTGTGTGTCATAGATGTCCATTTGTACAAGCACCTGTGCTAAATGCTTTGTTCTGTCCTGGTTTCTCTTCAGAGAAATATAAACATCTTGGTTGCTGCTAGGTATTCTATGGACTATGGTGTTGCTAAACGTTCTGTTGCAGAATTTCCAGGAATTCATCCCCTTTAGATTGTGTCTGATGTTTGAGGTCTATGTCACTCTTCTTGGCACTTTTCAGTGTGGAGAATTTTCAGAGAGAGAGAGATAAGAAAAAAATTTTAATTCAGCTCTTTTAGATCACTAAAAATTAAATAACTAGCCAATAATATTAGAAGGCAAGTCATTACGAATTCCAGTATCTTTCTTTATTCTGGTTGGATTTTAATGGAAAATATGAACCCTGTATGTAATAAACATCGAGATGTCTAGGACCACCCATTGAACCTTTGGGAAAACCTCAGCGTACTCAGAAAATTCACAGACAGGAGAGAACAGAAAGAATTAATTTGAGGTTAAAGGGAGTTAGATAGCAGAAGGCTCAAAGTAGCGAGTGGCTTTTAAAAAGAAGAGAACAATGTTTGGGCAGCCTTGTTGATGTAGTCGTTTGTTGTGTATGATCTGACCCTACCTCTATCCAGATAATGGATGTCTTCTCCATTATCTTTATTCCATACATTAGAAATGACTTCAGCTCTTGGCTAAACTTCACTCACATACTTTGATGGTTATCTGGGGCTTTTGATGTCTTCTTTCCACTTTCCATGTCAGTCATGTGCTTTGAGTAGTTTCAATCCCTCCTGCTTTCTCTGCCCCAAGGCTCTCCTTTCCTTTAGCTGAGGTCCTTTGACATCTATCTTGCTCAGCCTGCTACCCCCTACTTCCTCCTTTGCAGGTGCTTTCTCTCCACCCTCCTCCTCATACCACTCTTGACTTCTGCTCCCATGGCTGGCTGACAGAATTTTGGCCAGCTTGTCAAATTCTTTCTGTTCTGTTCAGGGCCTGGTACAAGTTTCTTCCTTATTTGTGCTCAGATTGTTCAAGTCCAAAGGTTCTGGAAGTGCACACAGCACGTTCTCCCCTAGGAAATGGACTTTGTGTAGTCGCATGTAGAGGGGTTACTCCAATTGGAGGTCAAGTGACACACATTCACATTGCTCATTCACAAGTATTTATGAAGTGCTACTAATGGCGGAGGTCTGAAGCCAGACCTCTTGAACTAGACAATACCACAGGCCTTGTCTCTGGCCTCTTGGAATTTGGTATATGAAGTCTTCAACCACAAATAATAAAAGTAATCTAAAGAAAACAATTAAAAAGAAATAAGAAAATATTCAAACTGATATTTTTCTTAACTTAGGAATTTCCTTTGTCATTCTTATGACTGACGTGTTTTTAACTTTTCCATTGTTTCATATTTATACTTTAAATATTTCTGCATTTCATTTAAAGGATGGATAATGGAATGGGTAACAGTTCTTAATGACCAGTTTTATTTTTATTTTTGGTGTGACTAGCTCTTGATAACTTGTTGCCATGAAAAACTAGTCCATTCCTTCTAGATTTGCTAGACTTCATTGCAACTATTACAGATGATTTATTTTCCTTGTCTTATTATATTCCCATTTTTACTGGTTGAAATGAAAAGAAGTTATAGCTGGGGTAACTTAAATGTGAAAAACAATGTGGAAATAATGGAGAATTTGTATCTACATTGGGAAAATTTTTATATGTACTTGACTGTGACTGTGAATTAGGATATTCAGAATCATGTGGCTTCCTTTTTTTTTTTTCACTACCAAAGTTTGGCCTTGTGTTCTCCCTGTTTGTTTGTTTTTTTTTAAAGTACAGCTGGTATTTCACCACTTGAGCTATGTTCCCACCATGACTTTTCTTTTTTGGAGATATTGTCTTATGGAGATAGTGTCACAGACTTTTTTTTTTTTTAACTTGGGCTGGCTTGAATTGCAAACCTTCAGATCTCAGTAGTCGCATATATTCAGATTTCAATAGCAGTAGAAATAGTCAGATCCCTGAGGAGCTAGGATTACTGACATATACCATTGGTTATTCCTTTCTAATTATATTTGCCATTGATATTAGTATTCTGTTTTTGTTACATAGTTGTAGTTCAGTGCCACTGTATAATCACAGTGGTAGAGTAGCTGAGTTCAACATTATCCCTCTTCTTTTTGAAAACAAGAATATAAATACCTCCCCTGTAAACAGCTAAGTTGGAAACCAAGAATATATCTGTCTTAGACACCCAAAGTTAATGTTATTCCATATATAACTTGTATGGTAGTAAAATATATTCTTTGTTATTGCACATTACATTTTCCTCTTCATTAGATAGAATGTATATTGTTGTTTTTTTTGTAAATAAGCCAGAGATACCGCCTTTGTTTTATCTTTTTTTAAATAACATTTTTATTTTATTGTTAAGTTGTTGTACAGAGGGGTTACAGTTACATGAGTGGGGCAGTGAGTCCATTACTTGTCAGTCATTGTTACCCCTTCCCTTCCTTGTTGTTATCCTACTGTCCCTTCCCTTCCCCACCTCCCACACTCCTTCCCTCCCTTGCTGCCTGCAGTTTTAAAGTTAGTTTCCAATATACTGTCCAGTAGGTATCTTTGTTGCAGTGGGTCATCCTGTGTCCTTGTTTCAGTGTTTTATTATTCCCCTTCCTTTCCCCAGATTAGACGTAGGTATATACAAGATTTGCAAAATTGAGTACAGTGACAAGTGATATGCCATAGGGAAGAACATACAAAGGAAACAACAACAACAAAAATAATAAAATCACATGGTACATTTAAAACAGTAACAATAAAGACAGACCTCTTGTGTCCGTATCTTGGGGTTCATTTCACTTAACATCAACTTACATAGTCATTTGTACATGGTTTTAGAGCTTTTCAGCTCATCTGATAAGATTATCCTATATGGATACTAATTATTGCAAATAAGGGAAACCATGGGGCCTAAATTTCTTTGGGACTGGTAACTTCACTTAATATGATTTTTTCCCCAAATCTTTCCTTTCCTAACAAATTGGGCAGTGTTGCTCTTTCAGGAAATCTAATAACAACAGATACTGGAGGGGATGTGGACAGAAGGGAACCCTAGTGCATTGTTGGTGGGAGTGTAAACTTGTTCAGCCACTTCGGAAAGCAGTATGGAGGTTCCTCAAAAGACTCCACATAGAGCTCCCCTGTGACCCAGCAATCCTACTTCTGAACAGTTACCTGAACCATCACAAACAAGGCCATACTAAGGCTACCAACACAATTATGTTTATTGCAGCATTATTTACAATAGCTAAGATATAGAACCAACCCAGATGCCCCTCAGTAGATGAGTAGATCAAGAAAATGTGGGATGTATGTATGTGTATACACACACACACATACACACACACACACAATGGAATTCGATACTCATTTTCTTTACGGAGGAAGTAGTATCAAGAAATCCAAGTTTAAACTGTTGCTTTACTCCATATAACCATACGCTTAACCTCCTTGACATTCATTTGTTACTAGCCTCTCAGAATTGATAGGAAGATTAAGTAAGACATGCAAGTTAAAGCAGTTAGTACTTAGAAAGACTAGTTGCTCATCAGTCTTGAATGTGGGCATATTTTTGTAGGTTCTCAAAAGGCATGAAAAGGAAACCATGTAAGGGTCAGTGATTGTACTGTGGAGTTATAGGACAGATAAGGGAAGAAAGGCCTTCTTGGCTCTGCTTCAGAAGTTCAGTCCCTGGTCACTTGGCCTGTAGCTGCACAGTGCATTATAGTGGGAGCTTGTGGCATAGGGAAGCAGAGCGAGAGAGACAGAGAGGAACTGCTTCATTCCCAACTTTCCCTTCAATGGCATGCTCCCATGCCATTACTAGACCCGACCTCTTAATTCCCACTGTCTTCTGGTAGCACCACAGGTTTGGAAATGAGCTTGATTTAGAGGTTGGAAGTATGGCTCAGTTGGTAGATTGCTAGCCAGTGGATGAAAACCCCAGGTACTGAGCTCAGGTTCTAGCCTCAGACTGAAAAAAAAACAAAACCCCAAACCCTTTAAGTTAGCACGAGTCTATGGGAACACTGCAGATCCAAACTGTAGCATATGCAGTCTCCTGTACCACATACCACATATGCTTAGTTTTGTGTTCCCACGCAGTATATATCAGACTTATATCTTCTTCTGTGAACACCTAGATTTACTCACATGTCCATTATCTGTAAATTTCCTCAGTTTTGTTTCATTTTAATGAGACAGTCTTACCATATAGCCCAGATTTACTGCATGGTACTTTGCCATTGGACTTTGCCATTTTCCTGTTGAAATTTCAGGAATGTGCCACCATACCTGACATAATATAATTATGTCTAGCGATTAGATGACTTCTTTCATATTTTTGTTTTGCCTTGGTGTTATTGGGGATTCTAGGCAAGCATCCTACCACGGAGCAAATCTCTAGGCCTTCAGTTATTCTAAAGAATGAAGAACCTAATCTTCATCCCAGCCACAAGACCATGATAAATCTTTGTTTTTTGTTTTTTGTTCCTGTTGGCTCATAATGGAGATATGAGGAATGTGTATGGGGTAGGGAGTTTGTGTCATTGTATTACATACATAGTTACATTTTTATATATACACTTAATATCTTTTTTCTTAATGCTGGATACTTTTCATCTTACTACATCTAATAGATATAATTGCGAAGGATTTTGTGAGTTGCTACATGTATGCTAAAGAGTAATGGTGATTTTTTTCAAACAGTACAGAATGTAATTAATTTTTATAGAAACAGTATGTACCTGCCAAATGGGTACTCTGAAAATGAAATCACTTTTGATTGTGTAAAACTGCTTGAAAATGTGATTTTTCTAAAGCTTTCTTTTTTCTGATGGCCTGAAAACAGTGACATGAAAATTAATTATGACTATGCAGTCAAGATTGGCTCTTCTCATTTCTAAAATCAGACTTTATAAAAGAGAGTTTCTTTGGACCAACAATAATCCTAAGACATTTGTGTGCCCTGGATTGGCAATAGAAAGGGATTAGTAGTGGTAGCTTGCATGAAGCATCATATACCTCCAAAAGTCACATACTTTACTTATTTTAGGGTACCCTCATACTTCACCTGTATGGAATACAAGGTGACCATTTGTTCTAGTCCTTCTGCTCACTCAGCAGTACCATATTGTAGTTCACATTACAGGCCCAAACTAAATGTAAAGCACTGTTTTATTCTAATACCATGTCTCAATTCGCATTATCCTAGTGCAATGTTCATTGCAAATGCTCACAATAGAATGTTGTTCAGAGCCCGTTGTATAACAACTTCCTAGGTTTGTTAGAATCCACAAACAGATTTCTGAATCTTCCATATAATCTGGTTTGTAATTTGTTTTTTTTAAATAAGTTTTTTATTATGAGAATACTGTACAGAGGAGGGGTTACAATTACATGAACGAGATAATGAGTACATTTCTTATCAAACGTTGTTGTCACCTCCTTTGTTTTCTCCCTACCATCACTCTTGCCCTGTCTTCTTTGATTTGGGTAAGATGTCTCTAGAAAAGGCTATTCAGTGAGTTTCCAAAACAAACCTCTTTATTTGGTTTTGTAGCTGAGGATTCAGAGGCAAAACTCAGTGTGGTAAGGGCATGCACACACGCGCATGTGTGTGTATAGATGTCGTGAGGGTACCAATTTACTGATTTACATGGGATGGGAGAGTTTAGGGCTGTGGCTTAGTGGAGGGCAAGTTATTGGATTTGACCCTTTGCCTACTCCAACTGTATTTGCTGATTAAAACTCAAAAGATTTCTAATGGGACACATCCTATTAGGATGGCTTTTATTGTGGACAATGGCTGTCAGTCTTAATCATACTTCAGAACCACTTAGTTTGATACTTCCCATCCCCAGCATCTGTGAGGCATGTGCCACATGAGCCTTTAGCCGGGGGCCAGTGGCTCATGCACATAATTGTAGCCACTAGGATGCTGGGATCTGAGGATAGAGGTTCAAAGCTTTAGCCTGGAAAGGAAAACTGTGAGACTTATCTCCAGTTAATGACCAAAAATCTGGGAGTGGAACTGTGGATACATTGGTAGAGCCTGGATCAAAAAAATGCTGAAGGCGTCTGGGCCCTGAGTTCAAGCCTCAGCCTCAGCACAAAAAAGAAAAAACAAAACAAAACAAGAATTGGCATTTCTACTGAACAGTACCCCCAGGATGGAAAGCTGACCATAAGTACCTTTCTCTCTTTGGTACCTACTGGTGCAGAGTTTGAGGAGCCCTGTGTATCTCTAGCTGTATCTCAATGTGTTGAGGAGTGGGGAAGATGAGTTTGATAAAGAGGGAGATGAAAAAAGATTGGAAAATCCATCATCTCGCTTAGTTACCTGGAATTGACTTCTGAGTTCATAAGGTATATTGCAAAATTAGAGGCTAATGAGGCTGTTAATGTTACTTACCTTTATTATTGGAAATAAGATGAAGTTTAGGATTTCATTTTTTTAACACCAGTCTCCTCTTTTCATCTCGTTTCCATATCTTCTTTCAGAAAGAGCAAAAATGATGAGACAGTATATGAGGTTTCTTAGCCAGAATGTCGTACCTACCAAGTTTACCATTATAATAAAAACTTTTTTATTTGACTTTTATCTACTAGGTTTTGCATTAATTAGGACAGACTCTAGACAGTAGTCTACCTTTCCAGTATTTACAAAATACTTCCCAAATCATTCAAAAAGTATAGGCTGTTTCTCATGAAATTTGATTTGTCTAATGAAGAACTACTTTCAGATTGTTTCAGTACTGCTACTTTTTTTATATACAGTTCATTGGATATTTAGAAATAGATGTGATGTATTCATGTATACAAGCTGCTTTACCTTTAAGTGTGATTAGAATTGTTAAGACTTCCTTGCTTCAGGAGTATATAACTCAAGAGTTTTTCTTTTTTACTTATTCATGAAGAACTTTCATTTAGTTAGTCCAAATAACTCTTTTTGTAAACGTGAAGTACAAAATTATACCTATTCCTCATTTTCTATTAGTTTCCATCTCAGCATTATTTGGAACATTCAGATTCATACATGTTGTCTACTGTGTGGAATGGACACTAGAACTTTAGAATACAGTTCAAAGAATAAAATATGGGCTTTAAAGGTTTTTTTTCTTTTAATTTTGCTGATAGAGCACTTTAAAAAAGATTGCTTTCCTTTCCATAATGCCCTGTGCTCAGATTTTCCTACAATAAAACATCCTACCAGGTAAAGGATTTTAAGCAATCTAGGCCATGCTTACACAATGAAAAGCAGCAGAGTGGAAAATATCCTGTCTTGCCTGCTCAGAAAACTATGATTTTTCTGATCTAGTATTTAAACATGATTGTGTTATTTAAGGAGCTGCTGTTACATAGACATTAACTTATTAGGAGTAGATTTTAGTCTTTGGTAAAATTATGTGCTGGAGTTTCTAGCTGAAGAAGTTAAATCCTGTAATCTAAAGTCTGATTTGAAAGCCAGCCTTCAACTTCAGTGCTTCTTTTCAACCCTTGTCCTCTTGCTGTGGAGACTAGCCTGAGTCAGATCAGTGAGGATTAATAATGAATGCATTACTCAGCACCTGCAGGGATTGGGTCAAACATCCTGGCTTTGAAAAGTTACTCTTTTGCTTAGTAAGCCCAGAAATTTCAGTTCCAACTGTAGAATGAAAGTTCCGTATTCTGTTGATCAGTCTGACCCATGTGAAAGTAGTCTGTGGTTCTTCTGTTTCTTCTCTCTCAGTGTGTTGTGACAGGATCTGAAACAACTGGGTAGATCACCAGTGAATCTTACCTATAGTTGCGGTAGTACCAGGAAGATTAGTTGCCATGTAATATTTCTGTTGAATTTCATCCTTTGACTTGAAGGAGGGGTTGGTTATGTGAATGACAGCCAAATAGAAATTCAGAAAAGTAATGAACCTAAATAACACCACCTTAAGTGGATTCTGGACCAGAAACTAACCCATTTAAGAGTATTATTTATGATCAATTTGTCTGCAAGAAAATGAAGGCAGGTGGCTTTTGGGAGCTTACCTGAGTGGTCTTCTAGTAAGATGTAGATGTCTATAGAATGTACAGGCCTGATGAGGGAAGAGCTGCTCTCTGTAGGCCTTAAGAGAAGGAAAAGAAGCCAAATAGGTTAGTATGCAAGGATATAAAAGGTAGTGAGAGTAGTTAAGTTAGGAGAATTTATTTTTATGCTTATGGTTTTAGAAATTTATTTCCAACATTCTACTTGCCTTCATATAGAACCAGAAAGTATGATTTAAAGTATTTGGGGCTTAATATACTTTTCATTTAGCCATACGTGAACCCAATCTGAACTCTGGATACCCTCAGGAGAATCCTCATGTGGTAAAACAGCATCGTCATCATTCCCATCCTCATCTACTAGTGTTTATGAAGCATGCAGCCAAAGTCTGTGTTCCTGAAAAGAACTCTCTAATTAGAGTTCACTTTTGTTTTTCCAGGTAGTCCAGCCATGACCCATAGGAATCTGACTTCCTCCAGTCTGAATGACATTTCTGATAAGCCAGAGAAAGACCAGGTAAGCAAAACATCCTTGTCTGTTTGAAATGTCAGCCTGGATGTGTATCTAATAGATACTGAGAAAGGATTAAAGATGACGGTTGCCTCCCACTAAAAAGACCATGTGTAGAAGGGGGCTTGCACTTTCTCTGAGGGAAGATTGACAAATGTGTTGGGATCTGGAGTCAGAGGAGAAAAATGTGAGTTGATTCCAGCCTTTGTGATTCATTTACTTAGGCAACTTTACCCTTGGTGCTACATACAGTTGGTTCAGGCAGTAAAACTTCTACCTTAGGTTTATTGTGGTGACTAAATGAGATATTTATGAAAATATGTTTTGATCAATTCTAAAGGGTTAATAATTTGGGAGGAGAGATGCTTAGGCAAAGGTAGTGACAGTTGTCTCAGTTCATTTACTTATTAAGGCATATAGTAAGCCTCTTTGTATCAAACAACAGTGGAATTTTGAACCTTCCTTTGGTTTCTTTGGAAAAGAATAGGGCAAAAACAGTGCCATTTCTTTCCCAGTTAGATAGGTGTCTGTGGAAAAATTACATTTCAAAAATGAAACATACTGATATTTCTGGAAAGATTTTTCCTGATTTAAAAAAATTTCTAGCTGGGCAGTGCTAACTACTTGAAAGATGAACCACAGGAGGCCCGTGGTTTAAGGCTAGCCTGGGAACAATTAGTGAGACTCTAGCTGGAAAAGGAAGCAGACCATGGTGGTAGACACCTTGTCTGTGTGATTGGTGGAGGTAGTTTGAGGCTGCCTGGGTAAAAGTTCAATATCCTATCTGAAAAATATAGAAAGCAAAAGGGTTGGAGTGTAGTTTGTTCAAGTGGTAGAGCACTTGCCTAATAAGTACAAGGCCTTAAGTTCAAACCTCAGTTCTAAACAGAAAACATAAAGCTTCAGAGAAATAAAAGTACCATGTTTCAAAAATGATAGAAATCCCAGCCTGTTTCCACAGGCTTTAGGGAAAGTAGCAAACTACATGAAGCCAGAAGTTCTGGGCCTTGGTACTTCCTTTAAAACTGGCTAGGTGTGTGGGGACCACAATAATACTTCACTTTGAAGAATCAAGTATTCGGATTCTTACTCTTCCAACTTACTTTAGTTGCCTTCATGCTTGACATGGTAATTGTGTATCTTTTCTATGACCTTATTCCTTCTTGCTTTTTCTCTCTTTTAATCTTGCTTTGAAGATTCTTTTCACACGTGGCTTTTTTTCTTCTTAGAAGCAATATTGATGACAGTGTTCCTCTTTAACCGGCAGCACTTGTAGTAATGACACAGGCTTACAGGGCTTGGTAAATTTTTAAAAGTACAGGAAAGGTGAAATTACATTTTTTCTTATGAGATGACTCTTGGAGCCTTTCTGCTTTCTTCTCACCACCATCAGATGATAGGGCTTTCATCCTCTGAGATCTGGATTGCTAGATGAATCTTTGAACCTAATCCCTTGTTCCATTTCTTTCTCAATTTAATATACTTTTCACATTATTGTCCTCATTTTTCTACACTGGCTTAGAAACTTATAATGGCTTATCATCAGGTTAAGTTGAAAACTTCCTGTAAGACTTTTAAGATCCTCTGAGAGCTGGTACTACTCTACTTAGCTTCATTTGTGTGTGTGTGTGTGTGTGTGTGTGTGTGTGTTTCCCAGAAGAGAACTTTTGTTTTGATCAGGACTGATTATGTTACTTCACCTTTCTTTTGAAATGAGGTTGATTTTTCTCCTTATTTCAGTCCTGATAGATCCCTTCTCTTTTCTTACATCTGTCTGCCACCTGAAAGAATCAAGAAGTTCATTTAGATATAGATGCATAGGTAGGTACATACCTATTATGGTGGATGATTTAGGCCACTAGAAAACCATTTGGTATTTACCAACCAATGTTGATTATCTGTGTTGTTTTCTAGGGATCTCTGTGTTGAATAGGGTACTACAGTGATTAAGGTTAGGATAAGCTGGTCGTCAGGCTGCTGAATAAGACTTATTTTTATTAGGAACAGTTTTCTTCTAGCTAGGAATTCAATAACTGAGAAAAAAGTCTTACTTTCTTAGTTTTTTTTTGTAGCTGGACAAACTGCAGAAGATTTTGATTCTAGGACTGGAAGAAATAATGTGGGAATATTATAATTATGGAGTGTTGACTTTGCCATGGAACTTGCATGCTTGAGGTCCTTCAAATGAGATTCTTCATTGCCTGTGAGATACTTCTCATAGTTACCAAGGTTCTAGTCAACATGACGCCATGAAATTTAATTTAGTGTTGTTCTTGTTTACAAGGCCAGCAAATGGAAGTTGATGAATACACCATTATAAGAGCAATTATTCTTTTCAGTTGTAACCATAGTTAGTCCAATGAGTTTTTCCTCCCAAGAAAAGGAAGCAACTGGTATTTTGCTTCTTGCCAAAGAGCTAGAAGAACTTTGTAACTGATCCAGTGTCTCTTCTCCAGGAAAAGGTAGAGGGAGAGTTTAGACTAATGGATCCACTTTTTATAACCTATTCTTTTAGTTGATGTGAATATAAAAGATTCCAGATCCTTTGAGGGCAAAAAAAAAAGTAGACTTGCAAATTAGATGGAATGATGGTTAAGCCCAGGCTTGATTTTTTTAACCTGTTTTTTCTCTGTCTGGGTAGGAAGAAAAAGGTTGCCAGGCTCACATTTGTTTTGAAAAAGACTTTTATAATTAATTAGCCAATGTCCTGGAAGTGAGCTTGGCAGTCAAGTCAAACTTATTCTCTATTCTTGTCCAAGTTGGCCCAAATAGCTTCCATCTCAACTGCAAGCAAAGGCTCCAATTGACAGATTATTCTGCCTGGATACAATTTGAGCAGTTGTGATGGTGTCTCCTGACTTCCTGGAGCTACATCACTTCCCAGTAGCATAAGAGATGGCTTTAATGTTCAGAGTTATGAAGAGGAACAGAATGGCTCTTTTTGACAGCTACAGAATGACAGAATCTGAGGGCATATTTTTTTATGAGATTCTGTTTTAGGAAAACAGAAGAAACAAATCTGTGGACTGCACTTTTTCTTTCTGGCTGTGCCAAGCCTGTGTATTTAGGATTTCAGTAGCGGCTGCCTGATTGGGAAATAGCTCAAAATAGTTAACAGCAGAATAGTTAACAGCATAGCCAAAATCAGGTGATTCAATGTTCCACCAATCGTCCAACTTGGCTGTCATATTTATTAAGCAGAAAAACACCTGTGGAGAGTAGATTAAAAAATACATCTGGAGCTCATCTAGTTGTAAATCTATGTAAATAATTTTTTATTTTGTTGCTATGGAGTTTTAAAAAATATACATACATATATATATATATATATATACATATTATCCATTTATTTTCTTGCAGTACCTTAGGTTGAGTTGCTTTCCTTTCTCCTTTTATTCCTCTTCTGTTAGGTGTCAAATGTGCATTCATATGAAGTGGGTACTAATCAAATGCAGTATCTTTAGTTCCAGTTTTCCTGTGCATATGGGGTCAGATGAGAAAAGAAGAAGGGTTTCCTCATTATTGTACTCTTTTAGCTTTAACTCTTATAGAAGTACTGTATTTAACAGTACAATGTCTTTTAAAGGGGGTTGTCTTTTTTTCAGATTTATCAATAGTGTAATAATGTCTCACAACTATATCCAACTGTAGGTGCAGATGCAGCCTGTATGCTGCAGTAAATGCAGTAAACATAGAAATACCTTGTAGGAGAGACATATATCCTGTAAGTCCTTGTAACTGCAGATTAACTATCAGTTCTAGGACAATCATTGTTTAACAGGCTCATCTAAGATTTATCTCATGTGTTTCTCAATGGATTTTGGCTAAAGATTAATTTATAAAGTATACTGTAATAATACTTAGCACACCTACTGTCTATTATCTTTAAATATACTTGGATACCTTGAGTTTTATTTTTGAAACATTGTAATCAGAGAGTAAGAGGATGAAATCAGTAAACCATGTATAAATTTGCAATCCCTAAGCCTTGACTGTTGGAAAATAAAATCTAGAAGGAAATATTCTGTGATCAAGTGACACCAGATCCTTTCATGGAATAGACAAAAGAAGGCAGAATCAACCTGCTTTCAGCCTAGATGACTTTGTCTTGGTTGTGAAGTTACACCTCTCTCACAGGGCTCACATACAAGCCTTGGTAGCATTAATGGCTATTTCATATTCATAGTGATGGCATAGTACCAAAGCAGGTGCTATTTGGGCTCTACCTAAACCCTTGCAATTTATGTGGAGTATAGGTGGTGAGAAAGGCTCATGCTTTTCAAGGTTGTGGTACTTGTCTTCAGTATGAGATACCGTTGGTCAGGACAGTGCCTGTGCCTCACAGCTATGAAAACCTGCGAGCAAAGGCATGTTGTTAGTCCTTAGGTGTCCTTAGACACTACAGCTCTGATGGCTTCTCTGAACTTACCCATGGCTCAGTGGCCACAGCTTCAGCTGTGTGTTTTTGAGAACTTGTGTGGCCATGTAAATCAGGCCCCTTTTCACACAGGATCAGTTTGTGCTTTGATAATTAAGTAAAACTGATTTTCGTCATCATTTTTCCCCCTCTCGTTGAAATTTGACTTAATAATCCTTCCTTATCTCATCCTGTGCTCTGTCCCGTAGTCTTAAAACTTTAATAAATTGGTGGTTTCTTGAGAAGCACTGACGTTTATACTGATTTCAAGAACTTGTATGTTTTAAAATTAGGACAGTTTGAAAATCTCTCCTATTATACAGTGGGATACTTTCTTGTAAGTCATTTGTCTGGGTCCGAAAGCTAGTGCTCATGTGCAAACAGGTCCTATGTCAGCTTTAAAAGGAAGCAGATAAACCTGTGTGAAACAAATAAACTTCTCTCTTGGGATTTTACAAAAAAAAAAAAAAAAAGAGCCTTTTAGGAAATTTGGAACTTTGGTTTTAAGTCCCTGTGAAGCTGTCATACCCTTGAACTTTTAGATTAGCCCATAGTGCTTGCTCCTTTGGCTTGAATCCTCTTACTCATCCCAAATTTGTATTCTGTGCTAGAAAAGTATCCTTGGTAGTAGGTTTTTAAGGATCAATGAAGCAGATACATCGGCAATGGGACTTCCATCTTCTGGGCAAGGAATAGAACTAAAACAAAAAAACATAGTAACTTCAAAAATTTCCTTAAAGGAAGGTGCAGGGCACTGTGAAGGGATACAAGAAACCTGGTATAGGTAGAGGATTAGCCATGGAGGAGATCTAAGAGAAGCATTTTTCCAGGTGGAAAGAAAAGCAAATATAGAGGTCTTCAGGCGAGAAGATGGATGATGCATTAAAAAACAAAAAAAGGAAGCCCAGGATGGCTGCAGCACAGGTAGCAAGATGTGCAGTAGTGAATGAGGTCAGGGGAACAGTCAGGGGGATCTATTTATTGTATGCTAAGTGCAGCGAGGTACTAATTTTAGCTTTTTACCTGGAGACTCCCCTGTTCTGATTTACATTTTAAAAAAAGATCACCAGGGATGCCCAGCAAGAGTCTGGAGGAATTTGCCAATGTACTGGATCACCTGTTGCTGGTCCTATAGTAAGCACTGCACGAGTACCTCAGTGTATTAAATTCAGAGCACAACCCAGCAGAGCTTAACCTATTAGTCGTAAATATGAAGACATTATTCTATCAACCAAGGAAATTCTTCAGTGGCACACTAGAATTGTAAGAAAGGAAAATAGAATGTCTTCGTTAAAATACTTCCCATGGATTGTTGATTACGTTTGTAGTTAATTAAAATTTTTAGATATTCTGAGGCCCTGTAAATGGGCTTAAGCCACTGAGAGTAGCAAGACATTTTTCCTAGGGATTGCCTCTGTTCTACCAGTTCTCTTGTTGGCATCACTGTGGCTGACATCATCCATGCCTATCTTATTCTTAAAAACGCATCCGTTGCTGTTGCTGATGGCTCATGCCTGTTATCCTAACTACTCAGGAGGCTGAGACCTGAGGATTGTGGTTCAAAGCCAGCCCAGGCAGGAAAGTCCGTGAAACTCTGTATCTCCAATAAACCCAAAAATGGAAGTGGCTCTGTAGCTCAAGTGGTGGAGCACTAGCCTTGAGCTGAAGAGCTCAGGGACAGTGCTCAGGCCCAGAGTTCAAGCCCCACCACAGACAAAACAAAAACAAAAACAAAAAACAACAAAAATACATCAATTATATATCAAAATGACCTGTTAATTGATGATATTGAAGTATTTCCAACTGCTTGCAATTACAAAGAAATCTTTAAGAAATATCCTTATTGTATTTTTCTGCATTCTTTCATGAGTCATTTTGGAGAAGAACCCACCTCACCCCAGTTAGAATGGCAAAAATCAAGAACTCTAATAACAACAGATGCTGGAGGGGTTGTGGACAGAAGGGAACCTTACTTCATTGTTGGTGGGAGTGCAAACTTGTTCAACCACTTTGTAAAGTAGTATGGAGGTTCCTCAAAAGACTCCACATAGAGCTCCCCTATGACCCAGCAATCCCACTTTTGGGCATTTACCCAAATGTTTACAAACAAGAATTTTTTTTCCTAAGGGCAATTATTGGGTAACCATGTATTGCAATTCCAATTAGTTTCCCCATAAGATAGACCAGTTGTGTCCTGTATCTATTAAATACTTAACAAACCTCCTTCATATTGAAGATACTCTTCAGCAGTCAGATTTGAGTTATTCATTTATGATTCATTCCACTCAAAGCTTAAGGACTCAAAGGGGAAAAAATAAATCCAAGAACCAAGTATCTGCCTTCCAGCTAACTTCAGGACTTTCTAAAAAAGTTTAAAGAGATTAAAACTGAGTTTGTTTTCTTTTTGGCCTACTTGAAGGCTCAAGCTAGCTGATCACACATATCCTGGGGAAAGAGGTGAAAAGTTTAGTGGTCATAGGCTTGGCCACCTGTATGTTTGTTACTGCTTCTACTGAAGGTGTTGCTTTTCCCAGTTCTGTGAGAACTTTTTAGGCTCTATGGGAATTCCCTTGGCAACCAACAACGTCTTCTTCTCATGAACCCTTCCTGGTGGTCAGTATTTGGGGCAAAAAGAAAAATTGCAAGATGACTTGGCCAAGTGTTCTCTTTGAAGCCTTCTTCAGCACACTTGTAGCTTGGCTCTGACTCTCTTTCTTTTTCTGCCTCCTCTCCCCAAGAGAATTTTAAGTGCATTGATGTCCAGACTCTAGTTATCTGGAAGTACTTTGTTTGTAGTTTTGAAGGAGTGCTGTCATTTTAGAAAGCTAATAGAAAAGTGGACTATCCTTTACAGGATAGGACATCTTTTCAGGTTTTGCTCCCTCCCTGTTCCTGTATATAGTCTGCAGTGTGAATTGATAGCCATAGCTAAAGTTGCTTCCTACTGTTTCCAGCTCACTTGTTCATCCAGAGGTGAATTGACTTATTTAACCTCTGCAAAATCACACATCTTAATCTCCAGCAGTCTTCTTATTTCACTACGTGCTACCATCTGCTTTTGCTCTCCAGATCTGAACTGAAAGCGAAATAACAATACTTCTTTTTCTTTTGCCACTATATAAAAAGACAGTGGCCAAATGTTTCCATAATCCAAAAGCCAGTGGTAATCATATCCATAAGACGTTCCTCCTTACTCAGTGTTTTATGCATATACAGCGAAAGAGTAGAAAGGAACTGATTGTTGGATAGGCAGGCATAGTAAACGTTGCATTTCAAAATTGACTCGCTTTTGTTCATGCAGTAGGTCCACCTGCTAGTATTACAAGTATCTCGTTGATAGGACTTCAATTGCATCTATCCTATGTAAGGGATAATTAATAATAACTGACATAGATTAAGCATCTACTTACATGAATATTTCTTTTTGGAATTGGTACTCTGATTTTTTATTTTACATATATTGGCTAATCTGATGTTTAGAGAGCTGAATTTGTCCAAAATTGAAAGGCACTGATGTTAGCAGAAGAGCTATGCACTTTATCAGTATAAAGAATTCTTCTTAAATCAGCCATGGTGGCTCAGGCCTACAGCCTCAGCAACTCAGAAGGTAGAGGTTAGGAGGATCAGAGTTTAACACCAATCCTGGCAAAGCCTTTTCAAGATTTGCTTTAATCTCAGCCAACAAAAGCTGTTATAGTTGCATGCACCTGTCATCTCAGCTCTTCAGGAAGCATAAATAGAAGGAACATTGTCCAAGTTGACCTTGGCATAGCACAAGACCATGACACAAGGAAAATCATGATAAGGACTGGGGGCTCAAGGAAAGCACCTGTCTAGGAAGTACAAGGCTCTAAATTCAAATCCCAGTACCGCACACACAGAGTATTCTGCCTACTAGGATTATAGTGTCTTCTAGGTCTGAAGCTACAGTGAATCAGGTGTCCAACTGTTGTTTACTGGCCTTTGCTTTGTCTTTTGTGTACACATTATACTGAATAGCCTAATCACAAAAATTAGTTATAAAAATAATTTAAAAAATTCGTAGAAGTCTTATGATGACTAGTTGGTTATTTCTGCTGTTGTAGTGATTAAATGATCCCATATTGTATGTGTGAACTCTGGATGGGGTTGGGTCAGTGAGAAGAGGGTGTGAAATGTGGTTTCAGACTTTGAGTTTCTATCTAGCTGGTGTGGTGTCCCAGTGTGGTATAGCAGCAGTTCAGTGAAAGACGTAATAACTGTGTGGGCCAGAGCCATCAATCAAGGAGAAGTGAGTGGCTTTGGAAGTATCTTTCCATTTAGGGAACATAAATAATGTAAGAGTTAGCAAATAAAACACTTTTCCTTACATAAGGAGTTAGGCAAGAAGTGGGAGAAATAAATTAGAATTCAACTGTTTGCAGTTTTTACACAGTTCAAGTGAGTGGCTTGGTCCCCAATAATGGAAAAGGTTATGTCTTTTCAAACCCTTTGAAAAGAGCCTCAAACTCTCCAAATATGATGATATTATAATATGTCAATGTTAATTCCATTCTTAGAGTCCCATGTAAATTAACAAAAGCAGATTAGATGGGCTAGTTGTTCATTGAACTCAGTGGATAATTGAGAACTATAACTCATTTGATTTATGAATCTTGACGTGCTATGCTGAAAGACCTCAGGGTTCTTTCACTTTCAGATTATTCTGTATTCAGCCTAATCATAAATAAAGTCACCTCTAGGTTTTTGGGTCTGATAGATACACATAACTTTTTCCATTAGTTGAAAAGCAATTATTGTTGAACCTATGTCAAAAATATCATTGAGAATTCAATAAGTATATTATACCTAAACTCTTCTAAACTGCATCCTATGACCTTTCTGATCTAAAAGAGAGATAATGTAGTCCACTCAGAACTTCTTTCTCAAGATGGGAAGTGTTTAATGTAATTAAAATATTATTCAGATCTTTATGAGCGTGATAATTTTGTTTTTTAGTAAATTTGGCGGGGGTGGGGGTCAATCTCACTTTAGATATTGTTACTGGTCTTTCAAATTTATATCACTAATTTGGCTTTTTAGGATTTCATACTCTTAATTTTTGTCCTGTATTACTCTAACCTTATACTAAAATGTGTCAGAATATTGTGATTACTTGCACATTTCTCTCAGACCATTCTTACGTTTTTTTTTTTTTACTTCAAGACCTCTAAGTAGTAGCACTAATTTGTTGCTTGTTATTTACTTATTCTTATTTGTATGCCTATTTTCCCTCCTGTGGAGAAGCAGGGGTCTTGTGAGTTAGTTTCCATAGTAAAGATCATGATGACTATTTGAGAAGAACAAGGACTCTGTTTAAAGGATAAGAAAATAACTATGAGAGTTTCTCAGAGAAAAATGGTTTCTCAAACTACTATGATTGTCTTTATCTTTTCATTCTGGTAAGTTAAAAGTTACTGTGTCCTGAGTCCATTGGCAGTGTGTTATATTAGCTTTAAAAAGTTTGTGTTTCTTGAGTGCATTGCCAATGTGTTTTATTAAGTTAACTAGTTGCTTGAAATGCGCATTCTTGCCCAGATCATACAATTATATTTTTTGTCTTATGAAATGCTAACATTTCAAATACAGTTTGTTTTTCATTTGTTAAGATCAATTTACTCATTTTTCTTATAATAAAAACTGGCTGAACATATTTAATTGGTTGGCTAGCATAGTTTAAAGAAAACACCACTCAATTTTTTTCTTATTTAAGATAAAGTATACTGTGTCTGAAGGTTATATTGGGAAAGCCAGCTGTCAGCAAAGAAAGATGTTCTATTGCAAGATGCCATGGTTATTGCTATATTTACAAAGCATGGTACATTTCAATCCATGTACCATATAACATTCTAAATGACAGAAGCTGTCTAGGGGTAGGGGCCTGTTTCTCCCCTAGGTAAAGAATTAAGAGTCAGAATAGTGAAGTGTAGAAAAATAGCAAGTTTATTGAAAGCAAAAGTAGAGTACAGACTCTCTAGAGAGAGGGATCCCAGAGTTGGGAATCCAATGGAGTCTTCTCAGAAGGTGGCCATTATAGTCTGGGGCTCCTCCCATCTCTCCTCCCATGGGCTTTGTGTTGATTGTGCTGATGGATTGTGTATGCACCTGCCCACTTCTTTTTACTGGTCAAGTAGCAACCAGTATAGGAGGAGGAAGTACCATGATGAGCCGCAAGTTACCTGTCACATGGTATATGCCTGCCATTAAAAAAATCCCTGTCTATCCTAGGAGGCATCATTCTCCTTCATCACCTACTTCATTTTTTTTTTGGGGGTCCGGTCATGGGGCCTGAACTCTGGGCCTGGGCGCTGTCCCTCAGCTCTTCAGCTCAAGGCTAGCACTCTACCACTTGAGCCACAGGGCCACTTCCGGCTTTTTTCTTTTTGCTTATGTGGTGCTGAGGAATCGAACCCAGGGCCTCATGCATGCAAGGCAAGCACTCTACCACTGAGCCACCTTCCCAGCCTTACTTCATTTTTTTTAATGACATGAATGAATGTGAAAGTAGGGAGAAAGCAGATCAGACTTGGAAAGGATTAATCACTGAATGGGATTTATTCTCAAAATTATTAGCTGTGTACATTGTAACTGTGTCACATAATTTCTTATAGTTTAGATTCTAAGGACAACATTATGGCATATTATTAAGAAAGAACAAGAATACATCAAATTGGAGTCAGCTCTATATTAGGAAGGCCTAATTTGTTCAGAGATGAAATACACTTCTTTTTCTTTCCATTGTGTTGTTGGTCACATTGCTCATCATATCTTAAATGACCATCACAGATAAAATTTTTTTCAGTATCAGATCATTTGTGTAACTGGGAAGTAAGCAAGAAGAATTCCAGAGCTTGGAATAGGCAACTTGCTGGGAGATACTACAGGAAGAAAGACCCAGGGGGATAATTTACCACCTCGTTATCTGTGATGTCTACGAAAGCATTCCTGCCACTGCTTTCTGGAGTGGTTCAAGAGAAAGTAGCAAAATACAACATTGGCACATTTCTGTTTTTATTGGAATATATGATAATCTAGATACTACATTAAATTGGTTCTATATTTTATTGTTCCATACTACGTTTTATACTGTTGGTATATTCTCTTTCTTCTTTCTTGTTAGTAACAAGCCACTAGCCTGTTTATGATAGTACATTAAGAATTATCTTTAGGGGCTGGGAAGGTGGCTCAGTGGTAGAGCGCTTGCCTTGCATGTACGAGGCCCTGGGTTCAATTCCTCAGCACCACATAAGCAGAAAAAGACAGAAGTGGTGCTGTGTCTTAAGTGGTAGAGTGCTAGCCTTGAGCTGAAGAGTTGAAGGACAGTGCCCAGGCCCTGAGTTCAAGCCCCACGACTGACCAAAAACAAAAGATATCTTTATATTCATGCGAATTGTGTGATTTTTAAATCAGAGAACATACCTGACAGAGCAATGTGGAGAGATGTAGAAAGTTTAAGATGGGCTTTTCCACAGAAGGAGTGTACAGAGTGTCTGTCATTGCTGATTGCTGATTGCCTTGATGATATAGCCTGGATCCTTGACATGATCTTCAAAGTTTTGAATATCTTGGTCAAAATTTCTTTCCAAAGTAAACATTAAAGACTTTCTGGCTGAATTCATTCTGGACACACTGTGGTCTTCTTTCATTAACATACCATTCTCCTTCCTGGCTGGGGTGCCTTTGCAGGTCCTGTTCCCTTTGGCTTTGGTGTTCTTGCTGTGAACTAATGTTCACCCACTGTTTCTCTGTAAATGGACCTCTTCTGAGAAATGTTCTGTGTCTCTCCAGTCTAGGCTAGCACAGCCCGTCACAAGCTTTCTGCACATAACACAGTGGCAACTGGCATAAAATAATTGCTTGCTTTAGTGTTTGGTGGTTGTGTGTGTGTGTGTGTGTGTGTGTGTGTGTGTTAGCATTTTGTTAACAGTAATGGATATCAGAGTCAATTATCTTATAAAGAGAAAAGGGTTATTTTGCCTCAGAGTTCTGGAGGTTGTACATCCATTGGCCCTACTGGACTTTTGTGAGAGAGCACACAGCAAGAGTGTGGTGGAGCAAACCTAGAAAATACACGAGGAAGAGGAAGGGGCTGGGGTCTCTCGCCTCTTCAAGGGACCACCCTCAAAAAGAACTGAAGATATTGGCTTCTACTGTGCTTTAATTCAAATGACTCACTTCCTCCATTCATGTACTTAACAAAAAGGTCTTCGGTTGACCTTTAAGGGCCAAGCAAGTATCATTTGTCTCCACCAATAGGCCATTTGCCTTGAAATTGAGAAGATGGTGTCCTGTAAGCTGGGACTCATGGACCACAGCCTGCAGTACTTGTTTTCACATGTTCAGCAAACTAAGCATGGTTACATTTTTTTAATATTTTTCTTTGAGATAGTTTTACTGTGTGGCCCAGGCTCGCCTTATAATTCTCCTGTCTCAGCCTCTGGAGTTCAAGGATTATAGGCATACACCACCAGGCTTAATTTTAAAGGTACATTTTTAAAAGTGATTTTTAATTTTTTTATTTCTTTTTTTTCCAATTGTGAAAATACCGTACAGAGGGGTTATAATTACATGGGCAAGATAATAAGTACATTTCTTATCAAGCATTGTTGCCTCCTCCTTTGTTTCCCCTTCCCTTCCCTTCCCATCTCCTACCCCTCTTCCCCTCCCCCGCACCAAAGTTGTAAAGTTCATTTTTGACATAACAACCTGTACATCTGATTGTTGCAGTGGGTCCACCTGTATCCCTATTTAAATGATTTGTTTTTGCCCTTCCCCTCCACAAACTGTACCAACATCAAATACAATGAAAGCAGGGGTTATACCATGGGGGAGGGACATATAAAGCAACAAAGAAATCATCTTATAAATATGTTAGGAAAAAAATCTCAAGAAAGAAAAAACATTTCAATACTTAACTTGGGGTTCATTTCACCTAACTATTTTTTTTATTAAATTTAATTTTATCTTTTGGTCATGGGGCTTGAACTCTGGGCCTGGATACAGTCCCTGAGATCTTTAGCTCAAGGCAAGTGTTCTATCACTTGAGCCACAGATGCACTTCCAGTTTTCAGGTGGTTAATTGAGTCTCATGGATTTTCCTGCCCGGGCTGGCTTTGAACCACTATCCTCAGATCTCAGTCTCCCAAGTAGCTAGGATTACAGGCATGAGCCACTGGCACTCAACTTATTTTTATTTATTTTTATTTTTTTAATTTTTAATTATTTTTTTTTTGCTGATTCTGGGCTTGAACTTGGCCTGGGTGCTGTCCTAAGCCTCTTTGTGATCAAAACTAGTGCTCTACCACTTCAGCCATAGTGCCACTTCTGGCTTTTTCTGAGTACTTTATTGGAGATAAGAGTCTCACAGACTTTCCTGTTGGAGCTGGCTTCAAACAGAGATCCTCAGATCTCAGCCTCCTGAGTAGTTGGGATTACAGGCATGAGCTACTGTGCCTGGCTTATTTCTGATTTGTTTTGGGGAGTCCTTTGTATTAAACACTCTACTAAAGATCAAGACTACAATGACCAGGGTACAATCTCTGCCTGCCTGTGTGTGTGTGTGTGTGTGTGAGAGAGAGAGAGAGAGAGAGAGACAGAGAGAGAGAGAGACAGAGAGACAGAGAGAGCGATGTTTTGGTGGTATTAAAGTTTGAATTCAGGTTCTTAGGCTTGTCTTGGTTCAAGGCTGACACTCTACCACTGAACCATGTGTTCATCCCAGTCCCTGCCATCCAAGGGATTCTCATTCTAGACTTCAAGAGAAATCAATAAATAATGTTAGGTATTAGGTGCCCTAGTGCAGAGAAGGGAGTATGAAGTCTGCCAGGAATTGGAGAATGAGCAGTGCTGACATTTGAGTTGGTTTTTCAATTGAATGCTTTTATTTTTCTTTTTGGTCACTGTGATGTTCAAGAAGAAGCAAATGGGAAGCATATATTAGGAATATAGTCATGGCGTAGTAAATTAGCTTTGGCAGTTACGGAGTTCTTTGCACATTTTTCTGATGTGATGATGCTGATGGATAGAATAAAAGGAGGTTTGGTGCTGCAGTGTATCCTGGAACAAAGGAATCAGGAAGCCTCAGGCTCAGCTTTTGTGCCAGTGAAGTGATCAGGATGTCCTGAGGGCTCAGGGAGAGATAAAGAACCTCTAGGGAAACTTCTCTGTAGCTGTTGCTTGCCCATATGTCAGAACTTACTCTCCCCTCAGTTCCCTATTTCTGCTTCTTCAGTTTTCTCTATTGTTCTAATTTGGTATGTGTTCTCAGAGACCTCAGGGAAGAGTACATGAAAAAAAATCTGCTAAATAAATAATAGCATGACTACTACAGATTTAATTATAGCTATACAGCTGCTTGTTTGAAGTGTTCTGCTGGAGCCATATGGTTCCTTGCATATCCCAGCCCTGGAAGGACCTGGTCTCCGTGCTTCCCAGGTGATAGATTGAATTCTCAGAGAACAAGCAGCTATGTGGAAGTCTGTAGATTGTATTTCTTACCCCTACTGTCTCTCCTCTGATGGACTTTTTTTATTGACAGTGTTTTATCTGATCCAAGTTATGAAGTAGTAAAGAGCCACTCAGATGGATCAGAGTTATGTAGACTTGTCGGCCTGCCAGGCTGTTTTGTTGCCACGTGTGATGTGCTGAGAGAAAGTACTTCTACATTTGACTTCTTTTCAAGTATTTTAATGGGTGATTATTTTAATTGTTTTCTGTCCCAGTGGCATGGTGCAAACAGGAGTGGATGAGGTCACTGGAGGGACACCTGCTCTGTTGTAGAACTGTGACCTTGAACACACAGCTTTTCAGGGTCTCAGGAGAGCCAATACTGGTCCTCGTTCCAGAATGCTGGAATTGGAAGTGAGCCGAGGACTGCATTTTTACTAGTGATAGATATCTGGGGAAAGAAGGAGATCTTTTCCTATTCTTACCGTGACATTCTGCATCCCTTCCTCCAGAGCTGCAAAAACCTAGTTTCCCATTCCTTGAGTCACGAAAGTCTTTAAGTATGAGGTAATATAAAGGCTAAAATCCTACCAGAGTTTTGGCTTTTTGAAAGTAGATTTTCAGTTCCTGTACTGTCTAATGCAATGGGCCTTTAGCTTTTCCAAAGCCAGGGCCATCTGAGCTTGTGATGAAAATCTTGGAAGTTTCCACTAGAACAATAGTCTGCTGTGTGCCAATGGTGGCTGATACCTGTAAACCTAACCAATCAGGAGACTGAGATCTGAGGATCACAGTTTGAAGCCAGACCAGGCGGGAAAGTCTTTTGAAATGCTTATCTTCAAATAACAAGCAAAATGCTGGGCTCAGGTATGGTTCAAGTGATAGAGGACCAGAGATTAATACACTGAATGAAAGTGCAAGGCCCTGAGGACAAACCCCTGAAAAAGAACAAGAAAAAGAAAAAGAAAGGCAGGTTGGGAGGCAGGTGGGTAGGAAAATGCTTGGTAAATATAAAGATGAAAAAAGTGGCATTTAATTTCAAGGTTTTCACCAAGTTAAGAACTGCTGCTCTGTGCTATCTCCTCTTAGTTCTGAGCGGAGAAAAGTTCAGGAAGGTAAAGGCCAATGAAGCAGAAGGTTTAACGCCTGAAGCCCTAGCTCTAAGGTTGGTGCAGCCTGTGTTACCTCTGATGGTTCCACCTTCCAACATCTCATGCCTAGAACTTTCGGTTGTTGAAAGCAGTCATTTTTTTTGTTTTGTTTTTAAAATTAGTGCCCCTGACTGGAATATACACAACACACGAAACACACAAAACATTTCCTCCTAAACTGTAATTTTCTCTTGAAACGCTAACCCCACTATGTGAATTGCTTGGATTTTTGTTGTTATATTTAGTTTTGACTTCATCTGATTGTTTCCTCTGCAACCTTTCTCTTCTCTTGGCAGCTGGAGGTTGTGGAGGCCATGAAAAGACAGGCCCAAAGAAACATAGGTCCCATGGTTTCCCTTATTTGCAATAACTAGTATATGTCTGAGTCAAGCAGAAAAGGTCAGATAAGTTGATGTTAGGTGAAATGGAGCCCAAGATATGTATTCAAATGTTTTTTCTTTCTTGCGATTGTTTCTAACATATTTATAAGATGATTTCTTTGTTGCTTTGTATGTCCCTCCCCCACAGTATAACCCCTGCTTTTGTATTTGAAGTTGGTATAATTTGTGGAGGGGAAGGGCAAAAACAAATCATTTAAATAGGGACACAGATGTACTCATTGCAACAATGAGATATGCAAGTCATAATGTTGAAAAATGAACTTTACAACTTTGGCCAGGTGGAAAGGGGGGGAGGAGGGGAGGATGGGAAGGGATGGGAAGGAGAAACAAAGGAGGAGGCAACAATGCTTGATAAGAAATGTACTCATTATCTTGCCCATGTAATTGTAACCCCTCTGTACGGTATTTTCACAATAAAAAAAAAAAAAGAAACGAAACCTTGTACTTCTTTTGGGGATGGGATCAGGAAGATTGTTAACAAATACTGTTTTTTAGTTATTAATAGGAAGGGTAAGAGAAATAAAGCATTCCCTCCTGAACAGTCATTCAAGAACAAATGTGTCATCCAAGGAAATGCAGAGACCTTAAAAGGTGCAGTTATCCGGAGGAATTGTGCTCATTTTGTCCTGTAGCTTCACTGAAATACCTGTACCCACCCTAGTCTCCAGTCCATCTGTTTTGAAGCCTTTATGACAGTGTGCAACAGTCTTCATCCTTCTCAAGTTAAAACTCCTGCATCTGCGCATGTGGCAGAATTAACCAACCTAGGGAGGAAGTGCACTCTATTGATGTGCATGGTCTATCCATGATATCAGCTGAAGAAAGAGATGTTTGTCCTAAAAGTCACAGGTTTTTAAATGAATTGAATGAATTTAAATTAAATATGATCACCTAGCTACCTATTTCTGCATTCCTTTGGGAGATGAAAAGTTTTATTTTTACCAAATCATCTCTTTTCATTTTTGAAATGATTATATTAAAACTGAGCTGTCATAATTATTGTCAGCATTTATTGAGTATCTACTCTGCTATTTCAGGCACTGGGTGAGGAGTTTTTACGTATTATCTATAACATGTGACATATTATCCTTATACTGTAGATGAGGAAGCTAAATATAGATAGTAACACTGTGGTTGGCTTAGCAACTGTTCTGTAGGTTAAATAAAAGAAAACTTGAGGGCACAGATATTTTTAGTGCCAACTAAATTTTCAGCGATGTATCTCATAATCAACAGTCGTGCTGAAATATTTGTTTTTAATGTTAGCGAGTATCAGGAATAGGAACAGCTTCAGTTCTTTTGTTGTTTGTTATAGACTGTCCTTTCTGATTTTTTTTGACAGTAATTGGGTTTGAACTCAGAGCCTAGTGCTGGTAGACACTTGAATTATACCCCCATTACTTTTGCTTCAGGTTTTTTTTTTTCAAGTTTTATCTCAAATCTATGACAGAACTGGCCTGGGTCATGATCCTTCTATTAGTGTTTCCATGCAGCTGAGATCAAATGATGTAAGCTGTGAGGCTTAGATCATTGGATTTAGATGGTGAGGGGAGAGAAGTATCTCAAGCGTTTTTCCTGGTCTGTCTTTGAACCATGGTCTTTCCAGTCTCTGTCTCCAAAGTAGCTAGAATTACAGGTATGAACCCCTAGAATATAGGTGGGATCATGTGGACTTTGACTGTTAAACAAATATTTATTGAACACTTAAATCTAGGCAGTGACGGCAAGGCAGCAAGGAAGCAAAGTTGAGCAACCAACCCCTGGTTTCTTTTTATAGGATACTTCAGCATCCTCTGTAAAGTACTTCTGGTCTAGTAAGTCAGTCAATGAGTGAGTTGTGTTAAATCCAGTTATGGATGTAGATGTAAGAATAGGGGAATCAAGATCAAACTTACCCTTCCTATAAGGCCTAGTTTCAGGAGTCACAAGAGGAATTTAAGTTTCTAAGGGGCAAGATAGGGAGGAGGGCAGGCATGCAGGTAAAGGGAATTTCCCATGAGACAGAATTAGGACTATTTCAAGTCTTCTTCCTTAAGTTGTGAAGTAGGAGCAAGTAACCTGTATTTAATTCCTTTAACTACTATTATTTATTTTGCTTTATTTGGTGTTTATTTGGTAAATTTGTTCATGTGTATGCGAGAGAGAGTGAGAGATAGATAGAAAATAATGAGGATCAGACCCACAGCCTTGTGCATGCTTAGACATTCTTTACTGTCAAGTTCTTGACACAGCAATGAATAGAAAGACCTTTAAAAATAATTACTTAGCACCTAGAGTTTATGGATTCTTATTTTTCCTTAAACTCCTTTTACAAATGCTCTTCTACTCTCTGCCTCTCTGATCCATTTTAATCTTACACATTGAAGCATTACTAAATACTCAAAAAAGAGGTAATTATAATTTTTAAAGGTTATCTGTATAAGAACCTAAACCAGTGTGTTTTTTTACTCTAATTTTCTTTGTAAAAGGCTCAGAGATATCATATTAAGAGCTTCTAAACTTGAGGTAGTAAAATTTATTTGTCAGACATATACAGCTTCATAGTGTAGCAAAGTAGACAGAGCAGTTGTATCTAAGAGGTCTGGATCCAAGTACTGTCCAAGTCATGGAGCTGTAGCACTATGGTAAACACTCTTACACATTTTGAACTTTAGTTTTCTTCATCTGTAAATGGCATAATACATTTTCCACAAGCTAGTTGTAAGAATTCAATTAAAATAACATGTGTGAAAATATTTAAAATTGTAAACTATCTGAATATTTTAACAGTATCATTTTTAAATATCATTTTGAAAATGTGACAGAGATTTTGACAAGTTGACTTTTAAACTAGGTCATTGCTTGAAATTTTATCCTGTTTAGGAAATCAGAACTAATGGATTGTACTTAATGTTATATTTAGTATAATAGTCATTTGCAAATGTGGTGCTTTGCAGAATCATTTGCATTAATGTTGGTGAGATGTGTAAATTTGGAAGAAAAAAATTATAAAATCAAATTTTCACCCTTAGGGGACTGTTTTTAATTTTTTTACAACTGGAAAATATAAATAGAAGAGTGTTCAACCGTAACAAAAAATACAGCTACAGGCCCACTTGGCATTTTGTCTTATTTAGTCACTTTATATTCCTTCACATTTTAAATACTCTGGAAATCAAAGACTACATCATAGATATTAAGTACACTAATATTATATATGATTGTCAGAATTTTGGATCTTCTGGACTATAAAACAAATAGCTTTTTCTAGGCTTCATAGACATTGGGTCAATGATATTTAAATTTAGCCATCAGAAATATCCTTCTAAAACATAGTTTGAAGATAACCAAAATGCCAATTAGAGCTTCTCACAAAAAAAGTTTCTAGCAATTACTCCAGTATTTCCTTTATCACATCAAAATAGTTTGTCCTATGACAATGATCAAGAATATTTGATTTAACAGCCAAGTTTTTTAATATATGTTTTTTATTGTGAAACTACTGTAAGAGGGGTTACAGTTACATGAGTAAGGTAATGAGTACATTTCCTATTGAGCATTGTTACCTCCTCCTTTGTTTTCCCCTATCATCCCTTCCCTCCCCACTTCTCCAACTCCTCCATCTCCCCCCCCCCAGTTGTAAAGTTCATTTTCAACATAGTGTCTTGTACATCTCATTATTACAATGGGTCAACCTGTATCCTTATTTCAGCATTTTATTTCCCTTCCCCTCCCCAAATTAGAAAAATGTATATACAAGATGCAGGGCACCCACTTCAAATACAGTGAAAACAGGGGTTATACTGTGGGGGAAGAACATACAAGAGAAACAAAAAAATCACACAGTACAATTTTTTTTTTTTTCTGCTTATGTGGTGCTGAGGAACTGAACCCAGGGCCTCATGCATGTAAGGCAAGTACTCTACCACTGAGCCACCTTCCCAGCCACACAGTACAATTTTAAGAAAGAAAAAACCACTTGTGTCCCTATCTTGGGAGACATTTTACTTAACATCATTTCACTTAACATCATCTTATATGGTACTATGTACATAGCTTTTGACCTTTACTGCTTGTCCTAGACTTATACTAGTTATTGCAAATAAGGGAAGCCATGGGACCTATGTTTCTTTGGGCCTGGCTTACTTCACTTAATACAATTTTTTTCCAAGTCTTTCCACAAATGGGGCAATGTTATTCTTTCTGATGGAGGCATAGAATTCCATTGTGTATATATAGCACATTTCCTTGATCCATTCATCTACTGAGGGGCATCTGGGTTGGTTCCATATCTTAGCTATGGTAAATAATGCTGCAATAAACATAGCTGTGCTGGTGGCTTTAATTTGACCTTGTTTGTGATCATTTGGGTTAATGCTCAGAAGTGGGTCATAGGGGAGCTCTATGTGGAGTCTTTTCAGGAACCTCCATACTGCTTTCCAAAGTGGTTGAACAAGTTTACATTCCCACCAACAATGTAGTAGGGTTCCCTTTTGGCCACATCCCCTCCAGCATCTGTTGTTTTGAGATTTTTTTTGATTATAGCCATTCTAACTGGGATGAGGTAAAATCTTAATGTTGTTTTGATTTGCATTTCTTTTATGACTAGAGAAGTTGAGCATTTTTTCTATTGGCCTTTCTTACTTCTTCTTCAGAGACATTTCTCTTTAAGTTCACTTATTTATTGGGTAGTTGTTTCTTTGAGGATTTGTTGTTGGGGGATTTAGTTTTTTGAGTTCTAAGTATACTTTAGATATGAGACCCTTGTTCATTGTATGGCTAGTGAAGATCTCCCAATTCGTTGGTTTTTCTATTGTTATTGCTAGCGTTGTCCTTTGCCATGTAGAAACTCTGCAGTTTCATGCAGTCCTATTTGTCCAACCTTTCTTTGATTTGTGTTTATAGGTCTTTATTAAGAAAATTTTGTCCTGTGCCAAGGACCCCTAGAGTTTCTCCTATTCCATCCTGTAATGTTTTCAGGGTATCTTCTTTGACTTTGAGGTCTTTGATCCATTTGGAGTTGATTCTGGTGTGGGGTGATATATAAGGATCTAGCTTTAGTTTTCTACAGGTGTTTAACCAATTTTGCCAGCACCATTTTTATATAATTTTTCTTACATGCTCTTGGAATAAAAGAAAATAGCAGCCTAGAAGCCATTATTTCTTAAATTCTCCTCCTGATATTTCCTAGTTGGCTTACCATGTGAGTTATAAAAGAGGTAAGATTTAGGGAATGAGCACTGGGATATGTTCAAGATGATATTTATCCAGCTAGCCAGAATTACTTGCCCTTATAAAGTAGCTTAATGGAGAGAGTTTGCCCCCTTTGCCCCTTGACCTTTCAACAAGTAAAAACAACATTCTTCCCTTTTGAAGGGTACACCAGTCAGGGTGCCATCATGGAAGGAAACACAATCCATACTAGATGCTGAATGTCTTAATATTGAACTTTCTGGTTTTCACAATCTTGTGAGAAAGAATTTTGTTCTTTATAAATTATAAATTCTTTATAAATGTTTTTCAGGAATTTTGTTAAAGCAGCACAGATGAACTAAGACAATACCTGTATAATATTGTCATTCTGATTGTAAAATAGAATATAACAAGCATTGCATATTTGTTTCCTATTTTATTAATTTCTTTAACTATTATTATTTATTCTGCCTTCTTTGAGTTCATTTACTAATTTTTTGTGTTTGCGATAGAGAGAGTAACAGAGATAGGAGATATTGAGACCCACAGCCTTGTGCATGCTAAACTTTCTTTCCCATTGGACTATATACCCTTAATACCCCAGTTGCTACTTTATTCTTAGCTCATGTGTTTGTGTGTGTGTGTGTGTGTGTGTGTGTGTAGGGAGAGAGAGATTTATGCATATATATTATACATGTATTATGTATATTAAATACTATTACATATGTATATATGTATATGTTTATAATAGTCTTTCTTTGTAGTATTTGTGGATATGGCTATGAATTTGCTGAGTGCACATGTCTGGATACTATATTCTATAAGCTATAATGTGTAACACTTTCAAATGATTAAATTGACTTTAACAATTGAGTGTTAACATATTTTAATCCCTAGGGTAAGTATTTTGCTTTAAAAAATAGATTCATTTAATATATTTTTTAAAGTCTTTCCATTTCCTTACGAATGGTGCAATGCCATTTTTTTTCTGATGGATGAGTAGAATTCCATCGTGTATATATACCACATTTTATTGATCCATTCATGCATTGAGGAGTATCTGGGCTGATTTCATATCTTGGCTATGGTACATACTGCTATAGTGAATATGGTTGTGCTGGTAGCTTTAGTTGGCCTTGTTTGTGCTCTATTGGATATATTTTTCTCTCATTTTTATAACAAGAATGTACCAATAAATTTGCAAGTAAACAAAATGGGTGGTAGGCAAGAGGTTACAAATGAATTAACTGAAGTATAGTAGACTATGGTGAGCACAAATAGTATAATTGTTTAAAAATAAAAAGTCAAAGTCCAACAAATTACGTACCAGGAAATAGGTTCTTCCAAGAGGGGACTCAGGTGAGGTCAAGGGAAAAGGAGTAGAAGAATAAAGGGGAAGGGGAGAGAATTCAGGTAAGAATTCATTGTATATACCACGGAACTGAGACATGTCAGGGAAGGAGTGGGTTACAGGGGAGGCGGGTGATGATGTTGAAGCGATGACAGATAAAGATGCATTGTATATGTAAACTGCTTTGATAAATGGCAAAAATGCAATACATAACCTAACATTAAGATAATCAGAAATGTAGTCATTTCCTTACGTATGTAACTGTAACTCTGTACATCTCCTTTAAAATAAAATAAATTTAAGGAAAGGGAAGGGATGAGTTGGGAGGAGTGGGTGAGAATGTTCAATGGGGTGACATGGGTCAAGAAGTGTTGTATTCATAAACTGCTTTGCTGAATGGCAGCTCCTTTGTACAACTACTTGCAGATAATAAAAATACTCAAAATGTAGACTCTATGAAATGCTGATCTTACTATCATTAATAAAGATATGGTAAAGTTATTCATTACTTCAAGATGTCACTTTAAAAAATTCATTTGCTGTTATTAAGAAGGTGAAGTACAGAGGGGTTATAGTTACCTAAGTCAGATAATGAGTACTTTCTTTTTGAACAGTGTCACTCACCCCTTCCCTCATGCTCTTCCAGTTTTTCCCTCCCACCCCCACCCACAAGTTGTAAAGATCATTTTCAATATAATGTCTAGTGGGTAGCACTTCTGCATTTGTTTATCATATATCTCACCAAATTATCCCTTTCAACTGAGATGTAGAGAAAGTCAATGGGCAGATGCAGAAACATACTGTATGGGGAGGTGATACTTTTTCATGCCTTAATACCTAGATAATTTTGCTTGCTTGGAGGGAGTGATGAAACATGTTTTCAGAGAGCATGAATAAAAGGGTTTCTGATCTAGGCTTCCTTGCATGTTTTTGCATCCCTTAATTTTTACATTTCTATAGTAGGTAGCTTTTCTCTAATACCATGTTGTAGGTTTCCTACAAGAGCCGATTGCATACTCAAATGTGAGACTATATAAATTCTATTAGACCAAAGTACTTTGGAGAATGCAGAGAAGTACTACTTATATCCAAAGTACTTTGGAGAACAAAGAGAATACTTATGACAGGCTAACAGGGCAAACAAATTGTCATGGGGGAAATTCATGACGTTGCACTATTACTAATATGGATGTCTTCTGAAGTGGGAAGATGTAGAACTGAGGTGACCTACAGTAATTCTGAGCTTCCCAGTTGATTTCATTTGGGAAAGAATACAGTTTACAGTTCTCAAAGGAAGAAAGAAGAGAAAGTAATCATAAAGATCTAAAAGAACATGGGAAAGAAAATAACTCTCAAGAATAAGGCTGGGGAAGTAGCTCAATGATACCTTTGCACATGCCAGGAAAGAGCACTATCATTGAGCTGCTTCCCCAGCCCTATTCTTGGGAGTATTCTGCCATTACTATCAAAATCACCTAAGCTATTTAAAAGCTATTTTAAAATCACCTGAACGAGTATCTTCTCTTGCTTCTTAACAAAGTTTGCACTTCTGTTTTATTACATGGGTGGTAGTATCTCCACATGAGAGTGATTTTAATCTTCTAAACTATGCTTTGCTTTCCATTATGTGGCCTCATATTCATGTACTAATATCCACCTGTTTTCCTGAGGAAAAAGATCATTCTTGTTTTTTTTTTTTTTTGTGGTGGTAATGTAATTGAGAATGATCTTTTTCCTCAGGAAAACAGATGGATATTAGTACATGAATTTTGAATAGACTAATACCAAATTATAATCAATCGAATTCAGTGACTGGCCTTAACTACTCTCACAAGTCATACTTTTAATGTGATAATAATGACAGAGAAGAGGTGGAGTTTAAAAACTTGCCTAGCATCAGAGCAAGTTTTTTTTTTGCATCAGAGCAATACAATAGGTTGGACCTACTCTGTGGGCAATGCTGTAGGTCTGAGGGGTGGTAGCAAAGAGACCTAGAGGACAGAATGGTAATCAGCTGTTACCATAGCCAGTTACGACTGATGAGCAGTTACCTGATGATGGGACCCCTCAGTCAAGCCTTCAAGTAGACAAACTGCTTTCACATTAAAAAGGTAGGACAATCTAAGACCTAAGTAGAGAATTAACTTTTACTTTTTTCATTAGTTTGTTCTATCTCTCTATCATCTCTCTTTTTCTAGAGAACAATATCTATATATCTATAACTATATCTATATACATATATGTCACATATCTCTGAATGTATCGTCCTAAGGAAATGACCTCTTTTACAGTTTATTCTGCATTATCTTTTCAGGATTTCTAGTTTCTTGGCAAGCTGGTGTTACGTTCATCATTCAGAAAACAAGAAAGGTTAAGGGATTGTAAGTGTAAACATTCATGGCAGAGGGTAAACTGTATATCATTCTTAAGTAATTATATCAAAACCTTGTTCTGGAAGAACACAGTATAAAGTAACTAGAAATGTGTACATCTGGGCTCACAGATCATATGATAAAACCTAGAAATTTCAATAGAGAAAACAAAACAGCCACGAAGTTGCTGAACTAGCCAAATATGTTTGGTGGTTGTAGCTCTACAAAGCAGTCATTTGAAATCAGTTTATTTGAAATCACAGTTGGCTGAAGAAATTTTCCTTTCTGTGTGTTCTTGTAGTTGACCCTTTGTAAAACCCAGGCTGGTATCCCTTGGAGAAGCGACTAATGATCTATAAGAAAGGAATGCCACATTTTATCTTTGAAATTCAATCCAGATGATTTTATTGAGAGATTTTCAAACTGACTTTGAATGTCTTTGATTTTTGTTCTTGTTTTCATTATCTTTTATTACTGTTTGTAATGCCTGAGTCCATTTAATTTTACATTTTTCCTAGTATTTTATTATTGTTTAGTTTTCCTGAGAAAGCCCACAGTTGTTTTTCATATTTCAGTTACTACTTTTTTCCTGTATCACATATTATTGGGTCCTTCATAAGGATAATTTGTGCAAATCACTGTTTGATAAACCAAAGTCATAGGAGAAAAATTATAACTTTTGGCATTCCTTGAGTATTGCTACTAGGAGTGATTGCTGTTATTTGTGCTGTCCCACTGTACAATATACTTTTCGTAGTATTTGTGTTTCTTTTCTCATTGTAGCTATTTCTGTATTTGTTTCTCTTCTATTGAACTGTGGATCTCAGGAGAGTAGTAGCTGTCCATTCTCTACAGGGCTTTCAACTAAATTTTGACCATTGTAGACACCCATGGATTTGAACAGAATAGAGTGGACTTGAGAGTGGAATTACATGAAAGAGGAAGAGATTTCTAGCTGGAGCAGTATTTTGTAATGATTTCATACCAGAGTGTGCCACATCTTCTTAGGAGACAAAGCGTCTCAGGGCCCACAGGCATATTAAAGGCTTTGAGAAAGTCTGTAGCACACAAATTTGGTTATTCCGTTTTAACTTGGTATTCTTCAGATCTGCCTGACCAAACATACTTTGCGTCTGACATCTGCAATGGACAGAAATACAATTTAAATTAATTTAGGCTCCAAAGGGAATTTATTGGCTTATGTAACTGGGAAGAATTCTTAGAGAAGCTACAGTATGATGGAGATGGAGACCGGGAACTAAGAAATCCCTCTCTTTCATCTCCCTTTTTCTCATATTTCCTGATTTCACTTCAGGTGCTGACCTTGTTTCCTCTATTGTATGGCCAGTCTTCCCTACCAGCCTTCAGCTTGGTAGGGAACAAACTTAGAAAAGAGAGAATATTGACCTCCAAATATCTATGAATTTTCACAAAGAGTTGGTCTCATGTATCTATCCTATGGACCAATCATTCTTAGGAAATCTGGAATCAATACTGAGGAAAGTATTTTACTAAGAGTGACCATATCTAGGTTTTTTATCCAATTATGTGGCCTGAATGGGTCATGCAGAACTATTTGAAGAGCTGTGGGCATCCGGCAGGTGTCCGTGGTGCCCATGTCCTTCCTGAACTGTTCACAAAAATGCTTCGCGATAGTTAAGACTTGAGTCCAGACATAAAACTGTCTTTCTAAAAGACCTGAACAATAACTAGTACCAAAATCAGTCACATTCCCTTTCTTTGTGCCCTAACTGTGGGCACTGGTGAGATCTTGTAACTGGTTCTGGGACTGACCATGCTGTGAGATATAGGGTGAATTTGGCAAACGTAGGAGAATTTCTCCTATTACTGAATTTCTCCTATTATTACCCCAGCTTGTGTACTGTTTTTAAAAACTTGCTTAGTTGTCATTACTTTGCAACATATGAAACCAGCATCAGACAGATATTTTTTTTCCCTTCAGAATTGTAATGCTAACAATCCTTCAGCCTAAATTTTGTGGGTTTTTTTTTAAAGAGGAGAGTTAGGAAAGGTTTCTTAGAAAAGCAGAAATATGAATCTCCTTTATTCATGTAACACCTGTTTATTGAACCTTCCCCCCCCCTTGCACTCTTGAAGGCATTATAACAACAAGACAGATGGCTTTTCCTACCTCCAGGGGGATATATTCTTATCTTTAATTTTCCAAACTTAAGTTTGAAGTTGATAAATACAAGGAAGCAAAAATAAAGCAGAAGAGCGGAATAAGGGGTCTCTGGGGAGAAAGGAATTGAAATTTAACCTCATGTGGGCAGAGAAAGCCTCTCTGATGAGAAAGTGATTTTGAATAAGCCATGCAAAGTGAGGGAACAGCAGATGAGAAGGACCTGAGGCAGCAGCAGGCCCAAAGTGTCTGTGGGGGGCACGGACATCAGAGTGATAGCCACCAAAAGATCAAGAGAGAGCGGCAAGAAATGAGATCAGGGAGGTAATGGGCAGCTACCCAATGCTGGTTTTACGGGTTGTCATAGAGATATTGGCTCACTTACTGAAATTGTGGCCAGTAGAGGGTTTTGAGCAGAGAAGTAACATGTTCTGACACTTGGATTTGTTCTTCTGGCTTACTTTGGTGGATTAGCTGGGGCAGAGACAGAGCAGGCAACCAGTCAGGAAAACAATACCAACCTCCAGAGAATGAACAGACATAGACCAGGGTGGTGGCAACGAAGGTGGTGAGAAACAGCAGTTCTGGCTAGATTTTAGATATAGACCCGATAGGATTTGATAATGAAATAGACCTGGTGTATGAGAGAAGGAAGAACAATTGAGGACGATGGAATGGTTTTGGCCTAAACAATAGAAGAATAGAGTTGTCATTCACTGCACAGGAAAGATGTCAGGAAAACCCAGTTTATAGGAACTGTCAGAAGGGTTCATTTTGAACATGACATGTTTATTAGAACTGCCAATGGAGATAATGTAGGCCTGCAGCTCAGGGGAAATGTCCTGGATGGAGATATAATTTGTGAGTCATCTGTGTTTTAGGCATAAAACATGTAGATTACTCTCAGACTGTGCAGACAGCAAAGATCAATCTAACTAAGTTCTGGGGTACCTCAAACACTAAACCTTTTATTTTAGGGTACATATTAGTTTATCTTAGAATACTAGTATTCTGTTACCACAGCTGAGATATGCTAAACTAAAAGGACGTATCTTTACAAAAATCTTTCAGCAGAGCGTGTAGAAGTTATGTCATTTTCTTTAGTCATAAAAGCATACTCCTAATTTTCCAGTGTGGGCAGAGTTACGTTAGTAAGGGTGCTATTGTACTAAGAAGACACTGGGAGAGTGTCTAACAGATAGTGAGATATTCTGCATGTGTTCTGAATTAGGGTGTTGCTGTACTTGAAGGTCTTTGAATCTGATTTTCAGTGGTACAGAGTCCATTCCTTCTACTCATAATATTATTGCAGATAAATTATGTGCAAAGTAGCCATTCAGAATAAAATGCTTTTACACTCCTGACACTTGGAGTGAAAGGATTTACACTTGGGCAAAGTGTGATTCAGAAATAAATACTTCCAGGGTTTCTAAAGCAGCAGCCTGAGAATGGTAGAATGCTGTTTAGAAAAGGTAGAAATGGGAAAAGAACAATGTTGTTTTACATAATGACTGTATTATGTAAGTATGACAGCCTAAGCACACAAAACCAAAATGGGGGATTAGTCAGATCAACAGTCTACCTGGAGCAGGGACTCTGATGGGAAGGTAAAAACAGATTATTATACAACTTGTGTCCTGTGGTTGGTGAGCACTGTCTCTGGAGAGAGCTTCAGAAATGTGATTGTGTATATATTTGGACCACTTGGTCATGCCCCACACTCTGCTTTGTGTTATTGTGCTTCCTGGATGATCACAGTTTTGGCAATGTGATTAGCCACTTCCCATGGCTACTGTTTTCATATCTGAAAAATCTAAAACTAACTTTTAGTAGTATCATTTATTGGAAGACTAATATTAGAAATTTTGGGAAATTCCATATTACTTAGTAGTAGTCATGGTTTTAACATCTACCTTGCCCTTGCAGTTTAATTGCTCATTTATTTTTGGTTTCTACTTAATATTTTTTCCTAATTTTCTTGCATTTTGTCAAGTAGCTTTCCCTTCTCCTTCTCCTTCTCTTCCTCCTCTTTCACCACCACACCATCTCCTGCTGCTCCTCCTCCTCCTTCTTTTCCCTCCCTCCCTCCTTTTTTCCCTCCCTACATCCTTTCCATCCTTTCCCTCTTTCCTCCCTCCCTTCCTTCCTTCCTTCCTTTTTTTTTTTTTTTTGGTTGGTCATGGAGCTTGAACTCTGGGCCTGGGCCCTGTCTCTCAGCTCTTCAGCTTAAAGCTAGTGCTCTACCACTTGAGCCACACCGCCACTTCTGGTTTTCTGGTGGTTTATTGGAGATAAGAGTTTCATGGTCTTTCCTGCTTGGGCTGGCTTTGAACCACAATCATCAGCTCTCAGCCTCCTGAGTAACTAGAATTGCAGGTGTGAGCCACTGGTACCCATCTCCTTCCTTCCTTTATGATAGTACAGGGATCCGAGCACATATTTGCTAGGCAAGCACTGTGTCATTTGAGCCATTCTGCCAGCTCCTTTTGTGTTCATATAATTTACTAGATAGAGTCTTGTTTTATGTCCAGGCTGGCACTGGCTGCAATCCTATTTGTGTTTCCCTGCCTTGTGCTGTGATAGGTTTGCACTACTGCACCCTAGCCATGGTACTTTCTAGGGTCACTGGGATGACAGATGTATGCTAAGCACACTATTGGTTGTAATGGAGTCTTACCAATTTTTTTTTCTTCTAGCTCTTGCACTGTAATCTCCAAATCTCTACCTCCTTGTACTTAGTATTACAGTCTTCGGCATTGCATATGCATGATAGCTTCCTTCTTGTATGAAATGGAGAACTATTGGAAAAATTCATATCAAAATGCCACTGACAGTGATGGAGCTCTAGGTCCTGTCACTTATTTTCCCCAAAAACTCTGAAATAGAAATTGAAAATAAGAATGTTGACATAGCCTTTTTACTAATGGAGGAAATTGAGTCATTTTAGCCCTTTCCGTTTTAGCAATGACGCATGTAGAAAGAACATTGGTACTTTTGACATGAAGAGTGGGGCATTGATGTTGGATGATGAGTATGTATCAGAATCTGTATCTTTTCTATGATCTTTCCAAGTTCTCATCTTTATCCTTCCATGATTATTGAAATATTTCCTTTGGGTTTTATAAAAGAATAATGCCTACAAGACAAGCTTTCAGAGTGTCTGTGTTAAGCAGCCTTTCTGAGAAAACCATTTTATGCCATCTTTTCCTCTCTCCCAAACCTCCACATGTCTCCCTCCTCCTCCTCGCTGTCCATTAACTTGTGCTTCTCTGCAAAAATAAGAGTCCTGAGGGGTTCTCATCACCACCTCACCAAATTCTCCAGTCATTTACCTTTGAATCCTGGTAGTATTGATGAGCTGTGTTAGTAACTGAAGCCCATCCTCTACTTCTTCTCAATAGTTTTAGGTTGTTTGAGCTGCTTTGGTAATTATTCCCTATCTTCCAGCATTATCCCGTTTCTACAAGCTCATGGTATTCATATTCCAACATGCTCTAATATCCACATTTAACAGTTCCCTTCCTCATTTCTCCTCTCTTCTTAGTAGAGATAATTTTCAAAATATCAAATACCAGTTTGCACTCCTTCACCTGTATTGTTCACTTAGTACTCTGGTATCCACTATAATTGTGCTTGTTGAGATCCCATAGCATTGCCCTCTTGCCAAGTTGATTGGTTTACTCAGTTTTTATTTTATTTCAACTTTCATCCTCTTAGGACTCAGCTGATACACTGTCTTTATGGTGACCCTTCTTTACCTGGCTGTTAGTGAAGTCCTTGTTTCCTTTTCTCTGTCTCTGTCTCTCTCTGATTCTCTTTTTCAAGGTTTTCTGGTACTGTTTTCTTTTATTTCAATGAAAAGTAGAATTGATCAGGTATAAATCTTACCCCTTTATAGACACTCACTTTCAGGGTTGTGACACCCTTATGTGGCCGTGATGTTTCCCAAATGATGTCCTCTAAAGGTTCCATCTTTCTACTGGTATTTTTGGCAGGCATCTTCTACCTATAACTCCTTACTGTGGCTCTGTTAGAACCCAGTGACCTGGCTGGCTCCCACTGTGGTACTGCGGTCTATTTCATTACTTCATTACTCCCATCTCCTCCTCTTTGCCCCTTGAGCTTCCAAAATACTCTCAGCCTCCTTCCTGTTTAGAGGCTTTGCATTTGCCATTCTCTTCAGCCAGAATGTTTTTTATCCAGGTCTTTGCACGACTTGTGACCTTGTTCAGTGTCAAATGTATTTCTTCAGCAGCCTTCTCCATCTACATTGTTTAAAAACAGTATATACTTTTTTTTTGCCCATTTCATTTTCCTTTCTTAGTACTTATCACTACATCATACCCTATCTTGTTTCCTCCATGGGTATATGAGCCATGCAGTTATACGGGACATGCAGTTCATCTGGTTTCTCCTAGTATCCCTAGGAAATAGATCATCCACTGACCCCCACCCCATACTCAATGGTGATTGACTAAATAGTTTGTATTGAATGAGTGAAAAAAATATGTGAAACAAGTTAGGCTGCACGTTGTTCTTTGTATAAACCATCATTACAGCCTTTTCTTTTTTCAATTTAAATTTTATTGTAAAGGTGACATATAGAGGAGTGACAGTTTCATAGGTACATGAGTACATTTCTTTTTTAATATATTTTTATTGTAAAGATACTGTACAGAGGGGTTACAGTTACACGAGCAAGGTAATGAGTCCATTTCCTATCAAGCATTGTTACCCCCTCCTTTATATTTCCCCTACTATCCTTTTCCTCCCCAACTCCTCCCTCCCCTTTTCTACCCCCCCCCTCCAAAGTTGTAAAGTTCATTTTCAACACAGTGTCTTGTACATCTCATTGTTACAGTGGGTAATCCTGTATCCTTATTTCAGCATTTTGTTATTTCCCTTCCCATCCCCAAGTTAGAAAAATGTATATACAGGACTCTGGAATCCAATACAGTGAAAACAGGGGTTGTACCATGGGGAAAGAACATATCAAAGAAACAAAAAAAAATCACATAGTACATTATAAGTACATTAAGAAGGACAGCAACAAAGATAAAACCTCTTGTGTCCTTATCTTGGGGTTCATTTCACTCAGTATCATTACATCCTTTTCAAAGCTACAGATAACATTGATTCCCATTAAATAATTCACTAGGACTGTTTGGTACTGGGGTTTTGGATAGGCAGATGCCCTACCAGTTGAGCCATACCTTTAGGTCTCTTTGCTTTCATTAATTTTCAAGCAAGGTATCACATTTATGCCTGGGGCTGGGCTCAATTTAGATCCCCCTACAGATGGCCGCTCGTGTACCTGGGACTACAGGTATATACCATCATGTTCAGTTTATTTGCTAAGATGAGGTCTTTGAATGTTTTTTACTCAAGCTGGCCTCAAATATGATTTGATATGAGTCATTGCAGTGAACTGCCAGTTAGGGATGGTTGTGTGAAGGGACTTTCCAAGAATGATACTGGTGATGTCTTCCTTGTCCCCTCTATGGAAATAAATTCGGTTTTCTTGGCTCTTTCCATGCAGCTGAAGAATAAGTTTATGAAAAAACTGCCACGTGATGCAGAAGCTTCCAATGTGCTTGTGGGGGAAGTGGACTTCTTGGATACACCTTTCATTGCCTTTGTTCGGCTGCAGCAGGCTGTCATGTTGGGGGCCATGACAGAGGTCCCTGTACCCACCAGGTAAGCTGCTCTCCTACGTGGGATGGTCCAGGGTGTTTCTAGGGAAGCGTTCTTCTACTCATCTGGAGAATGAAGACATGTGCAGTGCCTTAGAGAGCCTGGATTTGAAATAACTGCTAAGTATGACTTTGAAACTTTAAATTATTTGGTACTTTAGATAATAATAATAATAATTGCAGTTACAACAACAATCTACCTGCAATATAGTAGTCTATATTTATAAAAGTGTGTGTGTGTGTGTGTGTGTGTGTGTGTGTGTGTGTGTGTGTGTTTGTCCTGGAGCTTGAACTCAGAGCCTGGGCCTCATTCCTAAGCATTTTTGCTAAAGGCTAGCACTCTACCACTTAAGCCATAGCTTCAAGTCTTACTTTTTTGGTAGTTAATTGCAAATAAGAATCTTACATAGCTTAATATATTTTTTTCAAGTCTTTCCATTTCCTAACAAATGGGGCGATGTTATTCTTTCTGATGAAGGCATAGAATTCCATTTATATATATATATATATGTATATATGTATGTATGTATATATATATATGTATATATGTATGTATGTATATATATATATATATATATATCACATTTTCTTGGTCCATTCATCTACTGAGGGGCATCTGGGTTGGTTCCATATCTTCACTATGGTGAATAATGCTGCAATAAACATAGTTGTGCTGGTAGCTTTGGTATGACGTTGTTTGTGATCATTTGGGTAAACGCCCAAAAGTGGGATTGCTAGGTTCTAGGGGAGCTCTATGTGGAGTCTTTTGAGGAACTGCCATACTGCTTTCCAAAGTGGTTGAACAAGTTTACACTCCCACCAACAATGCAGTAGGGTTCCCTTTTGGCTACATCCCCTCCAGATTTTTTCATTTACAGCCATTCTAACTGGGGTGAGGTGGAATCTCAAAGTTATCTTGATTTGCATTTCTTTTATGGCTAGGCGAAGATGAGAGAAACATAGGTCCCATGGTTTCCCTTATTTGCAATAATTAGTACATGTCTAGGACAAGCAATAAAGGTCAAAAACTATGTACATATGGCCATATAAGATGACGTTAAGCAAAGTGAACCCCAAAACAGAGACACAAGTGGTTTTTTTCTTTCTTGCTATTGTTTTTAACGTACTTATAATGCATGATGTGATTCTTTTGTTTCTTTTGTATGTTCTTCCCCCACGGTATAACCCCTGTTTTCACTGTATCTGATTGTGGTGTCCTGCATTTTGTACATACATTTTTATAATTTAGGGAGGGGAAGGGATATAACAAAAAGGCTTACATACGGATCCAGGTTGGCCAATTGTAGCAATGAGATGTACAAGACACTGTGTTGAAAATGAACTTTACAATTTTGGGGGGGGGGTGGAGCGAGGAGTTGAGGAAGTGGGGAGGGAAGGATAGGAGAAAAGCGAATGAGGAAGTAACAGTACTCGATAGGAAATGTACTCATAACTCATGTAACTGTAACCCCTTTGTACAGTATTTTTACAATAAAAATATATATGGAAGAAAAAAGAGTCTTGCCGACTTCCCTGCTTGGGCTGTCTTCGGACCACGCTCCTTAAATCTCATCATTCTGAGAAGCTAGGATTACAGGTGTAAACCATCAGCATTTGGCTCTAATCCTTTAACATGCAAACAAATGCATATAGACTTTACTTCTGAAGAAACTGAGTCTGAACAACTCATCCAAAGTGATACATTAGGTAAATGTAAAGAAAATGCTTTAATTTGCTTTATGCCTTATGAGGAAATTGGTAGTTGGCTTATATACACATAGATACACAGATACATAGACACATGTACACAAATATATTTGTAAAACTCTAAGCTATGTGCTTAAATTTGTGTACTTTTCAGTTATGCCATGCTCCATGAATTTTTTTTAAAAGGAAGTGTGCGACTGATGTTACAGTCCCATACTCCCGTTGATGGCCTCGTCATCTTGCATAAACACCACAGAAATCACCCCTGGAAATGGCACAGTAGTTAGGAAGCTTGATTTATGTAGTAAGATGAAAGGGAACATCACTTCAACTTGTGCTGGGGAAGGGTTTAAGGAGAAGTGTGTCCTTCAGGATAGCATCAGGAAATTGTCTTCTGGAAGGACTTTCAGAGTGTGGGTGCTTTCAGTGCTCACCCATGGGAAGGCACTGGTGACTTTTTCAGTTTCCATGGGGACCAGCAGACCAAGCTCGATCTCCTCAGTGAACTCTGAAGGTCTCAGCATGATTAACCAGCAGTGGCAAGAGGTTCATAACTTACTTTTAGCTAAGTTAGGAAGAAAATTAGAACACTCCGCAAGGACCTACTCAATTCAGGCCATTCTCCCTGATCATACCACTAGTTTTTAACCTGTTTTTTTTTAAGTTCTTAGGCATTTATTTAGTATAGGAATAATATGTAGGGGAGTGTTTGGACAAACAGCAAGGAGATGATCTAGCTTTTTCAATTAATGGGATTAGCATGATTTGTGTTTTCTGTAACTTATCTTTTTGCTTGAAAACATTCCAGCAGAGCCTTGCAGTTCTGTCTGAGCAATCACCTGGCAAACTGCTGACTAAGACAATGGCTGAAGTCCAGCTTGGTGCCCCGATGGCTTTATTTATATCTCTTTTTACTGGGGCTGGGAAGGGGAAAAAAATGTCAAGAGGTGTTAAAGAAAATTGTACTTGCTTTCTCAGTTTCATTGCCATTTTTCTTTAGAAGCCTCAAATAAAAAATATTTAAAAGGCTTTTTAAAAACACACATGTGTTGAGTAGCAAAATATTGATACTTTTGTGTCTCTTATCATCTGCTCTTGTCTGGCTCATTCTTTATTTTTTGTGGGTTTTTTTTTGTTTTTCTTCATTACTGGAGGATAATATTAGTTTAGAGGTGAACTATAGCATTGTTTGAATTAACAAGAGGAGCCAAGCAATTCAAAGGGGATGTAATTCAATAATACCGTAAAACTATTTCAGGGCAATAATCTGAGCAGTATATCCTTGCATGTTAACATTGTTCCAGGAAACAGTTTGGTCCATTTGCTATCCTCAGGACCAGTGCTGGCTGTAATCACTGACTAGGGAGTCTCATTAGCTTTTTTGGTAGTGAGTAATGTGAAGCCATTTACAATGGCTGCATCCTGTGAAATTCAATAAAGGAAATCCCACAAGGGATGTGGTAGTTGTTGGGAAGGCTGCGGCTGTTTTCCATGATGTGCTTTAATGTGTATGCTGCTGAGTTATGTTGCAAAGTCTGTTTTGTTGCATATCTTTTTATGGTCACTTTTCCCTTTGAAGGGTGGAAGAACTTATGCTATTATTATTGTTACTATTCCTAATACATGGTAATACTACCATGAACACAGCTTAGCTCTCACAGCTCCTCTTTCTTGTATGGGGTTCATACTTTTCTCCATCTCTCTGTTGGTCTGATTTAGCTCCTGCTTGCAGCTGTACCACTGTTAACTTGGTGGGTGGATGTCTGTGTTTGTGGGAGTTCTTATCTTTTATGCAAAAGTGAACAAGGTCTGGCTTTGGAAGTTTGAGGACTTGGTAGCTTGTATTTATGATCTGTCTAGTGTCATGCAGGCAGTTTGCTTGCTATCATCTTATGTCTATTCACAGGGTGGCCACTCCCCCAGGTTTATGGGATATATATGGGATAAGTATTCTTACTTACATTTTACAGTCAAGAGATGAATGGAACTCAAGGGAAGATTCACTATCGATGCCTGAAGCAGAGTAGAGATTTTTGACTCAGAGGCCAGATTTTAGGGAGAATTTAGGAAGATACCTTGAGTAGGTTAAAGAAAAAAAACATCCATTATCCCATGAAGAGCATCCAACACTCTAGATCAGTTCATCCCTTTCAGATGCTGATTTAGACAGCTAAGGAAAATGCTTTATTCAGTAAGCAGTAGTTTTTTTTTTAATAGCAGAATGTTTACATGTTTAGTGGTTCTAGATCATAATACATATTTTGTGTTATAATGGCATACCTAAGAGAAAGAGTTGATGTTTAATTCTTTTTTTTAATTTAATTTTATTTTATTTGTGAACATACTGTACAGAGGGGTTGCAATTACATGGGATGTTTAATTCTTAAAGCTATTACACTAAACATACTAGAGGAATTGAAACAGAAGTCCTACTCATTCAATTCTGTTCTGTCTACCAGTCTAATTGCTAGCTACTTGGTATGGTATATACTGTGGTTGGTCACGATGGATTTGTGGTCCTCAAGAATCTATGTGGAAGCTATAGCTTAGCCACATTTTCCAAAAGTACTAAGTGTGAGTGATGTGCAGGCTGAGTTTATTCTAGAAATAGCTATGATATATCAGGAAGGGAGGGGGTACAATCCTTTCTGAAAAGATTGAGTGGTTTAGGAAGGCTGGCTTTTTTCCCCCTGATATTATGCACTGTTTCTGCCTATAATTATTTTGTGAATGTGTGGATAGACCATTGGTTCCGGACACAGATCATCTGGTACTTCTTTTTGTTATGGAGAATGGTAGAGGCATTTTCTGCAGATGGAATTAGTTATTTGAGAAAAGCTCACAGAAGTACAAAAGGGCCTTATAAAGACTTGCCATTACTCTGACTTATTTCTAGCGATGAGCGAGTAGAAAATCTCACTAACGTAAATTAATGTTATTTTTTTTTCCGAGCTGTCAACATTGGCTGTCCCTTTCCAGCCACACAAATGTTTTGTTTACTCTAATTTCTTAATAAAGAGAAATAAAGCTTCTGCTTAAAAATAACATCAGTCTGTTGACAAAACCCAGCTTAGGTCATGAAGGGAGTTTTCAATACATTGTAGAAGCTGAGCTTGACAGGATGTTCTTGCATCGTAAAGGTTGTAGCAGCATTTGCTGCTTTTGAGGGCTAACGGGGAGAGAACATTTCGGGCAGAACCTTTCTCAGAGTTCTCACCTGGTTTGAGTCAAGCAGACTGGATTAGCAGCTCCATAGAGGGCCCTATTCCTGCAGCTGCAACCTGTGACTCAAGGTGATGTTTGTTGCAGCTGTGGCTGTTCGGCTTCCCCGTGTCTGTCATTTAAAGAAAGTCACTTAATGAACTGTTCCTCACTGGCATATAGGAAAATTCTAACAATGTCACATGTTGTTGCAGTAGTGGTAGTGTAGTGGTGTGTGTGTGCATGTGTTCACATGTATGTGCTTTTATTTGTGCATGTGTGCGTGCATGTGTGCATGCATGCCCATACTCAGCGTGTAGGCACTGTCCCTTAGCTTTTTCACTCTTTCATTCAAGGCTAGCATTCTTCCTCTTATGCTATAGATCTATCTTTGGCTTTTTGGTGGGCAATTGGAGATAAGTCTCACAGACTTTCCTGCCCAGGCTTACCTTTGAACCCTGATCCTCAGATCTCAGATGCCTCCTAAGTAACAGGCTAGGGTTACAGGTATGTAAGCCACTGGTGTTCAGCTCAAAATGTTTTGTTTCTGTTGGACATTTGATGATATTGGATTAATAAAAAATATATTTTCAGTTTTAACCTAGATACTTTTATTACCCAGATTACTGAACTCATAAATATCTCATACACTGGGTTTTCTGTGAAAGTGGGTGTTATAGTCACCATTGATTTACTGCTTCCATTCATTGCTTGATGATATTTGGCAAACATGGGCCATCTTATGGACAATGCATGTTCTCATCTTGTAGGATTTACATTGGTGCCTCCATTGTTCTCTCAGCTCTTCAAATAGCTCTGCATACCCCTTGCCAAAGATCCTGATTGATGGGTATTAGTGACAGAGTGTTTTGCTCACTAAGATGATGAAATGTGGCTTTGTTGCCATATAGTGAACTGAGTTAGTAGTTAGTATATCAGCAACACATAATGTGTATTTGTAAACTATAATCATCATAGAGATACTAGCAAGAGGTAAGAAGAGGTAAGAGTGGTTCTGGAAAGATTTTGGATATTATGTATTATTGAAAAGTTAATATTGAGATTGTTGAAATAACAAAAAATGGTAGGAAAAGGAATCCATTATTTCAAAATGTGTGAAATAAAAGATCCAGGTGTTAACAATGTTTCTTGTAGCACTCCATCTGTCTATTTTACCTAAAATTATGCCCTTATTTTGCTTGATAGCTGGCTGTTTGTGAAAAGACAAGGTGAATTGGAAAATGTCACCAATATGAGTCATCTTTTTCTTTGGGCAGCACTGTTTGTTGTTGTTGTTGTTTTTTGGGGTTTTTTGTATGTTTTTGTTGGTCGTGGGGCCTTGAACTCTGGGCCTAGGTGCGATCCCTGAGCTTTTTAGCTCAAGGCAAGCAATCTACCACTTGAGCCACAGCACCACTTCCAGTTTTCTGGGGGTTAATTGGAGATAAGAGTCTCAGGGATTTTCCTACCGAGGCTGCCTTTGAACCATGGTCCTCAGATCTCAGCCTCCTGAGTAGCCAGGATTACAGGCATGAGCCACCAGTGCCCTGCTGCACTGGGGTTTTAATTGAAGGCTTTGTGAAGGAGGTGTGCTACTGCTCAAACCATACTGCCAACATTTTTTATTCTGCCTAATTTTGAGATATGGTCTCACTTTTTGCCTGAGCTAGCCTGGACTGTTATTTTCTTAATTATGCTTTCCATGTTCCTGGGATGTCAAGCTCACTCCACGGTGCCCAACTTAGTTTGCGATAGGGTCTTGCTAAAGTCTTTTGCCTGGGATGGCATTCAACTGCAATCCTCCCAACCTCTGCCTTCTTAGTAGCTAGGGTTATAGGTGTCAGCTACTAGCTTCTTCTCCAATCTGAGTATTTCTTAGTGGCCTTATATTTTACTTTGAGGACTAAGTATCTTTTGACTGTTTTATACTAAAAATGATTATAATTCTCATTATAACACTAAAGTAGAAGTATATAATGATACATGTGGTAGTGTGTTATTATATAGGAAGTGGTCAGCTTCAAAAGTTACAGCATCAGGGGCTGGGAAGGTGGCTCAGTGGTAGAGTGCTTACCTTGCATGCATGAGGCCCTGGGTTCGATTCCTCAGCACCACATAAGCAAAAAGAAAAAAGCCGGAAGTGGTGCTGTGGCTCAAGTGGTAGAGCGCTAGCCTTGAGCTGAAGAGCTGAGGGACAGTGCCCAGGCCCAGAGTTCAAGCCCCACGACCGGACCAAAAAAAAAAAAAGTTACAGCATCAGTTGAATTTCATTCTTAGGAGAAATAAATGACTTCTTTCATATTTGAACACTTTCAAGTTTGCTGACCATTTTAGGTATTGTGTTCACTATGATTTCAAGTGAAAGCAAGTATTCCATTCGGCTCCAGATATGATTTCTAAGCAAATAATTACTGGATCTTCTATAATTATTATGATGTAAAATCTGAATCTTCAAACTTTGATACCTTTTTTTTTCATTGTCAGCTTTTTAGGGGGTTTCTATCTCCTTTGGATTGAATTTTATAACCAAAAAATTTACTTATCCATTGAGGGGCATTTTGGAATAGAAAGTAATATAAGGAGCAAGCTGTCAATTTTTCTCTTAGGTCAAGTATAGAAGTAACTAAATAATAAAATAGGATTTAGAAAAGTAAAATGTGAAGCCATTCTTAATGCGCTCAAGTCTCGCCTAAGTGTTCTCTTCCTTGGAAGCCCTTTCCCAGTGTGACCTGGGGAAATAATTGCTGGTTAATTTTCCTCGGATGAATCACAGCTGTTGTGTATCAGTTGGGCAGGTTGATAGCAGAATTGTGCGGTGAAAAGAACAGGATGAAAGAAGGTCTAGTTGCCTATCTCTATTTGTGTGTGTGTGTGTGTGTGTGTGTGTGTGTGTGTGTGTGTGTGTTAAGAACTGAATTGAATCCAGGGGTTCATGCATGCTGAGCATACACTCCATCACTGAGCTTTATCCCGGGACCTGTTGTTCACTAAGCACAAATCATAGGCTCATTTATCATTTTCTTCTAGTTCAGTTTCTTCATCCTTAAACATGCATAGCATGCATGTATGTTTTGAAGAGAGTTTCATATAAATTTAAACAAGATAATGAATGTGAAATGCTTTATGGGTTTTCAGAAACTGTGCAAGTACATGATGTCATCATATTATTCCCTTTATTATCTCTTTGGTAGGCAAGACATGATCCCTGTTATGGTTGCGATTTATCCATTGTCACCTTTTGTACATTTTTCTTAACCACTTTCTTGGAAGACTTTTGCCCTTCCAATGTGACAGGTTAGGAATAAGCACATTCTTATAATTTCAGGACCTATTCAGTAGTTGAATTATCAAGAAAAAAACATTTGGAAAGAAAATGTGGAATCCCATATTTAACAGGTTATAGATGATGCTTATTTTGAATTTATCTCTTATTTCTCTTTCCTCTTATTGACTGTAAGCATTTGGCTCACTTGGAAAGATTTTCTTTTGCTACCTCCCAATCATGCTGAATAGAAACAGTTCTTAAAAGTATAGGGAGAGCCATTTGTCACTTCCCATAATGAGTAAAGAAAAGTCAGAGTCAATCCAGCAGCATACTAGTAATTGGATATCATGAGTTTGTTCCAATGATTCCAAAAGCCAATGGAAATGGAGAAAGAAAACATTTAAAACAAGAAGATTGATTGACTCATGGAAGTACATGAAGCTAACTTTTCTTGCTCGGTGAAGACGCTTCTCAGGTTTCTATATAACATTCTTCTTTGTTTCCACATAAACTGAACAATTAATTGTATTTTGAAGTTGTGAAAAAGAGTATTTTTAAATGACACCCAATGGTTTCATGCATTAAGATGACAGACATTTGGTTTTCTGTCCACTGAACATGATGAAATATCTATGTGTTACAGTGTCTGCTTCTTTCCTTTTCCATTAGGTTCTTGTTCATTCTCTTAGGTCCAAAGGGGAAAGCCAAGTCCTACCATGAGATTGGCAGAGCCATTGCTACCTTGATGTCTGATGAGGTAGGGGTTTGGAAAAGATGGGGTGCTGTGAATGTCCTATTTGTGTTGATTTCATACTCTGAATCGGCAGTTATATTTTATTTAATTAGATTTCTATAATTGGCAGACTTCTTCATAACACAAGATACATTCATTTGCATTAAATGAACTAATATTCCTTATACAGTACCTATACAGTACAACAAGAACCTACAGTACTACAAGAACCTCTAAATAAATAAATAAATAAATTTACAATTGCCTTTAATTAAAATGCAAAAGAAGAACCTATAGTACACATATATTTTAAATTTTTTCTTTTTCTTTTTTTTTTTTTTTTTGGTCAGAAACTAGAACTTGAATTTCGTCCCTTCTACTTTTTCTCATTGGCAACTGAGCCATACTTCCAACCCCTAAAATTTTATTGTTAAATAGTTATACAGAGAGGTTACAATTCCATAAGTAGGGTTTTGAGTACATATATCTTGGTCCCTATCACTCCTTCCATTATTCTTCCCCATTATTTCTCTCTCATCCCTTCCCTCAATTTTTACATAATTTACATTGAATATAAGGACTGCTTTATATGACTATGGTATTTTTAAACCCTGTTTAATTTTTTTTAACTCTATGTTCAAATAAAATGTTTGTTTTTTTTTCCCTCAAGGCTAGGCTTCTACCACTTGAGCCACAGTTTCTTTTCCAGCTTTTTGGTGGTTAGTTAGAGTTAAGAGTCTCACAGATGGGGCTGGGAAGGTGGCTCAGTGGTAGAGCGCTTGTCTTGCATGCCTGAGGCCCTGGGTTTGATTCCTCAGCACCACATAAACAGAAAAAAAAAAGCCGGAAGTGGTGCTGTGGCTCAAGTGGTAGAGTGCTAGCCTTGAGCTGAAGAGCTGAGGGACGGCGCCCAGGCCCAGAGTTCAGGCCCCATGACCGGACCCCCCCCACCTCCCCCCCCAAAAAAGAGTCTCACAGACTTTCCTGCCCTGCTGGCTTCAAAACCACAATCCTCAAATCTCAGCCTCTTAAGTATAGCTTGGATTACAATCATGAGCCACCAGTGCTTGGCTCCTTAAAAACACTTTTGCAAACTTTACTTGACACACAATTCTACCTTTTTATGGGTTATTATTTAGAATTTCACACAGTATACAATTTGAAATGATCAGAGACATAATTAGGTAATGATGTGGAAAACAATTAATGATATATAAAAAGTATCTAGGAAAGACTTGCCAGTTACTAGTAGCTCACACCTATAATCTGAGTTCCTCAGGAGGAGGCTGAAGATCACAGGTTGAAGTCACTTTGGGCAGAAAAGTCCATGAGACTTCATTTCCAAATGAACCAGCACAAAGCTAGACTGGAGGGGTTGCCTTAACCGACAAAAGCAAGCTGAACAGGCTGGCATTCTTGAGTTCAAACCTCATTATCAGCAAATACAAATACACAAAAATAGTAAAAATCTAGTAAGGAAGATTTTGAATGTTTCCAACACAAACATGATCAATGATTGGGGTGATAATGTACACATTTACCTTGACCTGATCACATATTTTCAATTCTAAAAATTGATGTGATAAATATTCTTTAAAATTTTGAGCTCATTGATAGGAAATGGACCTTGCTCAGGTAACTGTAACCCCACTGTACAGTATCTTTATAATAAAAATATATTGTAAAAATTTGAGCTCTTAATTGTAACCCCTCTTTACAGTATTTTCACAATTAAAAAAGAATTGAGCTCATTATATTACCTTTCTGTCTTCAAATGTATGTTAATTATGAGAATTCAAATATGGATGTAATATATTATTTTTATTAATAAATTTTATATAATCATATATAATTACATGAAGAGTGCAGTTTTGGGTATCAGTAGTACATACTTTCATGTTTTTAGAAGAAATATTGTGGGAAGGCCCAGTATATATATGCAGTATGTTTTGTTACCTGGTACTGCAAAGTTTCTAGTACTGGCTTTAGAATCACAGCCTCACTGTCATTGTAATAGTTTGAATGAATTTTAGGTCTGATAAAACTCCAGACTGCTCTTGTGGCAAAAGAAATACTTTTGGAATATAGGATTAATTTCTCTTTCTGAGTTTTTTCACTTTACTATTTCCCCAAATATTTTGCTTTGGTTTCATTCATTTGTCAGTTTCTCTAAATATTAAATGGAGAATGAGAGGTACCATTCATTTCCTTCATTGTGGGTTAATTTATTTGCATTCTATAGGCTCTTAGTCCTGTTACTTTTTCACTTCTTCCTATTAATATGTATCAGGCTGTAAGTGACTTTAACCAATCTAGGGATTAACTTTTTTCTTACAGCAGAAAGTCAGACTTTAGGTAGTTTTCTAGGATTGCTTTAACATGGTTGCTTAATGATTGAGAGGTCAGCCTCTGCTTTTGTGCTCTTAAAATACCAAGTTTATTTTTTCCTACCAATAAAAACACTGAAAAACAAAATTTGCCTGTGTCAGCACATCATCCCAACTACATTCAAAATGGGAAAAACGTTTTAACAAGTGTTAAAACTCCCATGTGGCCTTTTCTTACATCTCATTGATTAGAAATGCCAGTTTCTATTTGCAGGATTGACAGGTAGCGTGAATCTTAGACTCTCCAGACGATGTAGTAAGGCAGGGTCCACCACCGAGGATATTCTAAACCCTTTTTATTGTACTTTCCTCAGCCTTACAACCACAAGACCACTGTTATTTGATAACTAGCTCTTAAAAATGATTTTCCAGAAGAAAGTTAGTAGAAAGCTTTTTATTTCTGACTGGTAGTACCAAACCTTTAATTTGAGGCCCTACTTTTGCTAGGCAGGTACTATTCCTATTGAACTACAACTCCCCCCCAATTTTGTACTGGTTGTTTGCTGAGGTCAGGCATGTGCTCTAACTGTCTTTGATTTTGGACTTCTCATTGTAGCTGGTATAGCAGGTGCACAGCATAATGCCCAGATTCTCCCTCTGATATGGAATCTTAAGGACTTTTATACCTTGCCTTGAGATGCAGTCCTCCTGATCTTAGCTCCTATGTAGCTAGTGTGACAGGTACATGCCACCACACCCAGCTGTGGGTTGACAAAGGGATCTTGTGAACTTTATCGACCAGCCTGACTTTTTACTGAGATCCTCCTGTCTCAGCCTCCCGGGTAAGGATTATAGATGTGAACCACTTGAGCCTGACAAAAGAAGGCTTGAAAAATAGTCAAGAGTGTTTGATGGGGCCCCTCTTCTCTTCTAGTGGTTAAGGAACTTAGCATGCGAGATATTAATGATGTGGGTGATATGTGGAACTTTCAGGTCATCAACTCAGAAGAATGGAATGATTCATAAAAATGATTGTATACCTTTTGGAAACTCTTCCTCTAGAGATGTGTACAGAAAATGTGAATTTTTAGTTGCCTTTTATGTATTTGTAATTACATTGCTAAAAGATAGACCTTTGTTTTGTGTTCTGCCAATATCACTAGATTAAAAAAAAACAACAGTTCACATGCTATTTATGTATGAGAACTACAGTGTTTGAGGTTTAATCTGGACTTAACACTCAGCATGAACTTTTCCTTCTTAAATCAACACTTGTTTGTCCAGTAATTGACTTCAGTGAATAGCCTTTCAATAGATATTTTCCCAAAGCATTTTCATCTGGCTTCTAGAAAACTGTGGTAGCTTACTAAAAGTAGCCTGAGAGACATGTAATTTTTACAGTTTTGATGGGGGGGAAAGTCATTTTAAAAAACAGCAATTTCTTAAAGCCCCTATCATTGTATTTTAAGATCATTATCTGAATACCTAAATACTTTTGAAAAACCTGAATATAGGCCATATTAAAAGATAGTTATAGGACTATCAGTGGGAGATGGATTGCATTATTTAGGATTAATGTGGTATGGGACATGTGGAAATTTCTCTTTTACTGTCCTCTAGGTGTTCCATGACATTGCTTATAAAGCAAAAGACAGGCATGACCTGATTGCTGGCATTGATGAGTTCCTAGATGAAGTCATTGTCCTTCCGCCTGGGGAATGGGACCCAACGATTAGGATAGAACCTCCGAAGAGTCTTCCATCATCTGATAAAAGGTAAAGTACTAGGCAGTTGGGAGTTTTCAGGTACTAGGATACTCCTGAAAAGGAGGTTGCATGTGGAAAAGGAAGTGGAGTCAGGCATCACCTTGATATTTTCAGGTCTCTAGGGTGTATTGCCTCAAATGAATCACTGATATGCTTCGATTTCACATTCCCTGATACTGTAGGATTTGTGTTGTAGAACACATTGTACATATTTTGATGTTCCAAAGTGAGGACAAATGAGAGGATTCAGATTGTGTTGTTGGAGTGTATTGCTGACATTCTTTGGGTATATTTTGGGGACTCTCTGTAGGTATCCAATAAAAGACCAGTTTACTTTAAATTTTGAAAGATTTAAAAGGTGAAGAAAATAGTCAAAACACTTCATATGCATGTGTGAAAATGGAACGTGACAACTTGGTGAGAATGGTTCTGGAAAAGAGTGGGGAGAGAGGGAGAATAGTAAAGGAATGGTTATGATCAAGAAGCATAGCACACAGAAATAGACTTGTTAAAATGAACTCCTTTTGTGCTACTACTTGATGTCAATAAAACTGAATTGAATTGTCTAAAAATAAGAAAATGGGTAAGGTAGATGAGGAGACCAGTTCCTGGGAATATATTATTTCCCAGGTAGCACAGTTTCCCTCTTCTAAGATATGCAGTTAATTCAACCTCTGTATTCATCCAATCATTTTTCTTCATTCTCTATAGAACACTTTAAGAATTATCCGTTGTGGAAAGATTTGGAAAAAAATTATATTAAGTGAAGTAAGCTAGGCCCAAAGAAACATAGGTCCCATGGTTTCCTTTATTTGCAATAACTAATATATGTCTGAGACAAACAAAAAAGGTCAGATAAGTTGATGTTAGGTGAAATGAACCCCAAGATAATGTTTTTTTTCTTTTTTTCTTTTTTATTGTGAAAATACCATACAGAGGGGTTATGATAACATGGACAAGATAAGAGTACATTTCTTATCAAGCATTGTTGCCTTCTCCTTTGTTTTCCCTTCCCATCCCTTCCCCCTCCCCTGGGGCCAAAGTTGTAAAGTTTGTTTTTCAACATAACCACTTGTACATCTCATTGTTGCAATGGGTCCATCTGTATCCCTATTTAAACGATTTGTTTTTTTCCTTCCCCTCCACAAATTATACCAACATCAAATATAGTGAAAGCAATGTTTTTTTTTCTTTCATGTGATTGTTTCTAACATATTTATAAGATGATTTGTTTGTTGCTTTGTATGTCCCTCCCCCACAGCATAACCTCTGCTTTCACTGTATTTGAGATGTACAAGTTGTTATGCTGAAAAATGAACTTTACAACTTTGGCTGGGTGGGGGTGGGGGGAAGCAGAGGGGGAGATGGGAAGGGGAAACAAAGGAGGAGGCAACAATACTTGATAAGAAATGTACTCATTATCTTGCCCATGTAATTGAAACCCCTCTGTACAGTACTTTCACAATTAAAAAAAAAAGAATTATCCATTGTTAGGATAGTAGAAAAACATAGTGGCCTTTTAAAATATTTCCACTCCATCTCTCTATTAGCTAGCACAGGATACAGCTAAGAAGCCAATGAATACAATAGACTAATATCCATTTGGGCTCTGTTGTCTTGCTTAGAAAGAACATGTACTCAGGTGGAGAGAACGTTCAGATGAATGGGGACACGCCCCATGATGGAGGACACGGCGGGGGCGGGCACGGAGACTGTGAAGAACTCCAGCGAACTGGACGGTAACTGATGGGTCTTCTTACCAGATGGATCTTTTTCCTTAGACCTAAATTTCTCTTTCTGAATTCACCTTCAGCATTTTTTTCATTGTTTTGTTCATTTGTTCAGTCGATAAATACTTCTAGTTGAATCTATTCGTCACAGGCCCTGGGGATGCAGCAATGAAGTAAACAAACTTCTTGTTCTTATGGGTCTTCTTTTGTAGAGACAAACATAAATAAATAAATACAGCAAGGATTTTATAGTAAAAATAAAGAAAAATAGGGATGGAGGAATGGTATAGCAATTTTAGGTGGGATGGTCAGAGAAGGCCTTATGCAGAATGGCAACGTTTGAGAAAGTGTGGGGCGGAAGAGGGATGTACAATGCCCCAAGGATTGGGGGCTGGCATTCAGACAGGGGGAATGGCCACTAGAGTGACTGAGCGATGGCAGAAAGAGGGTTGACACACTGGTAGGTGAGTATAGATGGCAGATGTACTTTCCCATGGCTTTCACAGTTGCATCTCCTCCCTGTGTGCCTCCTCAAATGTGCGCAACATGTAATGGAAATTTGCAGTCCCAATTCTCTGTTGCATCTCCTTATCCTGGAGCTGGGACTGCGGCATACCCACATCTCCACAGCTAATTGCTTTTCATGATAATTCTCCCTTCTCTACTTCATTTGTGTTAAGTAACACTTTAAGTAGGAGAATCATTTCATAAAGAGAGAGATTCTCATTAATCTATAATATTTTCATAATATTGCACTATTAAAAAGTAATACTCTTATCTTTTTAAGAGACAGTAAGGGGAAGCACAGAAATTATGGGACAAAGGGTGAACTAATTCACCAGTGACATTCACTAGATACTATGTGAACAATGAACTATATAACTTGGGGGATGGAGGTTTGGGAGGGAAACATTGGGAGAAAATGAGGGAAGAGGAGACGAGAAGGTACTCATTACCAAACTTATGTAACTGTAACCCCTCTGTACATCACCTTTACACTAAAAATAAAATTGAAAAAGTGATCATTTTAAGACAATTACATTGTTTTAATGTGCAATCACATCTAAATGAATTGTTTTTCTTTCTTCTTCCTGTGGATCCCCTTGGGTTTCTCTCCTAAATACATAGGAAATTACTTTCTTTTTTTTTCTCGAAGAAAGAACACACAACCTTCTTTCCACTCTTCTTTTCTGAATACAGTCATACATTGCTCAATGGAGGGAATATGATCTGAAAACTGTTGTCTTTTAAGCGATTTCATCATTGTGCAAGCATATGGAGTGCACTTAATTTCACCCTAGGTGACATATATCAGTCACTTGATGTGGCCTCTTGGTGCAACCAAGAGACGGAGGAGGTAAAGACTAGGCTGGTACCAATGTAACACAGTGTATTTTTTGCAGTTAACTTATTTTTATGAGTAGGAGTACTCTAAAATAGAAATAAAAATATAGTGTAGCAAATACATATACAGTAACACAGTCATTGACTCTCAAGTGTTATTTATGTATGGTGAAGCATTGTATGTCTCTACTTTTATGACTGACAGTTGCAGTAGGCTCGATTGCATCCACATTACCGCAGACACATTAGCTATGCCGGGCACAACACAACGTCTTCATGGGTAAGAATGTCACAAAGCCATAATATTTTTTCAGCTCTTGTTATAATCCTGTGAGCCCATCATCAGATAGGTGGCTCATCTTGATGAAAACATCCTTATGCAGTGCTACTGTAGATTTTTTTCCAAACCATTTCCTTTTGGATTTTCCTTTTCTCCTCATATCATAGAAATGAGTTCTGGGATTTCATTTTCTTGAATTTCATCAGACTTTAATTCCACTCCCGTGGGCCTGGTGACATGCACACGCACACCCCTGTGAAAACCAAGAAAGTGGAAGTGAGGTGCTGGAGGCCACTGAGGTCCAGCCAGGCAGACTCTAGATAGACCAGAGTGGAAATCCAAATGATGGAACCACAGAACTGTTAGGTCTTGGGAAGGGATCACTTTAGGCATGTACACTGCATGTACCAGGAAGGCAGGGGCATGGGGTTTGGTTGGGAAGTAGGGAAGTAGGCTGCTATACAAGTCATTCCACTCAGGCAGTGATGCTGCTGGGGGCTCGGTTGCCCTTTGTCTGCCACACACCTGCATGGGATCCTACTGTACTGCTTCAGGTCCCAACCCCAAAGTCCCCTTTTCAAGGAGCCTCTCCTGCCTAATTGTATCTATAATTTCTAAGACCTCTTTCTCAGTACTAGATAACCATCATCTCTACTTTTAATGGCTACTGGGGACCAGTGGTTTTAATTCCAAACCCTGCAATGGTTCTGCTGTGTGCCTATCTTTTAGCCAGTTAGCTATTTGGAATGCTTCCAGAAACATTCAACAACATCCAGCCTCATTGTCTTTTTTATGACTATATTTTACTCATATTATACTTGCATTTCTTGTGCCAGTACTAGGGCTTGAACTTAGGGGATGGAGGCAGCCTCCTTAGTTTGTTTTTTTTTTTTTTTTTTACTCAAGGCTGACACTCTGCCAGTTGAGCCACAGCTTTACTTCTGACTTTTTGCTGGTTATTATAGATGAGTCTCCCAGTCTTTCCTGCCTGGCTTTGAAACGTTATCCTTAGATCTTAGCCTCTTGAATACAGAGGCTTACAAGCATGAACCACTGGGCCTAGCCTATTTATCCTATTTATAATTTGCTCTCACTCTGTTCCCTAAAAGTAAACTCCACAAGGGCAGAGCTGTGTTGTTGACCATTGTGTTTCAAGCACTCAGAATATCCATGGTGTAGACATAAACAAAGGCACTCCATAAACATTTATTTGTAGAATGAGGGCATGCAGGAATGAGGGTGACAAGATTATCAAAGGCCTCCTATAATCTACATTTAGATGTTTTCCTTTAGAGAATGGAAAATTTTCCTTTATCTGCAGAGTTCTCTCTCATCCAAAGAACAAATGGCTGATCTATCACAAGGGAATAATGTGGTACCTATTTTGGTAACTGAAAAAAAGAGAAACAACCATATTTCTCCACAGTTTTCTGGTCTCCTCTTAAGTAGGACTGTATGAAATAGTATTTTGACTCACGCATTTTCAGTAAAGATCCTTTGTGGTTCAGTGAATTAGGCCCTGATGACTTTGGTCACTGATTGTTATATTTGGTCACATGTTTTGCTTTCTCACTCTCAGGTTCTGTGGTGGATTAATTAAGGACATAAAGAGGAAAGCACCCTTTTTTGCCAGTGATTTTTATGATGCTTTAAACATTCAGGCACTTTCTGCGATTCTCTTCATCTATCTGGCAACTGTAACGAATGCCATCACGTTTGGAGGACTGCTCGGGGACGCCACTGACAACATGCAGGTGGGTGTGATTTTGGGGAGTCCACAGATAGTACAGCCCAGATTGTCTTCCTCACCCCTGCAGCTCGGTTAGAAGCAGATGGCCTTTCAGTTACTCAGCGTGATTTTCTTTCTTGTGCTAGCTCCTGCATTTTACTTTGCTTCTGGCTTGCTTCTGTATTTCCAGCATGTTCGTAATTACAAAAATAGCTTGATGAAATCTGGCTTGAGTCATAAGTGGGGAAAAGAAGGGGAGGAAATGAGGAGCTACAATTCTATTTGGGCAAAAGCATATCAGCTGCTTTGACTGTGTGCAGTGCATCAGGTTTAGATGTTCCTGGAATATATGGCCTGTATTCTATTACACTGGGCACGGCATACTCTTTTAAGAATGTGTAGTTATTTTTCCCCTTAATGCTTGCAAGAGCAAAGCAAGTCATCAAAGCATTGAGTGGCTGAGATTTGCAAGCCTATTGGTAGAGTTCAGCTTTCATGTGTAGCAGCCAAGAGCTGATTCTTCTCTACCTGGGTCTGTCTCATTAAGGTATGCAGATTCTGGCATGAATAATTCTCTACCATTAATTGTAACCACAGCAAGTTGGTTACCTTGAAGGTGATATTCACCTTCCTTTTATATCAATAGTAGTCACAGGTTTAGGGAAAGAAAGCTGTTGTAAATTTCCCTAATCAGTCAGAATATAGATATAAGACTAATTGTATTTTGATCTAGTTATTAAAAAACATAGGCGGGGCTGGGAAGGTGGCTCAGTGGTAGAGCGCTTGCCTTGCATGCATGAGGCCCTGGGTTCGATTCCTCAGTACCACATAAGCAAAAAGAAAAAAATCCGGAAGTGGCACTGTGGCTCAAAGTGGTAGAGAACTAGCCTTGAGCTGAAGAGCTGAGGGACAGCACCCAGGCCCAGAGTTCAGGCCCCATGACCGGACCCCCCCCCTAAAAAAAGGCATTTCCCTGTGTACTCAGCATAGAGGAGTGAATGGAGCTGATATTGTCATGAAATAGCCCAATTCAAACCCTTTTCAAACTCTGTCCTTTCCTTTTATTACTTATCAGTGTTTGAAAATGTAACATTTCAAATGCTGCTGGCCTTATTTTTTTCAATGCAGTTAATTACAAAAAAAAATTACTTTTTGGGACATTCAACTTAGATCCTTGTGCTTGTTTCCGATCCACTGTTCTATTGCATAAGCCACAACCCCTGCCCTCTAAATTTCTTCTGTAATATTAATATAAAATGGAAACCACATCCCAAGTAAAAGAGGAAAAACTACTTTAAGCAACTGTATTTTAGTTTAAGTGTATTTATATGTTAGTCCTTATCTACTGCTGTATAACATATTACCTCAGAACTTAGAGGCTTCAAACAACCATTTGATATTTCATGGCTTTAGTGATGATGCTCTCAGCTGAGTGGTTCTCTCTTTAGTCCCTCATCTACTTTGCAGTCAGATGGCACTGACTTCTAGATCTGAGAAGCTCCTCAGCATATTAAACCAGCTTAATCCTGAGTCCTCAACGTGAAACTACTCATTGATTTTTTTTTTCAGTTTAACAACAACACACATACACACACAATCGTTCAGATTGTTGGGATCCCTCAATCATTTCCAAAGGTTGAAATCACCCGGCCTCTCTGTTCACACATCTGGTGCCTGGGCTGGCATGTCTGGACAGGCTATGACATAGGGACAAGACAAGCTTAGGCTTCCTCACACTGGGTACTGTGATGATTCCCAAGAACTCAGGCTTCATGAGAAAGAGATAGGCATTCCTCATCTTGGCTTATTCTTGTGTGAACATGTACCCAACATGACTGGATAGTTCTCATTTTCAAAGAGAAACTGGAAACTTCAAATTCTTTCTGAAATCTTATGACTTTCAAATGTTGGCCTCGGATGAACAATTCTGAAGTAACATGGTGCTAACTAAAGACTATGTCACTCTGGGTTGCCCATGAGAATAGCTGCATGGGCTATAGAACTGAAGCCTGCTGGACACAGAAGTTAATTACTCAAAGAGAGCATCTCCTTCCAATCCTTCCCAACCTTATCTTCATTCATGTGACAGAATTTATAACAGTAATGTTAGCCATAGAATTTCTATATAAACTCTGAATTATATCCAAGTTGAGTGCTTATTTCTCATCTGGTTTGGTAACCTAAGATCACGTAAGCAGATTGTTCAAAAAATAAATGGAAAAGTAAGCACCAGGGAAGCATGAGGTCATCATAAAGACAATTCAGGCAGCCACATACTAAGAAAATGAAGCGAGTAGGTGGGTACCTGTGGCTTATACATGTAACCCTAGCTACTCAGGTAGTAGAGATCTGAGGATCGCTGTCTGAGTCCAGGCTGGGCAGAAAAGTCCATGAGATTCTTCTCTTCCGTTAACCACCCAAAATGTAGGTAGACCTATCGCTCAAGCTAGCCTTGAGCACAAAAGCTTAGGCATAGTGCCCAGGACCTGAGTTCCAGCCCCGAGACCCGCACAAACAACAACAACAACAACAAAAAACAACCAAAACCTTTTTAAAGGATGTTCTTTGCACTTTAACAGGAATATTGGGATGCTTTTTTGTGTGTTTCATGCCTTTTTGAACAGAATTTCATCTATGTGACATCATAAGACTTACTTACATTTAGAATGCAGTAGCTTGGATGAGTGGAGAAGAATGTCAGAGCCTGTTTTGATTCCTACTATGTGAATCAGTGTTTGAGTAAGTTCTTGGCAAAGTACTCTGTGGTGCAACCATGTAAGCAGCATAGGACTTCCCCTTGCTGCTGGGTTCTGAAAACTTAAGTAAACATAAATACATGATGTTAATAATAATTTTTGGATGTTACTATTAGGAGTTGAGATTCTAAGTAATGCAAACTTACCATATTTTCTAGACACAATTGGATTATTGTGTTCATTGATTTGTTGATAATTTTGGCAAATCTGTGAACATATTTTTTTAAAAGTCTCTGAGTGGAAATATTAAGGAGCCTATTTCGTCACTTCCGTTGCCTTTTTCTTTTAAAAACCATATTGGTAAAGTCCTCCTCCTAGATTACAATTTTCCACTTGTAGAAGTCATAGTGAGTGACAGCTGAAATACTGACAAAGAGGGATAAAGAAAATGATTATATATAATATGTAACATATAATATACCATATCGTATTATATGTGTTATATATAATACTTTGTGTAATATATTGTATATATAACAAATAATTTTATAGATTTGGAGCTAAGGCCCATGTCATTTCACAGTTCAATGGCAAAGGTGAATTTATGAGTGTCTACTCTGTGTTGAACACTATTTTAAGTACTAGGGGTTCAGATAGGTGAGTAAAATAGGTAAGAATCCCATACTGGTGTTATTTACAGCCAAGGTTGTTGATGAAAGTAATCTTTCTCAGTGCTCCCATGAGATACCAGTAGTGGTGTGTCGTAGGTTTATTTAAGGATTGAAGTCCTCTGGCTTCATTTGGCCTAACACTAGAGCAAGACTGACAGGGTAAGACTTGGCAGAGCCTGACATAATTTGCAGTAGTATCACATGCTTTCAGAAACGAGGCAGTGGGTTATTCTCTCAAGCACAGGCAACTCCAGTGAGTCAATGGAGAACAGTGTCTTTGCTTTTAAAGGCAGATAGCTCAGAGATGGTTCTCACAGGGCCTTTATTGTCAGGCTGCAAATAGACATGGGTGCTGCGTAGAAACATGTTGTGAAAACACGGCTGAGTCACGGAGTGAGTGTTGTCTAAGCAAACTCTTCTGCCAGCTTCTGCTCAGGAGGTCTTGCCTGTTTGAAGTCAGGAATGCACAGTGAAGCATTTATTTTAGAGCTGATGATACCTATACAACTATATAAAGTGTCTGCATTGTATCTATTTAGTATACATAAGTATCTTATTTTTGTTAGCATAAATTAATTGTACAAAGGTGTTTTGTTGTTTTATTTACCTACATACACATCATGTACTTTGATCAGAATAACCCTTCTTATAATAATCTTTCTTGAACTCTTCCTCTTTCTCCACCTTTAACAGTTTTTGGTGGGTTTTATTGTACTATTTACAAACATTTTCTCCTCCTCCTTTCCAAGTAGTTCCCCCATTACAGTCATATTATTATTAAATGATATATATCTTTTATGTATATACTATGTATTTATTATTTCACATATTACATATATCAACAGAAGCAGTTGTTCTTGGGACTTGTATAGATCATTTCCCATGAGCCTATGTTCAAAATGAGAACAGTTAAGGTTGAGATGGCTCAAGTATTACTAAACTATAATGGCAACATAAATGATATCACAAGAAATCCCCCATCTTGGCATACATATTTTTCCCATCAGGCAGCTAGGAGAAGATTGTGGGACTTAACAAGTAGGTATTCACAGGTATCCATAAATTTCTAGTTAAGTAGACCTTACATTTATCTATGGTCCAACCCCAACTTGTATCAGTCTGCTTCTTGTCCTTAGAGTTTAGCAATGAAGACTAGAACATAAGCTTCCTGAAGTCTAGGAATAGTACAGTAGTCAACTTTTTCAGCAAATTGTATCAAAGTGGTACTCTGGTTTCGCTGATGTATTCTCAAGGGAATAAAAGATCTTTTTCCTTACTCTTCTAAAATATATCTCTTATATAACTGAACTATCTATAGCCATTCCTGCCATATCATCACTTTGTAGTCGCAGTTGCCAAGCAAGTATACCATCCTATCCATCCAGATACTTCTAATTAAGTCATTAAAAACCAGTGTATAAATATTTTCTACAAGAATTTATTATGTTAAGGATTTTCTATTCAAAGAAATAGAAACTGAACAGACGCTTGATGTCAAACCTCAGTCAACAAATGTTTATGGATTACTTAATATCTGGACAGGATATTAGTATAAAGAATACCTTTTCATACTTTGTAGCCAGTCTAGTGTTATAAAAATTGTTCTTAGATTTATAGAATACAGAAAAACATTTTAATTTAAACCCACACTTGACTGTGAATGACTAAGCACAGTCTCGAGTGAAGACTGACTGGAGAAAGCAATTTCATTTTTTTCAAGAGTAAATATATTCCTATTTCACAAACCTTTGAGCAAAAGAATGCAGTAAAATTTTTAGAATTCTGTGAATTTTGTGATATTTATGGTGCCTAACAGAGCACATTTTGAGCAAAGTTGTCTCATAATAAGGAACATTTATAGCTGGCATCTCCAAATTTGAGGCTTTATTTTAACATACTGCTGTGCTGAGAATTTTTAATCAATCTGCTTCAGTTAGAAATGTATCATTTCTTATACACTTAAAATATTCCTCAATAATATAGATTCTTCTTTACAAAGCCTATCCTATACAATTTATAATAGCAAGATTAATACAAATGGGTAATTTATTTGTTGAGAATGATACAATAATTTCAGTTCACCTGAGTGTTATACTTTGGCACCAAATGCATTTCATCCTTTAAGTGGCACACACAGTGATGTGTTAATGGGTTCTAGCAGCATATTCTAGTTTTAGAAAGTTTTGTAAGAATAGTGTGTTGGAATGAAACAATCTGATTCATTTGCTAGGCAAGCTTAAGTCAATTTCCTTATGGCAGAAAAAGAATTCTGTATTGATTATTCGTAATGAAGACATATTGGTTGATGTTCCTTCCAGAAAGAAACATTATTAAAGGTATGCTTTTTCTTGCGTAAGTTCTGAATTCAACTTGCTAGTTGAAGTGGAGTAATTTTAATTAGGTTAGTGCTTTCATTTGAAAGGTCTTTGTCTATATTTCTGGGGATCAAAAGTGATGATTTGGAGCTGGGCGCCAGTGGCTCATACCTGTAATCCTAGCTACTAAGGAGGCTGAGATCTGTGGATCATGGTTCATAGCCAGCCCAGGCAGCAAAGTCTTTGAGTCTCCTATCTTCCATGACTGACCAAAAAAAAAAAAAGTAGTAATTTGGGGAATATGGGAATCCCAAATGATGCTATATTTGAAAATTATTTTGTGTTTTCGATGAGCACAAAAACTTTCAAAAGTTATTTTGAAAATTGCTTTTCAGTGTGTTTCTTCACATCTTTTCATACATGATTTTTTCACACATTGTAATATGTGTATGTGTATTTATATACACATACACACAGATTCATATTTAGGATTTTATATAAATGAGATTATATAGTGTTATTTTATAACACTGGTACTTTATGGACATTTTTGTACTTCACTAGAGTCTGTAACATAATTTCAAATAATGTATGTACATGATACATGTACTACAATTTATTTAATAAATTTCCTTTTGTAAGACTTACAGTTTTTCTCAGTTTTCTTTTTTACAAACAATAGTGTGATGCTTAAATATATTTTCATTGTTTTGTGTGTATGTGAACTGGGGCCTTGTATTGTTTAGCATTTTTGCTGAATTCTGGTACTCAAGTCTTGGGCCACACCTTCACATGTGGTTTTTCAGACGTTAGCTGGAGGTAAGACTCTCATGACCTTTTCTGCCTCTGCTGGCTTTGAAACTTGATTCTCAGATCTCAGCGTCCTGAGTAGGTAGGATCACAGGAATGAGATACCAGTGCCCAGATTATATTTTCATTTCTTTAGTGTTTATGTGCTAGTTTTTAAAAATTTAATTATTTAAAATTTTTTTCATTATTCTTTATTCTTATATTTGTTATTCCTTTGTTTTTGAGAAAGGATGTCTTATTCTTACTCAGTTCAGACTTGAGTGATTATCTTCAACATTTTTATTAGATTCCTTTACATTTGTGTCCTTGGTAGATTTTCCTCTGCGGACTTTTTTTTCTCCTTACTTACAATAAATGCGTATATGATATGTATATTTTTCTTTGCTTGATAGAAATACTACAAAATATGTTTTAATAGAGGTACTATACAGTTAAACTCATTTGTGATTTCTTTTGGCATATATATATATATATATAATTTTCATATAGTTAAAAACCTTCATTTTTGGGGTGTGTCTTCTTTTCATGATATGTTTAAAGAAATTTTCCCTACCCTGACTGAGACTAGAATAATATTTGCCTAGATATTTCAGCTCTTTTATGTTTTCATTTAGATTTTTTATCCATCTGGAATTGATTCTTTTGTAAGGTTACACTGGCACTTGATGTTTCAGATACACATTCATAGCTCTTCAAAGAATGTCAGGCTTCCATGGCTTTCATTCCATTTGGTTCAACTAGGGACCAAAGAACTTTGGTATCTTGGGGCTTACACTTTTTCTTCGCATAGAAAGATAATTTGTCTTTCAAGTCTACCCTTTGATTCAGTCCCTGCTGATAAGTTAAAGAGAAATCCTACTTATGATAACAGAACATATTAGGCAGAGTGTGTGGTAACACAGTTTGGAGGCTCTGATCTGACAGTTGAAAAATCACTGATTTATAGGCATAGCTCCACTGGTGAAATAAAAAATGAGGATCATTTGTCCCATTTTCTTCACAGCATAGATGAGTGGTCTGTGTAATTGATTGTTAATACTTTTTTGAGGGAGTAGGTGGATTGTTATGAATGAATGTACCTCAGTGTTGGGCAACAGGAAAATCGCTTGAAAACTTAAAAAAAAAATCATGACTCCTCAGGCCTCATTTTCAGAGACCTGTTTCAGTTGTTCAGAGTGGAAACCAAAAATAAGTTTTAATTTAATTTTCAGGTGACTTTAATTTAGATACTCACTATATTTCTTTACTTACTTTTGAAGATGTGGCTTGGGTTTATCTGGGGATCTGATTTTAAAGTCTTGCAGGTAATTCAGATTTCACTGCCTGCTTCATTTTTCTTGGCTAAACCTTACATTCAAAGATTTATCTAGAGAAAATTTAGATTATTACCATGTTACACAGTTCATATAGATTATCACAAATATGGGCTAGGTTTTACTTTTTAATGGCTAAAACAAGAAGAAAGCTTTAAAAATGCTTGAAGTATCACACTGATACTGGAAAATGCTTTTTATCATTTAATGCACTGAAATATTTCCTTTTCCAAGTCTTACTGTTTTGTATACTATCAAAGATATAGAAACTTTCTGTTTTCTTAGGCTAAAGTGATAACTTTTCTTCTTAGTATTGGCTCCTGGCCTCTTTGTATCATTTCACCCAACCCCCTAAACAGTGTACAACTATTAATCCAAATAATAAGATCCTGTATAAGAAGTACATGAAAAGCCTGGCACTGGTCACTCACACCTGCTAGCTACTTAGGAGGCTGAAATCTGAGGATCAGAGTTCAAAGCCAGCCCAGGCAGGAAAATCTGTGAGACTCCCATCTCCAATTAACCACCTGAAAACTGGAAGTGGCGCTGTGGCTCAAGTGGTAGAGTGCTTGCCTTGAGCTGAAGAACTGAGGGACAGCACCCAGGCCCAACGTTCAAGCCCCATGACCAACCCCAAACAAACAAAAAAACCAAGTCATTCTATGGGATTATGTAAAGACAAGAAAAGTTATAATGAAATTAACAGGTGCACTTTTAATTTTAATGTTTTATTCTCTTGAATGTGCTTGCTTTGAATTGGGTGTGCCCTTGTCATGAGTAGCTCAAAGATGTGAAATGCTAGTATTACACATCATGATGAGATTTTGATATTTTTAGTCTTGCCTCTATGGCATGATTTCTTTTATGCTTGAATTTTTACTATTTTAGGGCTTGTCCTAATTTTCTTTGCTGCTTTGAAAAGCAGGAGCCATCTTTGTTTTAATTTTATACCCTTATACAAGCAGAAAATAATTTTAGCTTGGTTTTTACATGTGGATTTAATGTCACTCTTCTAAGATAAAGTAATTTGTTTATTGTCAATGATTTCAACAAAAGAAGACACTTTTTGTTGGCTTCCATTGACTTCATTTGCTCTGGGAGATACTATAGATTACAAGATCACTCCACACATTTTCCTCAGATGACTATCTTTTCATACTGTTCTTTTAGAATTTCTATCATCTTCCTCTCTCAAAGGAAAGAAATTATAGAGACTGGGCAGAGGACAATGATAAGAAAAGAAAGAAAACTGGTATAATATTATACTTCTAGTTTTTTCTGGGCTGTATTCCTAATTTTTATAAGTTATGATTTTATTCAGTCCAAATAATCATACTATATGGTAGGCATTGATTTTATATAAAGAAAATATGAATTTAGAGGAGCAGCAGGCAGAGCTGAGATTTAAACTTAGGTAGCCAAGTCTCCAAGATACCTCTTTGTGGACTAAAGATCTTCTAGGCTTTCTAGACTTTTATCTTATGTTTAAATATGTACACTGTATATGTTGCTGCTCTGGTTAAAAAAGATTAGATTTATTAGAGTGTGTGCTAAGCACTTCTCAAACACTGTCTAGTCTAATGTACATAACAACTTTATCAGGCATAGGGAGATCACATAACTTCTTGAAAATCCTTGATGGGAGAATTGCTAGAGTCTACATATCAACTTGGGATTATCTGACTCTAGAGTATGTTGCTTTACTATGTCACTTGATTTACTTTTTGGTTGTGATTGTTGTTTTGAACTTACATGAAGAAACTGAAGTTGATAGAGGTGAGGCGGACATTCCTACGATCATCAGCTATCTAGTGAGGCAGCAATCTAGACTTGAGATTACTTGACTTCTGATTGTTTGCTCTTTCTGCCATTCCATAGTAGGCATAGTCTGAGTAAAATGGAATAAGAGGAACGCTCAACCAGAGAGACCAGAACTGTACCTCTTGATCTTGCCACACCTGACTTTTCAGGTGTAGAAATCAAGTATAGAACTGTGTTTATGATTTATGACCATTAAGAGTACACACATCCATGTTGTGTTTTCCTCTTTTTTAACATGGTAAACACAATATAATAAATCAGAAAAGTGATCTCCCATAGTTTGCATTACATGTATTTATGTTTCTGGGTTGCCAAGAAAAATGTGTCAAAATGGCGGTGAAAATAGTTCTTTTCTCAGAAATGCTAAAAGCATGTCTCAATAATGTAAGCAAGTACCCAGTGCAATGTGTATAAATAAATCACCTGTCTCTGTTTCAAACGTGTCAGCCACAGAATGGAAACTGTAGCACTTACCCAAGGATCAAATACTGAAATAAAAATAATCTGCTGCTGCATGGTCACATGGCTTCCATAAATCAAAGCCATTTTCTGGAAGAAATTGGTTTCTATCTTTACTGAATGGGCAGCAATGCCTCTTGACCTTTTGATAAGTAGACCTAGGGTGTCAGTTGGATATGTTGTCTTCAGGTCCTGTACATTTCCTGAGCATGGGCTGAGCATGTGAAGGAGTGGTGGACAGCAGGATGGGAGAAGGAGAGAAGGAAGAGAATGGACACAGAAAAACCCTGCTCATGCTCCCACATAGATTAACAGCTATGAGGGGTCAACTGAAGGATCCTAAATCTCACATCCCTTTCTCCTCCTTTAAAGTCCCCCGTCTACTCACTCTGAGCAATGTTTCGATCCTGCACTAATGAGGAGAAATAGGCCTTCCTGGGCACTCAGTGAAGAATGATACAGTGAGTCTTTGCTATCATATGCCTCTAGGATGTGGTTTATCCTGCTGTACAAAGCATCCAAGTCCTTAAGTCTCATGTAAGCTCTGAGGCCTGGGGAAAGAGGATAAATTATAATGACATGAAAAACCTACTAGCTATACATAGGAAGTGAAAACCTGCATGTCTAGGAAAATGCTAGCCCACAGCATACTTTTTATATTGGCCAAGAATGAGAGTGGTTAGGCAAGTATCTATTTCAAACAGTTCTTTGAGTTACTTTACATATTCATACCATTTGACCCTTCTAAATCTCAGTATTTGCACATTCACAAAATCAGGACAAATGCTATTTGTGGGGCACCAGGGTCTCCCTTTCTGCCTTCTCTGTGTGAATACATCATGCTCTGCTGTCCTCACGTCTTCTTCAGATTCTGTCCCTAGAAAGCATGAATATAAATAATGAAAGGGCACCCTTCAGCTAAACATCCATGTACATTAACATCTGTCCCTTAAAAGTCCCACTTGCTAGACTTCTGCATGGAGAGATGCTGTCTGGATTGTGTGAGAGTGGGTTTATTTGCTGTGAGAGAAGCCAGCTTATTACTTGGCAGTACTCGATCCCTTCCCCAGCTCAACACCATCATTATTAGTAAATATTGTAGCTTCCAAAGCTACCGAATTTATTCACTGGGAAAAAAGGTTTCCTTCATCAATATATACCTATATACCTATACCTGTACTTATACCTATATCTATGCCTATACCTATATCGATATATACCTATATACAAATATAAAAGAGCTTCTGCCATCTCTTTACATTTAGAAATCATTCTTTGATAAAATACTACTTAAATTTATAAAATGCCTCCCTCCAAATACATATACTTTATTCTGACATTTGAAAGAAGAGGGAATATAAAAAATATACTAGTTTACCATTATGGAAAATGTTGGACCTGAATGAAGTGATTGCTTAAGAAAGGTTGGGTGATTTTCTAAGTCAGTGAAACTTGGTGATTATTTGCTTCTATTATATTGAAGGAAAAGGATGCACTGATTTCTAGAGATAAAAGTAGAAAATGCGGCCATGGAAGTTTTGCTATTCATGTTGCTATACATTTATTTCCTATGAGATAAAATTCATTGACGCTTTTGTGTATTGGACAATAAATATTAATGAGAATTTTTTTAAATTGCTGTCTTAGAAATTACAGATGGAGTATAAATCATCTTTTTGTCACCTTTGCTTCCCTCCTCATTTCAAAAACTTCTATCTAGGAAAAATGGTTTTGTACAAAAAATAAAGCTATTTAAAGCTATAGAAAAATGTAGCATATATATATATATATATGTATATGTATATATAAAGTCAGGCACCAGTGGTTCGCCAGATATAAGCCTAGCTACTCAGAAGGCTGAGATCTGAGACCAAAGTTCAAAGCCAGTTCAAGAGAGTTAATTTCAGTTAGCCACCCCAAATGCCAGAATGGAGATATGTCTCAAGTGGTAGAACATAGGCTGTGAACAAAAAGCTGAGAAAGATCATAAAGACCCAAGTTCAAATCCTGATACCAGACCATACAAATACACAAAAGTGCCTTTTATGTGCATGATGCAACCAGGCTAAAACAAACACTGAAGTTGTTGATGAAGATAAAGCACAAAAACAATGAATTGGTAGGATTCTAGAAAGTGATTTCAGGTTTAGAGCCTCCTATAATTTTTAAGGATCAGAGACACCTTTTACTCCCCATATACCAGTTGTTGCAGTCATTGTAGTTCTGTAGAGGAATCCAGTCCCTGAACTAGGGAATGACTGAAATGTATGCAAGGTAAAATAAATGGTGACAATCTTCATAGTAAGTCTGTTTTTATTGGTATGTTTGCTAATGACCTCATCATAACATGCCCATGCTACTTCATTTTCCTGCAGACTTTACAGATGGAAAGATGTGTTTCATTTACCATCTCACTTCTCTTTCTTTTAGGGTGTGTTGGAGAGTTTCCTGGGTACCGCTGTCTCTGGAGCTGTGTTTTGCCTTTTTGCTGGTCAGCCACTCACTATTTTGAGCAGCACAGGACCTGTCTTAGTTTTTGAGAGGCTTCTATTTAATTTCAGCAAGTATGTATGTAAATGTATACTTTAGCACTGTCCGATTATAGAACATTTAGTCCAGATAAATCCAAGAATTAGTCTCAATACTGAGAGGGTAGAATTTATTACCAACTACACAGTCCAGTACTTACCAGGCTCTTCTGTTGTGTTATGTGCCTACTTCTTTCCCAATTACTGTCTTCCTTATTGTCCTGCCTTTGCCTGAGGGGTTGATCCTTGAGGATGGAATCCCCCAGCTTCCTTTGTCCTATGGCTATCTGTGGAACATGACAGGTCAGGGAGAAAGGTCCCAGTATGTCTGTTTTTCCTCACCATTTTCTGCTTTGGCACAGCAGTCTGGCAGTCTTAGACCCTCAGACTTTAGCCTGTGTCAGGTGTCTCGTCAACCCTGGCTCTGGCCCTTACTAGGCTCTGGTAACTCCATTCTTCCTTGACCTTCTCAAATCTAAAGTTAGTATTGGCTTCTTCATGTTGCTTGCTCATTGCCATTCTTTGGTGTACTTCTGTAGTTAGCCTGTGTATTTTGTTTTCCTCAGAATTCCATTTCAGAATGTCATTTCCTGCCATGAATGATCCCAAGTGTTAGGGTAAAGAAATGACTTATGCAAGAATGACTTATTGAAATATAGTTTGTTAATTAAAAAGACTGGCTGCTCTTTACTTGGTTCACAGCTCCTAATGCCAGTTCTAACTTCTTTGTTGAAGATAGTTGCCAAGGCTCCCCTGAATAATAACAGATACTACTATGTATCAAGTAGTATACTAAGTACATTTTTATATCCTAACTCACTTAATTCTTATAGCAACCTTCTGATATAGGGATTGTACCACTTTGCAGATGAGAAAGTAGGCCAAGAGTAAGTAAATTACTAAATGTTACATCTCTGGTCCATGGTGGGCCTGGGATTTGAATTCCTGGTTTCTGACTCCAGATGCCACATCTTAAGGAATTGCAAGACACTGCCAGTGGACATGACAATAATGACACCAATTTTAATTTAGATATGGATAGATTTTAAAAAGATACATTCCGAATTAAGTGAATTATGCAGATAGGTATCTTAGCATGCATTCAAAGTTTCCATATAATTTTATTATTGTACAGTTTTAGAACTTTAATTTCAGAATAGTGCTTATAATAAATACCTCATAGACTTAAGTACTCATCTATGAGTTAAAACTCATTGTGTGCTCAGAAACAATCACAAGTTAGAGGCAAGAATGAGGATTTAAAGCAATGAATGTTAAGAACACCAGCAAGAGTTTTCTGAGAGCTTAAAGATATGAATTGTAATAATATTGGAAATTTTCTGTATGTCATTGTTACAGATCCGTCCTCTGTTCTAATTCTCAGAACATTGGAAGGAATCTTACTCATGTCAGTTTATAGAAAGAGTCAAACAGTTTTTATATGTTTAAGAAAACATCTCGTGAGACAAGAAAGCCTTTGTGGAAAGATTAAACAAGCATGTATTATAAACAGGAACAAACATGCATAACCTTTGCAGAAAGATTTATTGGATGAAATGTGATCACAGCCTCAATCTACAGAAAATGTTTGCTTTAAATAATTGTAGGATAGAGATAATTTCCTTTCACTAAGCCTTTTCTTTTCTCACTTTCCCTTCTGTTTCAAGTAATTTTATTTGAACACAGTTGTAAGGCAAAGAAAAACATTTGAGAAATCAAGCTTTAAATTCCTCATTGAGTAATGCAAATCAGCATTATTTTATTCATGATGCTGCGAATTTATTCATTTCCTTCCATTATAGAAGCAATGCTAATGTTTTGTTGGGATTCAAACTATTTCATAGGTCACTAATTCCCAAAGTGTGTTCCATCCATGACTAGGCTCATTAAATGATCCTTGGAAGAAGGCTTCCATGTTCCCAGTAACCTGGGATATGCTTTCTGTTATGTCTTCCTTTTTATTATCTATTTTGCACTTCAGCACCGTAAATAATCTTTGAGGTTCTTTAGTAAACAACCTTTATCTTGCCCAGATTTTACCATCTTGGGAGATACAGATAAGTCCTTGTTTTGTAGGTTCAGCTAGTCCTTACTGCTCATCACTGTTAGTATTATGCTCACCTTTGGTCCTCGGCTCCACCTGCATCTAGGCCCCCTTCCATTCCTGAAGTTCCCCCCATACAGCTGGCCCCTCCCTCTCTCTGCCCAGACCCACCTGAACTCCCACCTACTTCTCATCCTTTCCCTCAGACCCTCCTGCTACCTGGATGGGGACAGAGGCCATGTGCTCCCTCTTGGGGGAAATATGGCTCCTCTAATAAACCTTACAATAATCTTTCTCTTGCTTGCCTGCCTCTGTGTGGTCCCCTGAGATGGATGTGTGGGACTCCTTCAGTCACCTTGTATAAAAGTTTCTCATTTATTTTTCTTCCTTTTTGCTGCTTTAAGCATACAACTTTTATAATGAAATTCTATTGGCTTTAGTGATTTCAAATCATTTTTCATTGAAGTACTGAGGGAGCATGAAAGTCTCTTAGTTTAGCTACTTTGGAATAGTGTTTAGGTTCTAAGATGTAAGTTTTTACATGCTTCTTCCCCTTGGTGCCCAGATTGATGGTATCCCAGCCTTTAATTAGTTCATGGATTTACTTGTCTTCCTGTCCTGTAAACATCAATTCTGTAACACTGGCAATCTTAGAGTAAAATCAAGATTGCTATATCTCTCATCTTATCAGGGAAGCAAGATTAGGTGATTGTTTAAAACTTTTAAAATTCTGCTAGCTCAAAAGTAATAAGGATTTTTTCTTAACTCTGACTTTGACCTAGACTCATTGTATGAAAATAGGAATCATTTCAAATTTCTAGTTCACAGCCTTTGCTCTGTAGCATACTTGTCTCACAAGGACATGATGAGGAATAATCAGTAGGGTAATAGACATAAAAGGAACTGGAAAGCAATGGAAAAACTGTATTCTGTATTCCTCAGAACATTTATAGAAGATAAGTTTATACTGGTGTATGTTTTGGCAGTGTATTCCAAGAAACAAGAAACACAAACATTAAACCACCTTGAGCCCAATGCAAATCCTGTGAGGAAACCATGCTGTCATTTTTTAAAGAACCAATCAAGAATCAAGAGATTTTTTTTGTTTCTGTCCAGTTTTGCCATTCAAACCATGACTTGGGTAAATGACTCAACTATATAGTGGGCATATTGGTATCTGTATCAGATATCTGTTGTTCCAGAGAAACAGAACCAATGAGATGCATATACAGAATGAAATTTGTTACAAAGGATTGGCTCACATGATTTTACAGGTTAGCAAGCCCATTAACCCACAGAGCAGTCTAGTCTGGAAACCCAATGTTTCACTTTTAGCCTGGAGGCTGGCTGCAATCGGACCAGAAAGAGGGAGTGTTGCAGATCAAGTTCAATAGTGGGCCGCAGAATTCTCTTTTGCTTCTGGAGAGGTTAGACTTTTTGTTGTGTTTAACCTTTGTCTGATGAGATGAAGTTCATCGCATGTGTAGGAGATCTGCTTTATTTCAACCACACCAATTTAAATGCTAATCTTCCCAAAATACCCTCATAGAAATTTCCAGAATGATGTTTGACCAAATATCTGGCTATCTTGTCAGCCAGATTGACAACAAAAATAACCATCAAACTATCTAGGGAATTTTTAGCTCTAATACTCTGTCATTTTTATCTGGTACAGGATCAATTAGTTATAGACCAAGGTCAGTCATTGTCTTAAGCAACAGGCATTCATTCATTCATCCAGCAAGGTTTTGCTGAGCATAGAGGATTTGAATTTTATTCTCAGAGCAGTAGTCATTACAAGGTTTTAAACTGATTAGCATTTTAACATACCATTTTGCTGCAGTGTGGAAAATGGCTCTAAGCAAAACAAACATAGTTACTAGTAAGGATACCAGCCAGGTACCAGTGGCTCAGACCTGTAATTCTAGCTATTCAAACCTGAGGATGCTTAGACCTGAGGATCACAGTTCAAAGCCAGCCTGAACAGCAAAGTCCCCGTGAGACTTTTATTTCCAATTAACTACTCGCAAATCGGGGGTGACACTATAGCTCAGAGTGGTAAACCCTAGCCTTGAGCAAAGAAAAGTTCAGGGATAAAGCCTAGGCCCTGAGTTCAAGCCCCACAATTGACAAAAAGAAAAAAAAGGATACCAATTCAGGGGTTCTTAACAGGCAAAGACTTCATAGCTCAGGCTGGATTAACGGTAGGGGCAGAAGAGATGATATCTTTACAAAAGTTATAAACAACTTGCTAGCAGTTATCAAAAACATACATCCAAGCCAGGCATGGTGGCTCAAGCCTGTAATTCTAGCTGCTTGGGAGGTAGAGATCAGGAGATTGTGGATTGAAGTCAACTGAGATATAAAAGATCACCAGACTTCATCTCAATCATTGGCTGGATACAATAGCTCACACTTGCTACTGCACCTGTAGGTTAAGTATGGTAGTATGTCCTGTCATCCCGAGAAGCTCATGTAAAAGTTTTCTAGTTCAGTTAAATCTGGCCTTAAAGCCAGACACTACCTTGAAAAAGCAAAAGCAGAGTACCCAGTGTACAAGCTGAGTTCATGCTTCAGCACCACCAAATGAAATAAAAACAAAAAACAAAAACAAAAACAGAAAAATCCTATGTCCAAAAGCAAGGTTATAGAACTTCAAGGATTCATGATGTTTGGTCCCTAGTTAAGAACTATTACTATTTGCTTTTATTACTCTCAGAAAATTTTAGAAGTTAATAGAAATCACTGCAAAGGGCTCTCCACATCAACTTAAGAGAATCAATATGAAATTTTAAAGTATCAACCTTAGCTCATCATTTCCTAGTTGTGAATCTATGAGAAATGGAAAGGGCATTGGAAACAGGCTCATTTGGTTATGGTGGTTTGTTCCATGTTTGCTGAAGGACAAGTACCAGCCAACAAAAGGTGATCACAAAGCTACTTCATACCTATTTTCAGAAAAAAGATGTAAGATTGTAAGCCTTCTCGCCCTACCCATGGAGAGTGTCATGTCTTACTGTAGGAAGGTAACACAGACTGGTCACCATCCATACTTTTTCTGTCTGCCCTTGTTGGCGGTGTTTTATCCACAGTGTACTTGATATCTCATCTGATCCACATGCCTTTTTATCTTCTTTCATTTTCCAGGCTTGACCCTTACTTAAGCTCATCTGGGAAGTTTGTATACCTTGATTCTTTTCTCCCCTTCAACTTTACCTCCCTTTTAGGATTTGTTACCTCTTTTTTCAAGACATTATCACTTGATATTTTGTAATATGCATGTGTTTATCATTTCATCTCCTTCAGTGGATTCTGCTTACTTGGGAACAGAACATACTGATCTTAATGTCTTCATTAACTAATTAAAACATTTATTGAATGCATACTAGGTACCAATGTTATGCTTTAAAATTGCATATGGTATAAATTCCATGATTGTAAAGATCATATGTCTTGGATGAAAAAGTATTAATGAGCTATCCATAAACAAATGGTATATAAAGCATTTAATGTGGAATTCTCTCAGACTTCAAGAATAATTCCACTAAATAATAATACACTAAATCAAATTCTTAAAACTTTCTGAATAAAATTGTGCTTTACATCAGGAGCTAGAGGTAATCTTGTGTTTTTAACAAGAATTCTGTAGTCACTTGGTAATTTTACATTCTCTATGTTTTTTGAAGGAGGAGATTAAGCACAATCTTTCTCATTTTTAGGGACCATAATTTTAACTACTTGGAGTTTCGACTTTGGATTGGTCTCTGGTCAGCCTTCCTGTGTCTCATTTTGGTTGCCACCGATGCCAGCTTCTTGGTCCAGTACTTCACTCGTTTCACAGAAGAGGGCTTCTCTTCTCTAATTAGCTTCATCTTTATCTATGATGCATTTAAGAAGATGATCAAGCTAGCAGATTACTACCCTATCAATTCCGACTTTAAAGTGGGCTATAATACTCACTTTTCCTGTGCCTGTATGCCACCGGACCCAGGTGAGAACGACTTACTACTTGCATTTACCCAATATTTGGAGAAAGATAGAAGTTCTGTGCTTGCAGTTTTCAATGTGATGTAATGGTCCTCTGAAGGTGTTTTATTTTATTTTCTCTGAGCAATATCTTACTGACTATGAAGTCTGAGCTATCTTTTGCTAGTGATTTAATCAGGAATTGAATCACTTGGGAACATATATATAAGTAGCTCAATGCTTTAAAATTACCTCAAACTGCAGTGTTTACAATGAACTATTGTGTACATTGTTCTCCATTTTATGTGGTACATGAGGGGATCCAGGTATATATAGTAACAGGTGTATAGACCAGATAAATATAATTATCTCATATTTTACTGCTATTTTTATTGGCATAGGAATCTCTTAGGTAAACTTTGAATTGGTTATTTTAAGCTCAATGAAAGAAACTAAGAAGATACTTATTTTATATAATTTAAATCATTAAATTAGAAAAAGAAATTCAGAAAAGACTCATCTACTGGTAAAGTCGGGCTTTATAGTTAACTCTACTAAATAATGGAAAGAAATGAAAAGAAAAAAGAAACCTGAGAAAGGAGAGAAAGAGAGACAAAGCTGAAGAGAAAGTTAGAGACTGAGCAGGGAGATGAAAGAGGCATAAAAAGAGCATGTTGTGTTATGTTGTGGCAGCATATTTCTGTTTTATAGACATTAAAGTAATTTCTGGATGAGGAATGTTCTTCTATACATCCTAACACTTTAACATTAGTCTTGCCAAACCTAAGACAAGATCAGAAATTTTTCATAAAAGCAGTATTCAGCTTGACCTTTGAAATATTGTCATGGAATACTTTATCATCAGTTTATCATCTGAGACTTTTGGACAAGGGTTTGACTTCAAGAAAAGTTGCCTTAGTGGTACAGTGGAATGAGGGGTTATATTGGACAATCAAATGACAATTATGCAATTAGCTACCTGTCAATTTCCCTTAAAATAAAAATTGATTCATGGCCACACTTTTTGAGTAAAGCCCCATGGACCAGAAATCCAGCAGTATTCTGGGGATTGTATAACACAAATATGAACACTTACATTGTATCTACTTTCCTTGTGGATTCTGAGGGGAAACCTTGTCATATTTACAGTAAAAGAAATATAGGGCTGGGAAGGTGACTCAGTGGTAGAGTGCTTGCCTTGCATGCATGAGGCCCTGGGTTCGATTCCCTAGCACCATATAAGCAGAAAAAAGCCAGAACTGGCACTGTGGCTCAAGTAGTGGAGTGCTAGCCTTGAGCTGAAGAGCTAAGGGACAGCGTCCAAGCCAAGTTCAGGTCCCGCGACCAAAAAAAAAAAAAATTAAAAAATTAAAAAAAATACAGACATAGTGACTGGATGCAAAAATAAATGCTTATGAATGTAAAAGACAAATAAAATGCTATGAAGAGTTGTCCTTTTTGTGGGAGGCTAGTTAACATGAATCTCCAGAAATGCTGGTGGCACAACCTATTCTTCTCTGTCCCCTGAGTGGACAACAGAGCTGCACTGAGCGATCAGAGCTAGTGATGACAAGATAGAGCATCTTGGACTTCATGCTTACAGTTTCTTTCATCTGGTCTAAGGAAAATCAATACACATTAGAATCAAACCCAAGCTTAAAAGCAAAACAAAGAGGTACAAAGTGGAAATTTAAAGATTTAGGCAAACATGTGCACTGGAGAGATGTAATAGGCTAGTGCACATTCTATGTATTGACTTGAGGTATTTCATTATTTATGTATTTGTTTATTTCCAACTAACTCTCTCTTGTTTCTATCTCTTGGAGTTCATTTCATAGAATATTACTTTTATGATCACCTGCACATAGCTATTGAGCCTAAGGTATTTTATAATTTATAAAGTGCTTTGAAGAGAATAAGCATGCAATTATGACAGACAGTATTATTAGAATCAATTAAATATACTCCCCCAACGAAATACAACTATGAGGAGTTGTTCCTGCAAGAGAAGAAGCTAAAATCCATGCAGCCATTCACCCTGTATCCTCAAGGAAATCCCAATATTGAAATTATTGGATTTACATGCCTACTTAACATTCCTTTTGAGTTGCTTATTTATATTTATACATACTATTTTAATTAACACTTACTACTAATAAATATTATATAATTTAATTATTACCAGACATTATTTATTAACAAATGTTGTTTGCTATTATTTTAAGTAATTTTAATTATAATTTTTCAGAACTTAAAAAAAGTTGCATAAGGGGGTTAACATGTCCATCTAAGTGTCCAGTGCTTCTTTATTGGTCATTTCTGTTATTCTCTCCCAACCCATCTCTTCTCTCCTCCCAGACTCATTTCACATTTCTGACCTTCTTAATCACATTATATGTCTTGCTTATTCTTACTGTATTTGTATCTTGTTTCCTTTTACATTAATCCACCCCCTCCCACTATAAATATTTATATGATTATTTATTCATGAAATGGTCCTTAGGCTAAATTATTAGGCAGGATGCGTAATTAACTACCAAGGTTTTCTACCTCTCAACTGTGTTCTTTGAGGTGTTCATAAAGCCAGATGAGAGTTTTGTCAGCACACCTGTCATACACAAAAAGGTATACATAGTGTTGTTCCCGTCCCTACCAGAGACTAATGGAAACTTCCATTCATCCTTTTAATTGGATACAGGCAGAAAAGGAAATGTGAAACCAAAGAAGACATACCAAATGTGCTCATGTAATTTTTCTTCTGGGACAGATCTTTGTATTTGAGAAGTGATTACACCAGTTTGAGCCATGAATGAGAAGTTCAGGCTTTCCCTTTGACCAGATTTCTCCAGGTTGTTTAGAAAGTCTATGGTAAATGACTTGAGAGTGCACTCAGAAGTACTAGCATTCCTCTTCCCTCTGGAAAGCACCAGCTGGGCATTAAAGTAGACTTTGAAGTCAGAAATCTTCTATTGGAATTCTAGGTTGGCTTTTGCCAAATATGACTTGGGCAAGTTCCTTTCTTCCACTGAGATAGTTTAGCTTCACTGAGATAGTTTAGCTTCACTTTAGCTTGTTAATTATTTGGGGGAGAGAATGGACATTTAAAAGCCTAATTAGTATCTTGCCCTTAGAAAGTTTCTTAAAAAGTCAGAATTTTTTTTTAAACCTGTTTAGGGTCCAGACTTGAACAGTGCTTAATCACTCATTTCACAGCAAATTACTTGATCTACTTATTAGAATAAATATCCAAAGAGTAACCCCTACTTTACTTCTTTTTGATATCCTTTATGAAGTCAGAGTTATTATGACTTTTAAAAATGGCTTGGAATTAAAAAATCAAAAGAAAAAAAACCTTTTAAGGGCTGCAACTAAAAGATTAAATTGACTGAGGCATCTTTTGCAGGAGAGAGAAAAGTGAAAAAGAAAATTTTTCACTCAGTGTCTGTTAGCTGCCAAACAAGTTTACATATTCTATGTCGTGTAATATTTACGGCAACCTGGAAGAGGAGACAATTACTAATGGAATTCAAAGATTTTGAAACCTAGCAATAAATTAATCAATTCAGTTCATGTGTACACTTCTACTTGGTGTCAGAGGTGAAATCACACTCAGAAGTACATGTTGGGTATGCTTTATCACACCAGCAAATATCTACACCGAAATATTAGTAATGAATTGGGACATGATGAGCTTTTCTTCAACTGGACATTTTTGCTCTCATTTTGGGGTTTTGAACTGAATTATTTTCTCTTATCCACTTCTGCTGTGAAGCTATCAAGGCAAGGTGGGAAGTAGACAATCTTTTGCCTCTGCATTCACTAATAGTTCTCACATTTCTAAGATTAAAGGATTTTGGTGTTAAAACCATCATGCCATGGTTTTTGAATACTAGACATTCATAGAAAAACCATGAATGTCAAACTTCCTGGCTAATTTTCTTCTTGGTTTTGGTGTAAAGCTAGACAGATGACTTGGGAACCAAGAATAATTAGTATTAAAAGGGAGATAAAGTGCATTAAGAAATGGGAAATAAATGAGAATAAGTTTTATGAAAGACAAAATTTAAAGGCAAAATATGTTGTGGGTGTGAAGAGCTTTCTTGATGATTAGTGACCTCGGCTTTTATTTCTACAAAATCACATCTCAGTTGTCAGGATCACGGCTCCATCTGTGATGGTTGCTGGTTCATTGTTACATACTGTTCCAGTGTTCAAAAACAAGTCATCCATGCCAGCTTAAATATTATTGACTCATTGATTGAATTATTATACTAAGAGTGCATGTTGTGATGAAAGGAACTCTTTTGTTGTTTTTAGAATATTTACTTGAGCTGTGCATGGAACTGCATTACTCCTTCCCTTGCATTTTTTTAATTCTTTTTTTTATTGTGAGAATACCATACAGAGGGGTTACAATTACATGGACAAGATAACGAGTACATTTCTTATCAAGCATTGTCGCCTCCTCTTTGTTTCCCTTTCCCATCCCTTCCATCCCCTCCCCTCCCCAGTCCTCCCTCAACCCCCACCAAAGTTGTTAAGTTCGTTTTTTGACATAACAACTTGTATATCTCATTGTTGCAATGGGTCCACCTGTATCCCTAGTTAAACAATTTGTTTTTTCCCTTCCCCTCCACAAATTATACCAACATCAAATACAGTGAAAGGATGGGTTATACCGTGGGGGAGGAACATACAAAGCAACAAAGAAATCATCTTATAAATATGTTAGAAACAATTGCATGAAGAGAAACAAAAACAAAAAAAAACATTTGAATACTTATCTTGGGGTTCATTCCCCTAACATCAACTTATCTGATCTTTTCTGCTTGACTCAGACATATACTAGTTATTGCAAATAAAGGAAACCATGGGATAAGTTTCCTGTCAAGAAACACCAAACTGATGTATACAGATTATAACTGAAAGCTGTTAAGGTTATGTTGAACTATAACATTATCCCAAAGTGTTGAATGTATAAAAGAAATATACAATCATTAGTCTGAAGGGTTTTGTAAAACATGAGATTGTTATGAAAATGTGCTCTTTTGCAAACCACAAGCAGGTATTACCTCTATGGGTTGGTTTTTTAAAAATCTCTTCTAAAAGTAGCCTTTAAAAGAGTGTGTGTTTTCTAAAGAAATGTTCTGACATTCTAGAAATGCTTTAAAGGAAAGATACTAACTAGGCTTTACCACAAGCTTACCCAAAAAATAATAAACAAGAAAAGCATGATATTATAGACAAATACAAAATACTGAAAACTAGATTTAAGGGGGAAAAGTTTAAGAGTTTAGTTGCTTATACTTGAGTATTTATTGCAGTGATACTGACTAAACACTACAGAAAGGTTGTAGGCCATACATACTCATGTAGAAAAAGGCTTGAAGTCTGAGAGGCAAGGTATTCAGGTCTTCTAAGAAGATTATAGAATTCATTCAAAAACCTGAAAGCTGGATCTCTTGTAAATAGGAAAATGAATATGGACACCCTTTCATCTGTTTATCCTGTCTTCTCTTTTCTCTCCTTCCCTTTGTTTCTTTCTCTTTCACACATCAGCAGAAAGTTACTGGAGATCTGTTTCATTACTTTTTAAGAATTGTGCTATTTGCAATGAAGTAGAATATATGCATTCAAGTTGATGTTTTTTATAAGACGTTGTCACTTAAATATTATAGTTATAGCTGAATGAACAGGGATCCAACTTTCATTTGACCTAGACTTTAGAAATAAGTTCCAACTCCAGTATTATCGTTAATTTGCGTAATGTGTAAAGGTTGTGGTGCTTAAGGGTACATTAATATTTTAGGAATCATCAAAATAAATTTTCTGACCAGGTGTTGGTTTTCTATCTGGAAGAGAAAGCCTTGCTAAAAATGTTAAATTATAAAAGCAAGAAAAATAGCCTTAGGGTATAGACACTGTATTGTTCATAGAGGGGATATATTTTATTGATTTGTGGCTGACGGTTGCAGGGGGAACATGCTTAATAATAGATGAGTGGTTAAGAGGACTAAATCCTGTCTCAAGCACGAGTGTGTCACTGTATGATCTCTGTAAAAGGTAGTCTTTCCCTTGGCTGTAGGAACAGGCTAAGTGATTGGAAATAGTCATGGCTTCTATTTTATACCTCTACTCCCAGCATGAGGAGGCTCCCAATGATCCCAGATGATTGTCATGACAGTATAATTTCAATATCATTTCTCATTGTAGAGCCTTTTTATTAGCCTTCTATGATGCACCTATAGGTTATAACCAACTAAAAAGGAGTGAATTACCAGTTTGTGTCACCTCTGGTCAAATAGGATGGTCATTATGTGTTGCAGAATTAGAAAGCTCATGAAAAGGAAAAGAGGAAGTAAAACATAATCCTATTTTTCTTCCATGAACTGTGTATCATGGTACCTAAGTTTCACTTTTATTGTGTGCAATTCTCTTGCTATGAAGTAGGTTTAAATAACAGAATCGTGGTAAAACCAATAAGAAAAAGTTCTGGTAGAACATCCTTGAAGCTGGCATTTGTGAAAGTCTTTCACCAGCATAATAGATATTCTGTTGCTCATGCTTATGTGGTATTTGGAGAAAAACATCAATATTTGAAATACCCATTATTTTAGTTTCTTTTTATGGTCCTCACATATATTTTAACTTTCTACATAATGCTTGTAGAAATCAGGAAAGGGGAAACAGTGAATCTGGATTATCTCCACACCCAAACTTGTGAGGAATAGAGCTTAAAAATAGCTTACATGAACTCAGGCCTGTAACCTATATACTAATAATGGCCTATTATATATAGCTCCTGCCTATAATTCTAGCTAATTAGGGGGTTGAGATCTGAAGATCATAGTTTGAAGCCATCCCAGGCAGACAAATCCACCAGACTCTTGTCTCCACTTAAGCAGCAAAAATCCAAAAATGAATAGAGTGCCAGTCTTTAGGTAAAAAAGACAAGCCAGAGCATGAGGCCCTGAATTCAAGCAGATTAGGCATACACAGACAGACAGACAGACAGACACACACACACACACACACACACACACACACACACTCTACTGGAATGTGCCTAGTCATAGAACATCTCAAGCACTATTCTTGGTAAAAAAAAAAAAAAAAACAAAACTTTGGAAACAAAGAGAACAACAACAAAAAAAGGGAATAAAAACTTGTTAGTTATGACTGAAAGAGTACCACCTAATTCCTTACTTTGCCCAGAGTTCTGCTGGTTCAAAAGCCATTTTGAATGTCAAGGTATGGTGAGAATAAAGAGGACGAACGAATAAAGAGACTGCTGATATTCTGTATGCAGACAGGATGCCAGTATTGAGAGGGTGATGTCCCCCTCTGTTGTCCGCAGCCAAAGCCATACTTTATCTCCTGTTCTTTCTGTCAGTTTCTCACTAAACAGAAAGGAGGAAAGGCCAGCTTAAAGTGGAAAAGTCACAGATACACTTTAAAATTCTAATACTGACAAAATGCATTTCTTTATTCCAGAGTAACAGCGAAAAGTTTGATACACGGGGTGGCAGGAGAGGAAGGGGACAAGAAGCGAAAATCCAAATAAGGGAAAATGATCTATCTGTGGAAACTCCTGAGATCACATATAAGATACAGATTGTCCTGGTGATTATTGGCTAAATCTAAATTAGCCAAATTCTTGGAGCAAAGAATATCTCTTTGTCATGGCGTTGGACAGACAGTGAAGACTGTGTTTGGCTTTTCCATTTGACCTTTCCAGTATCTTAATTAAGGATATTGCAGATTCTATACAAATGGATCCTTCAGCAGATGGTTGCCAATGTATTTGCATAGTATATGTCTAGATTCCAAATGGTGAACAATACCTTTTGTAGCCAAAGCTCCCAGTTGTAATTGATCATTTTCTTATCAGTGAGCCTAAACAAGTTTAGTTTTAATCTCATTTATGGACTCTGCTATACCCTGCCAATGGATGTTTATGGAAATGCTTTTTTATTTATTCTAGTCTTTGGTTTGAAGTAGCTGCTTGTAAGTAGATAAAGTATAATTATAACTTGTTCCTGTCATTTAGAGGCTTGTCATGTGGGATTTTTGAGAGTCAGTCTTTAGCAGTTTGTCTTAGGGGGAAACTGAAAAGATAAAAACATTTAAAAGAGCAGAGTTAATGTGTCTTCAAACCTGAGAGAAATTACTAACAGTACTGGAAACTTATTTTAGTGTACTGCTGGTCCTTATTATCTATTATTCATTTCATAAGGAAAGAACTTTTAATATCTCCCTGCTACACATATTTTTTTAGCCCTTCCTTTTAATGCAGAAAAGTGTGTTGCAAAGAGACCTTTCATGTCTTTTGGCAGGACCTAGCTCATGAAATTATATTAAACAACAACAAAAAAACAAACAAAAACAGGAGCAGTTTCCCAGATGCAGCTTAAACAGAGCCTGAGATTTCACATACGTTGTTTCTTTTCAAAAGCTCAGACAGATCAGACATCTTATCTTATGGTGAAGAGTCACATCTTCTACACTGGCGACTACTATCTCACCTTGAATTCTGTGGCCACAGAAACCAACTTGATTTTGTTGATTAGAAATGTTGCATAGGGGAAGGAAAATAATTCTGAATGATATCTCAGTGCCAACTCTGCTTTGAATGAACTGTTAAGCTAGGGAAGGTACCACTGTTGCTCCTTCTTCAGAGTCCTGTCCAATTGATAAAATGTGTATAAAAGTATACCTATCCTGTGCCCCAGAGTGTTTTAAAATGAGCAAATAATGTATGAAAATTTATTTAAATTTTTAGAACAAGATAATAATCAAAACTTAAGCTCTGTTTGTAATTTACCAACGTCTTCCTTGTAGGGAATGAATTTTTGTTTCATTGTACCAGTGTTCTTTATCTTAATTCTATGATATGTAATAAAATAGAACAATAGAAAAAAAAACCATACTGGCAGCAGCTACATTTAGGTTAACAGTGGTCAGAATGGATTCTGAGAATTGAGCAGAACTAACACCCAAGATAAACATTTTCTCTTTTGTTTGTTTCTTTTCTTTTCTTGTTTCTTATTTTGGGGGCTTTTTAGGCTATCGTTTATTTTCATCTGGAAGCACCCCTTTCCTTGCTTTCTTTATTGATAGCAAATATTTTTTGTGAGTTTCTGTGAGTATAGATGGAGAGTACATGGGTTTTAGGGAAAGCAGTGACTAGACATTCCTTTTCTCTTCCTCTCTGATGGATTTCACATTCTAAATTCCAACTATCAAATAAACTCATGTGTTTCCTTTTAAAGTTTACATAGGCAGGATCTGAAGCATGGCAAGCTAAAATGACAGAATAGACCTTGATAGGAGGAGGTAGAAACCAAATAATAATTTGCAATTAAAGTGTTAAATGAGCTATGTGGTTCTGAGACAAAAATCTGACAGGTGTTACTTCATATTTCCATAAATTTCAGGATATTCTCTTCACGCAACAGCTTATTTTATATGTCAAGCTTCCCAACAAAGGAAAGGGGTTTATCTGATGAAGTAGAGTATTTTAATAAAATATTATCTTTTGCTGTTTAGACCCATAAAAATTTAAGAGGAACTAATGGAGCAAGCATGTCACAGTTACATTAGAGGGCAGACTGAGCAAAAAGTTGACAGGATCTTATCTCAATAGTAAAAGCTGTTCATGGTGACATGGGCCTGTTATTTCTAGCTACAAGGGAAACATACATAGAATGATGCTCAGGAAGCCTGGGGTAATGAAGGAGCCATATTCCAGAAAATAACAAGTGCAAAAAGGGGTTAGTGGTGTGACCCAAGTGGTAGAGTACCTTCTTTAACAAGCATAGAGCTCTGAGTTCAAACCCCAACAAACAAAAAGAATGAAATATATCCAAAGGGAAGGTCAGTTTAATAAATAAAGCCTGTAAAGGTCATTTTAAGCCTACATAGGATACCACATTGTATAAGAAAAATTTTGAAAAGTTAAATATTATGACCCATTATATTTACATTCTTTATTTAGAACTTTTTTGCTTTTGCACATTATGCATTAGCTAACGATTATGTAGTGAAGTTCCGATTGGCGAGATTCTGGGGTAAATGAGACCAGTGATCAGCTTAATGATTAGCAGCCATTTCTCCTATTAGCCAGAAATATATATATTTTAGTAATGGGATTGTTCCATGTCTTTCTCTCTTGGAAAAATGGAAATAAATTATAATAACACCTCTTTAAATGTTTGCCATTGTTTCTCACTAGAACACAATGGATGTATTTAAATATTTGGTTATCTTACCTAGGTGAAAGATAAATGCAGTAGAGTGCTATAATACTAAGTATACTAAATAATGTATAATAAGTAATATACAATCAGTACAATATTAATAATTATAAGTATAATAAATATGATAAGTACAGTGAATAAAAGCAATAAATAAATAAAATTTCATTACACACTTAAGTTGTCATTGAAGACATTTTTAGTGCTTGTTCCTCTTTTTTAGGTTATTGTTGTTATTAGATAACCTAATGATGCATTTATATTGTCTCTATTTCTATAGTCATGCATTGTGCTTTTCTTACAGTTAATATCTCAATATCTAATGATACCACACTGGCCCCAGAGGATTTGCCAACTGTTTCTTCTACTGATATGGTAAGTTACTTAATAATTCAATCTACCTTTAGGCTACAATGCTTGATAGAAATGTACTCATTATCTTGCCCATGTAATTGTAACCCCTCTGTACAGTATTTTCACAATTAAAAAATAATAATTCAATCTACCTTTATACTGACTTCACACTGTCCACCTTATTTGCAATAATATTTCAGAATGTGATATCTACCATCCAGCAATCCTGGCATGAATACCTATTTAATTATCATTGATAGAGGAGGAAAAGAAAATAACACTTTTCTTTGCCCTTATTAGTTCCCTGTCTGTCCCATTTGAAAAACTGGAAGCCAATATTTGCTTTTGTATAGTACTTTTCATAGATTCATAAGAATTTAACTCCAATACCCCATTCATTGTGACCTTGAAATACTTTCACAAAGGAAAATGAGAGTTGTGGAAAAATGAGAAGCTAGTAGCCTCATTTCCAACACGGTTAAAAATTGTTCTGAATAACCAAATGGTTCTGTGTTCTCCTCACTGAGGGTAACTGTAGCAAGACATTTCCCCTTGTCACTTAGAAAGGTCCATGCCTCAATCACATGATATTCTTTCCCATGGCTTGTAACCAAGGATCTTTAAGGGACTGGAACAAAGCCTTAAAAATGAGCTGTTTTGCATGGAAGGTCATGCAGTAGAAGGAGACTTTTGTATTGGATAAAAAGAGGAAAGTGCTGCTTCAGGCTTCTAATTGTGTTCCTTCTATGCTGAATATGGAATCTTACCAAAGAATATCAATCTCAGTTTTATAAAGACAGAGAGCATAATACCTTATTGGTCGAGTGCCCATCTCTCAGGAGACTAGAACACTTGGGCAGATATTATGTAGTGAGTGCCCACAGCATCTTTTCTGAAGATGATTTGTATCCTTCCTGGCCAGCTCTCGTATGATCCTGTTTCTCTCATTTTTCATATTCTGTAGCTTCTTTGACTTCTTTCTTTACAATTAACTTTTCTCTAACTTTGTTCTAACCTTACCTCTCTGTCTCATCAAGGTTGATATTATGTATGTCTCATCATATTTGATGTTGTGTATGTGGGTGAAAGAGTATGTATGTATGATACAGAGAAGAGTTCAGTTTTCAGTCTTTTAGCCAATCAACCTATTGTCCAGGGCTTACCTAGAAAACAGGAAAATTCTTTCTTCTAAGACTATTTAACCTAGATTCTTTTTCATGGTCAAAAAGAAATTGATAAGATATAAAAGTTTACTTGTAATAAAGATTAAAGCACATTTTCAGTGCCTTAAAAAGACATTGCTTAGCTGGGCACTTGTGGCTCACGCCTGTAATCCTAGCTACTCAGGAGGCTGAGATCTGAGGATTGCAGTTCAAAGCCAGCCAGGCAGGAATGACCTGAAAACCAGAAGTGGCACTGTGGCTCTAGTGGTAGAGCTCTTGCCTTGTGCTGAAGAGCTCAGAGACAGTGCCCAGGCCCAGAGTTCATGCCCCATGATGGATTAAAAAAAAAAGACATTGTTTCCAGCTGGGCACCAATGGTTCATGCCTGTAATCATAGTTACTCCAGAGGCTGAGATCTCAGAATGTCAGTTCAAAGCCAGCCTGGGCAAGAAAGTCTGTGAGCCTCTTATCTCCAATAAAAAGCTGGAAGTGGAGCTGTGGCTTAAGTGATAGAGTGTTAACCATGAGCTAAAAAGCTCTGGGATAGCTCCCAAGCCTTGGCACAAAGAAAAAAAAGGCATTGTTTCCTTACTAAATTCTTTTCATAACTAATTAAGGAAGACTTTTTAAATTAATGAATTTGTAAGCCTTGTCTTTGGGCAAGTCCCAGAGAAGTCCTGTAGTTGATAATTACAATAAGATGGCAGTAAGATTCAAATGGATTCCATTCAAATAGAAGTTGTGGTTGGCTTCTAGAATGACTATGACAGAAGAACTAGAGATGTAGTGGTGATCACAGTTTGTCTACCATTTCTAGGGGTTATACTAGAGACCAGGCGTTTTATGCACACTATAAATCTTGATATGTATTCTAGTCAACACCAACTATTTGGCTCAATTATTTCCATTTTATAGAGAAAACGAAGTCCCCAAAGGTAAATATGCTTTCTTGGGACAAGGATTTTAACTAAAGTCTGAGTGGTTCTAAAATATATGTTATTGTCATCCACCATGATGCTCATTGTTTGTAGATTGAAGTTTCTGTACTTGCATTTCCTGTGAGTGCTGTGGCAGGCCTGGCAGGACCCTCATATGTCTATCACTTTTGCTCTTTACCTAAAATAGTAAAGTATTGCTGGGTGCCAGTGGCTCATGCCTGTAATCCCAGCTCCTTAGAAGGCCGAGGTCTGAGAATCAAAGTTCAAAGCCAATTAAGGCAGAAAAATTTGAGAGACTCTGTCTCCAATTAAACAGCAAAAAAAAAAAAATAATATATAATGTGATAATGTGATGTCAGGAAAATGAACCCTTAGATATGTATTTTAAATGTTTTTTCTTTCATACATGTGTTTCTAACGCATTTATAAGATTATCTCTTTGTTGCTTTGTATGTCCCTCCCCCACAGTATAACCCCTGCTTTCACTATATTTGATGTCAGTATAACTTGTGGAGGAGATGGGGAAAAACCAGTTGTTTAAGGATACAGGTGGATCTGATGCAACAATGAGAAGTACAAGTTGTCATGTCCAAAACGAGCTTTACAACGTCGGTGCGGGGGGGTGGGGAGGGAAAGGGGGTGGGGAGGAGGGGAGAGGAGAAGGATTGGGATGGGGGGAGGGGGGATGCTGGGAAGGGATGGGAAGGGTAAACAAAGGAGGAGGCTGCAATGCTTGGTAAGAAATGTACGCATTATCCTGCCCATGCAATTGTAACCCCTCTGTACAGTATGTTCACAAATAAAATAAAATAAAATTTATAAAAAAAAAAACACAAAAAAACCTAGATTAGATACATGTATGGCTCAAATGGTAGAACACTAGCCATGAGCAAGAAAGCCAGGCAAGAACCTGAGTTCAAGCCTGGTACTGATATTTAGGAAAAGAAGTAGGGGAGATGTGTGTGTGTGTGTGTGTGTGTGTGAGAGAGAGAGAGAGAGAGAGATCATGAGGGATGATTTTTATTCTAGTCTTCATTTCTTCTCTTTTGTTCATATAATACCTTTATGTATACTTTAAATCAAACATGCACAAATATATAATATCCACATAGGTATAGGTAAATGATTCCAATATTAGTAGTAAAGGTATAATATGACTTATTGTCATCACTAATAATTGCCATGCTGGCTCATGCATATAATCCTACGTACTTGGGAGGCAAAACTGAGGAATATTGAGTTTTGACTCCAGCCCAGGCAAAAAGAAAAGCCCAAGACACTGTCTAAAAAAGACAATCTAAACTAAAAACAAGAGTGGAGGCCCAAGTGGTAGAATGCTTGAGGTTCTGAATTCAAACCCCAGTACCATCAAGAGATAATAAAATAAAAACCAAACTAACAAGCATGGAAACCTTATAAGCATCTACTGCATGCCAGACTCAGTCATTAGTTTCCTGAAATTCTCATAGTAAGTAATCTAACAGACCTTTAGATGTTCAGTTTTATAGATGAAACAGAGGCTTAAAAAAGGTAATTGGTCTTCAGGAGGCCATAGCTCTCATCTAGGGTAAAACTGGGATTTAAAGGTAGGGCTTTGTCAATCTAGAATCTACCTTATTTCTACCGTAGAGCTGTATCACAATGTTACTTGTAGAAGGACTTACTGAACGTTGAGTTCCTGTGTGAGACTGCCCTATTTCAAATGCAGGCTGTCACATGGGCTAAGTTAATAGTCAGGACTATTAGGAGGAGGACCTTTCTCTAGGTGTTAGGTACTGTTACCATTTTTGTTACGTATTAATACTGCATTGTGCCATAACCCAGGTTAATGGAGGAAAGAAACTGGAAGCCATTTACTTTGATGGGCTTCTGAATTCTCTTGGCCTGACTCTGTTGGCCTTTCCCAGGACACACTGTCATCAGACTTAATTTCCTCTTTTCCCTCCCAGCCATAATTAGATTATGAGAGAAGGTGCAGTAAAAGTGACATGCAGCCCCAGGGCTAGAGAACCTCAGTCTCACAAGGCCCTGACAACCTCCTGTCAAAAGAAGGAAAGCCTTCCTCCTTCAGCTTCATTAGCATGAAGACAAGCTTTCTTCTTTCCCATGAAAGGGGTGTGTTTTAGGGAGAAGGACCAGGACAAAGAAGCATGTAAGCATATAGATAGGAGATTAAAACTCTTAAAACTGTTGTACCTCAAGATAAAAATATGTCTTTTTCCAATATTTCTTATTATTGAAACTATTGTATCTTTATTTCTTCTCACCTTTGCAAGTTTTCCCATAATTTTTCATTTGGTATATCCCTTTAATGTGCAAACCAAATTCTTTAGGAGATTCCAGAACATTCTGCAATGAGCCACAGCAAATGCACACTGCATTACAACAATGAACATGACGTTCTCAGAAAGACCAGATTTACAAATCTAATCCACTCTCTCCTGAGGTGATCGAAAAGATCAGTTAGCAATTGTTTCTCACATCAAATTCCTTGGTATTTGTCTATTAAATGGAAGCATCACCTAAAACACACAGTTCTGAGGCCTTCATTGAAATGTTTTGTCAGTTCTGTACCCCCATGTAACTACCATCCAAACAGGATGCAGAACATTTTCATCATCACAGGAAGTCCTAGGGAATGCTCCGTGTCTTGTGTTACGCTCCAGCTTTCTTGAGCCTTGGGAGATATTTCTTTTTCTATCTACTCTCTCCCCAGTCATCTGAGGGCAAATTTTCTGATCCTTCCAGAAGTTTCAGAGAGCGTTCTCTCGGCTCTGATTCTCTGCCTGCCATCATAAGTAAGTTACTTTCTTGCACTTGGGAGAGGATCAGTTTGTCTAAAGGGGATGGATGTCTCTCCTCTCTTCTGTCCAACCTCCAGACTTCCATGCATTATTGATACAGTTGGCAAAGACTATGAGCAAGTTTGGTGGGGGTGGGGAGTACAAGCTGTAGGACTCCTCTGAATTCTAATCTATCACCCCAGTCTACACAGTCATTAAAAATGCAGTAGAGAGCTGACTTACTTCTCACCTCTTTGTGTCAATAATGCATCTTCTAGCAGCTCATGTGTGGGATGAGACAGCCAAGGGACTCTTTTCTGAAGAGTTTGCTGCAGCATTTTAGAGTTCATTTAGATCTCCTTACATCCTCATCTCTGATGAATTTTTGAAATCTATGATTTTCCAGCTTACTCAGATTGCTTTGCTTATTAGGTTGGGAGTGATGATCTACAGATTTCTTTAAAAAGCTAAACAAAAAGCCTTAGGCACAAGTAGAACAATCAGTTGGTTTTGATATTTTATAGAACAACAATTGTGGTTCAGACATGCTATAGATTATAAGATGTAAGATTATTGCAAATCTAGTTTGCAAATCTAGCTTATGAGAAAACCCTAAATATGTATATCAACACATATATCACTATCAAATGGATTTAAAAGGCATACATTTTAACAGTCAATATTCAAGGAGAATAATCAAGACCTTTTTTGTTTATTTATTTCTTGCTTTTTATATTATCCAGTGAAACACCTCATGTCTACAAAGAGATGCTGTTAATCATAGGAATAGGAACTGTTACAGTCTCATAAATTTTACTTGATAATCAGACATGGAAGCAAAAGTGTTTTGATTTGATGCACCTTCAGGGTGATTCTAGGAGTTAACATTCATCTTCAAGGGAAACGGATTGTCATATTAATCTTCTTGTGCATAGCATCTTTGTGATTTTCTCCCATTGAGAGAGTCAAGTGTGAAAAAAATCATTCTGCCCTTAAGTCTCCTTGAAAATACATGTTCCTGTTTTTAAGAGTATTACAGAATGTCAAATGTGCACTAAAATGGGAAAGTGCAATGGACTCTCTTATATACATAATGTAGAAACAGTGATTGTCAACATTTTACCCATTCTGTCTCATACATCTCCCACTTCCAGGGAGGATGCTGTGGGGTTTGAAGTTTCCAAATAAACCCTTCAGTGTTCATTCAGCTTTTAAGAATACAAGAAAATTTATTTTATGTAAGCAGGGCACTTCTTTTGAGAATGAGATCCAGAAAAACCACATTTGAAATCTTTTTTTAAGCAGATTAATCTCAGTGAAGACCCACAGCAAGTTGATTCTGTTTCTTCTAAATCTTTTTTTTTTCTTGCTACCCCTCAACCCAAACCTCTTTGGCCCATCTGGCCCACTCAGAGCGAGCTTCCCCACTTGGTGAGCAGGAGCAAGCTTTTCATAAAGATTTATTGGTTAAGTGAATGGAGCATCTTGCTTCCCATAGTCTTTGCTTATGATGCCTGTCCAGCACAGCTCCTTTCTCTATGCTAATACATAAAGAAACATAAACCCAAACTTTGTCACTTGTTTTCCCTTATCCACTGGTTTTGTTTCTTTCCCAGGTATTCTCCAGTTTTGTCATCCTGGTACTCCTCTCTTACCAGCTTTTGAATATAAGAGTTCCATAAGACCAGTACAGGGCTTATTTTGTTTTGTCTCTACCCATGAGATAAATTACTCCCTCATCCAATCTTCTAAGCTCCATACCACTAATATACATACTTTTTTTTTACAAATTCATATTTATTACAAATAAAGATACTTAATAAGGTATATTTTATTTAATTAGTATTATATTTATTAATATTTAGTTAGTATAATTTCATTACTTATATTACTAATTAATATCTAATAAATCCTATTTTGTTTCTGTAAGGAAACATAAATTTGTTACTTAATTTTTACTGCTCCCTCAATGCTTGTATGAATTGATCCATGCAATGAGGTTCTAATACATTTTCTTGGAAATGGAACCCAAAGCATTATACATACTAGGCAAGTGGTATGCAACGGGGATATATTATTTTGTTTCCTTCTTCCTTTGTTTGTTTTTTATTTTGGCGTTGAGATAGCATCTCCCCAACTTTGCCCTGGCTCACCTCCCACTCACGATCCTTCTGCCCGAACCTCTCAAGGAAATGAGATTTTATGGACATCCACCCCCACACCCAGTTTCCAGTGCCTTTTCTGTGTTCATTGTTAACGTTTTAAAATTGCCCAGAAGATACTGTTATGAAAAACATATTTGATTTTGGTGCCCTGGTATTGTATATGCGTTTATTTGAATTATGGAAGGGAACAACAGCATGGTGAGACAGAGGACAAGGTCGGAACAGTGTTACAGTGATACTCACAAGACAATACGTTGGCAATGATCTGTACAATGTGGGGATGGGGAGGTATGGGGAGGGAAAGGCAGAGAAAAATGAGGGAAGGGGTAACAAGTTTGACAAAGTACTTATTACCTGATGTAACTGTAACCCCTCTGTATATCACCTTTACAATAAAATTTTAAAAAATGTTCAATATCTGTCTAAAATTCAAATGTAATTGACCCATTATTTGTTAAATATCACAATCTATTTTTTTCAGTTTCTTTTTTTATGGTCAAGGTGATGTACAGAGGGCTTACAGTTACATAAGTAAGGTAATGAGTTCATTTCTTATCAGTGTTGGCCCTCCCTCATTTTCTTCCACTTTGAACAATTTTTTTTAGTAAAACCATGTCCTAAATATTTCAAAGGATACGTTCATACTAAAAAACAGTACTCATTATTTATCTAAAATTTAAATATAACTGGGCATCCTGTATTATATCTGATCATTGTAAATTGAAAGATTAATTTTATTCTCCAGATGAAAAGGGTAGATTATTTGATATGTTTCTTCTTTTGAAATCAGATCCTGGGAGCTGTGCTGAGCTTTGTGTGCTCAAGGCTTGCACTCTACTACTGAGTCACAGTTCTATTTCCAGCTTTTTTGGTAGTTAATTTGAGATGCATCTCATGCACATTCCTGCCTGGGCTAACTTTGAACCATGATCCTCGCTTTGAACCATGATCTTCAGATCTCAGCCTCCTAAATTATAGCCATGAAATACTGGCTCATGGTCACATTTTCTTTTTTGAATATGTCTAATATCCCAGGCCTGTGTGATATATGATTTCATTTACTCACTTAACCAAGATTCCTTAGGTGTCTTCTGAATTACAAACTGACCTCTACTCTTTTTGTTCTTTAGTTGTTTTTTGGTTTTTTGTTGTTGTTGTTTGTTTTTTTTCTTGTCAGTTGTGGGGCTTGAACTCTGTGCCTGGACACTGTCCCTCAGCTCTTCAGCTCAAGACTAGTGTTCTACCACTTGAGCTACAGTGCCACTTCCAGTTTTCTGGTGGTTAATTAGAGATAAGATTCTCATGGACTTTCCTGCCTGGGCTGGCTTTGCACCATGATCCTTAGATCTCAGCCTCCTGAGTAGCTAGGATTACAGGCCTGAGCTACCAGCACCTGGCTTCTTTAGTATTTTTTCATGATATGTAGTACCATTGGTCTTCAGGAACTGTAGCTTTTACCCTAAGTCCAAAATTACTAAGTATCTGTCCTTCTCCATTCTTGTTTTCTCTCCACTGCCTTTTCCTTTTCATCTTCAGAAGCACCTCCTAAGCCTTCATTATCCCTGAGAAACTTGCTTTGACGATGCCATGCCCTTGTATTCTAGCCTCTTCTTTGAGACTGTATTTCTTGAAAAAATATAGAAAGTTTGTGGTCACTGTTGCAAACTTTACTCCCACTCATTTCTCAGCTCATTGTATTCCTTTTACCTATCACTCTATGACTTTCATAATCTTTTGTGGTATCTTCGCTTGCATTTGTGGATACACTGGATGTTTTAGACACTTTTATTTTCCCTTTGTAGCTATACTAAATCTTATTACTCTGTGATCTTCTCGTTGCAAAGGAGTCCTAAGTAAACATTTACAAACTTTTCATTTCTCATAGAAATAAGTCTCCTGACCAATTAAACATCTTTCTAGACCCTATCCAAATTCATAACATGAAACTTTATGAGAACTGTGGTATAATTGCCTTAGAAAGTTATAAGCATCCTGAGAAAAAGAGATAAAGCACTATGAGTGCTGTTAGCACAGGCCGCCAGAACTTCTGAAGGTATATATATACCCATTTGTCTTGTTCTTTAAGTTCTGACCTGGCCATTTTCACACAATTGATAGAATGCTGAATAAGAAATAAGGATTCACACTCTAAAGAAATGAGTCACCTATAAAAGGGTAAAAGACTGGAGCAATGAGATGAGTTAAGAGTATCCCAGATTCAGCCCACAAGAGACAACAGTGACTTGAACACAGGTAATGGTAGTGGCTGTTGAGTAATTTATTTGTGGTATGGATCATGTTTCATGGAATTAACATTGGTTGACTTCAGCTTATACAGAAATTACACAACTATATGTGTCTTTACTTTTTTTTTTGGAACACATTGGTGGTTGAACTGAAACAGAGCCTCTTGTCAGGTAGGCAGGTGCTCTGCCACATAAGCTACATCGCTACACCATTTTGCTTTAGTACTTTTCATGTGGGGTCTCTTGTTTTTGCCCAGGGAAGCTTCAGACTACATTCCTCCTTTCCTGTCTAGCAGGGGTTACAGGCATGTGCCGTCACACCTGGCCAGATAGATATCTTTTGAGTGGTATTGAAATTATTTTTTATTAGCTATTTAGGTTTCTGAATATGGATGCTTTCAAGAAAAAAAAGAGTTAATTTTCAGAGGTCATAAGAAGTAACCCTTTTTTGTTTTAAAGTCAACAAAAATGAGAGTAGGAAGCTTTGTGTTTTGAAATATTATGTATGCTGAGGCATGTATGTGTTTTCTAAAAGTTGTATGCTTCAAGCCTTAGTGGTGGATTTAGAGGCTAAATTTTTAGTATAACAATTCAGAAAAACTCGGGGCTTACAGCATACTTTATGTAAACAAGGGAAAAAAGTCTGTAATTTCATGTGCATTTATATAGTTTTCATTTCAGTGTGAATCTTTGTAAGAAAATCAATTAAAAAAACGTGTTGGGATTTCAATGTATGTATGGCTCTGTGGGAGCTCTGCCTATAAAGAAGGATTCTCTGGATAGTAAATTGTTGAAGTGGAATTAGGGTACATTTTTGTTGACTTTAAAACAAAAAATGGGTTTCTTCTTATAACCTCTAAAAATTAACTCTTTTTCTTCTTGAAAGCATCCATATGATTCACCTTTCAGAAGTAGGGTTTAATAAAAGAGTTGTTATGCAAATACTGTGCTTAACAAGTTGAAGCTAATACAGAAAAATACTTCTAAAATCAAAGTTGATAATTTTACTGACCTATGTAAGAATTTTTACCTTTTGAGTTGTAAAAAATATGAAATATTTTTGGCTTTTTTTAATGGATGGATCCCTTGAGTCATGAGAATTCATAGAATAATAAAAGCCGTCAATGATTTGTTAGGTGTGAGGCAGAACTCTTGCCTGTAAAGGGGAGGAGAAATTTCTCTTTCCACATGAATTGCATATAAGGAGACAACATACTTATTAGCACTGGACAAAACAGGTTGCAAGTTATAGATACTTAGACTATTTCCAACAACTTGGTGAAGGAGGGGAAATGGGAGGGGAAAATCTGGGAGAGAATGAGGTAGAGGGTGATACTGTTCAAAAGGAAACATATTCATTATCTGACTTATGTAATTGTAATTCCTCTGTACATACCTTAATAATAATTTTTTTAAATTACTGCATATGCATGCAAACACATGTACAAACCTGGGGATGTACACATGGACCCACCCATTATTCTTCATGCAGATGACAATTGTTGCTCAAGATTTAGAATTCTTTTCAGCACTCCTAAATAATTTCATTCTCAGAAAAAGAATATTTCCAAGATGAGATATCCATTCTCTTGTACCCAATCACACTGGCATTGGTAAATTTTTGAAAATATCTCTCGGAAAACTATTATTTTTTTTTAAAGGCTATAAACCAGTTTTATTTTTTTTAAGGTTTTATATGAAGTTCTTTTTTTATTGTTTTATTTTATTTTATTTTATTTGTGAAGATACTGTACAGAGGGGTTACAATTACATGGGCAGGATAATGCGTACATTTCTTACCAAGCATTGCAGCCTCCTCCTTTTGTTTACCCTTCACATCCCTTCCCAGCCTCCCCCCTCCCCCCCAATCCCAATCTTTCCCCCCCCCCCCCCTTCCCCCCCTCTGCCCCGCACCAACGTTGTAAAGCTCGTTTTGGACATGACAACTTGTACTTCTCATTGTTGCAACAGGTCCACCTGTATCTTTAAACAACTGGTTTTTCCCCATCACCTCAAGTTATACTGACATCAAATATAGTGAAAGCAGGGGTTATACTGTGGGGGACGGACATACAAAGCAACAAAGAGATAATCTTATAAATGCATTAGAAACACATGCATGAAAGAAAAAAAACTTTAAGATACATATCTAAGGGTTCAATTTCCTGACATCACATTATCTGACCTTTTCTGCTTGACTCATAGATATACTAGATATTGCAAATAAGGGAAACCATGGGACCTATGTTTCTTTGGGCCTGGCTTACTTCACTTATAATTTTTTCCAAGTTTCGGAAAACTATTATTATTGTCACAGCATGCAGAAGCTCCTACAGCAACAGAAACTCAATTAAAGTATAAATATTTAACAATATTCATATATTAAAAATAGCTGCACAGAAATCTTGTGAAGGGAATGAGCCACCTGAAAATTTCCATCACAGCAAACAACCATATTTTGGCACTATTGAACACAAGGGTGAGAAATTATCTTTGAGTTTCCTTCAAACAGTCATACTCTAGGAAAAATTCCTGAGGCCTAGAGGCCATTAGCTTTCACTTGGCCAGTCACCAAAGCAACTTGGCTCTTCTAGAAGCAGATTCATATATATGAATTTCAGGCGCATTTAATTAGTTGAGAGGATGAGCTCAATACAAACAAAAGGAGAGATGCAGTTTAGGACAGGGTAGGAATTAAACAAAGATGTGGTCTCAGCAGAGATTAGTATCAGCCTGATTTCACTGGGAAGCCCCCTTCTGGAGCATAAATTATACCACAGGCTTGCTTCTTACTGGGAGACAAAGGGAACAAAACCTTTTGTTAGTGTTGGTTATCACATTCTAGGTAAGGTAGCATGTGGGTGAGTAAAGGCAGTTAGTTCTATGGCCAGATGTGAAGTGATAGCAACTACTACTGAAAGCAAGTGGAGAAGAGTGCTTTGGCTTTACCTGCCCTACCCACTATCCTAGCAGACGGATCATTCTATGCAATCTTAATAGGAAAGAGGAAGAAAGGTGAGTTGCTAGAGAGAAGTACAGCACTGGCCACCTGATAGCACTACAGGAAAACTGATAGTGTCATGTATCACAGGGTTGGGTGTCCTTTACATGGCTGTATCACAGCCATTCCAATAATGGTTACTCATAATGCCGACCTGCAGTGGAGATCAGGGCTCTGCTCCATTAGGTTTGCAACTGGAAAGGCTGGGACCATGCACATTTTCATAGTTGCTGGGGTTTTTCCCCTTCTTCTCACTGAACTTATTTAGACAGGAAACAACCTAGTTGTGGAAGTGCAACTTCCAAGAGTGTTTCTTGAGCCTTAAGGTAGACACATAAGACGCATGATAAAAGTTAAATGCTTCTTAAACAATAAATGTATTTGAGAGAGGTTCACATTTTGAGAATCAGGATATTCATGTGTCTCAGTTTACTCTCAGGAAGGCCGGAAGGAAAGAAGGACTTTGTGGCTTGTTTCTGTTGAACAATTAGGTGATTGTAACCCATTGTGTAATTGCCAGCCTCCTTGTTTCCTTCCAGTTCCCCCCGCCCTCACTCCTGTTATTCTACTTATACCTGGTCAAGTTACATCCTTCAGTGGCTGTCTTCAGACCATTTTACAGAAATGTCTAGTATAATCCCTGTAAAGACCCTCAGATATCCAAAGCTGCCTTGGATACATCAGTGTTCTCTTTTAAAAAAAATCATAAATGGATGTTTTTCTTTTTCAGTATCATAATTCTACCTTTCACTGGGCGTATTTGTCAACAAAGGAGTGTTTGAAATATGGAGGAAAGCTTGTGGGGAACAACTGCAGTTTTGTTCCAGATATCACACTCATGTCTTTCATTCTTTTCTTCGGCACCTACACCTCTTCTATGGCTCTGAAAAAATTCAAAACAAGTCGCTATTTTCCAACCACAGTAAGTAGCTAAGATCGAAATGTTATCACTGTCTCAACAATAATGTAATTTTACAAAATGGGTGAGGGAAGCACCTAAATTAAACTTATCTGATACAGTTTTGTTCACTTAAAAAAATTGCATCCCAGTGTTTGCGTATGTGGGATGCATACTTAACATAATTGTAGTATGTTTTGAAAAACTTTCCCAAGATTTGCTTGCATAATTTTGTCATAAATTCTGTCCTAACTCTGAATATACTAAAAGGAAACAGTGAGATTTATTCTATCTAAAAATACACGAATGAAGAAAAAGACCTTTTCATATCTAATGTTTGAATACATAAATAAAAATCTTTCTATATTAACCAGATGTTTTGATTTTGTGTAATCAAGGGAGGGGTTTTTTTTTGGTTCATGGGCTGAACAGGTATTTTAGTACTTGAGTTATAAATTGCAGGAGTTAACGAAGTGGTGTTATGTTGCTATTGGTGTCATCCAAACCACACTTTCATTGCATAAGGATGAATGTTGCAGTACTAATAATTTAACTGGGTTGTGCAAACATCCTCTCTCTGAGGTGGTCTTGAATTCAATACTCTGATGGTTCTTTGGGAAACTGAGGGATGAGGCCAATGTATAGTTAATGAATTTTGATTTTGCCTTCAGAATAAAACTAAGATAATCTTTTCCTTTACTGTTCAGTTCTTTGTGTATAGGATTTCAATATGTATTGTGTAATCTTGAGTACACCCAATTTATATCAGTGTCTGCTCTAGATAACTGGAATCCCATGAAATCTGTCCTCTAGGTTGAATTTTAGAAGATGAGATGTAGTTTCCCTTTTCCAGTTCTTAGGCAATGAAACTTAAATTACTATGTTCATTTCACCCCAGAAATTTTGGAGTCTTCTCATTTTTCTTCTCATATGGAAAATAAAGGGTTGATAATGAAATGTCTAGAACTAAATGGCCCAAGGAATGAGAAATTTTCCATAAATGGAAATGTAAAATGAAGCATTCCTCGTGGTCTCCCCATCGATATTGTAAAATGGAGGTTCATGGGAAGAATTCAACCCCAGTCATTTGTTGTTCAGCACACTGTGTGTAACGCGCGCGCACACACACGCACACACACACACACACACACGCACACACACACACATGTACTACACACATACACATTTGAAGTCTTACAAGTTCTAGAACATGCACTTCGTAGCTGTCTTTGTTTTCACAATGTTCTGCTCTGCATCACCAAGTCAGATTATGTTTCTGCTCCTGAATGCATTTTGCATCATGACCCAACATCCGCTCTAGGAAATGTGTTTCCTTGCTTCACTTTGTCCGGTACAGCATTATATAGAAATAGTTCCTATGTAAAGTTTTTGAAGATCATTTCTTCCAGGTTGAGATTTTTCCCTTTGTCATTATCGGTTCACTGGTAGCTTGGTTTTTATTTTATTTTACAGATCATTAGCACCTGTCAAAGTCTTAATGTTATTTAAGCACTGTAAGTGGAAAAGTAGAAAATTTGTTAGTATTTGTAAGTTGTAATTTGCAAAATAAATCTTGTTACAACTTTAAACATGAAGAAACTTCAATTATATTTTCTATTTTTAATTTTAACAGACATTGTGGAACAGTGGCACTAAGCTAATTAACATAATCTCAGTTAAGTCATATTTGGGGATGAGAACAGTTAAGATCTACTCTTAGAAATTTTGAAATATAAGACATTAACTCTATTCAACATGCTGTATTATTGGATCTCAAGATCTCTTCCTGTCCAACATCCTTCATCCCTACTCTCTACTTCTACGACTTTGACATTTTAAATTTCCATATATGAATGAGATCATGCATTGTTTGTCTTTTTTTGCCTAGCTTATTTCACTTAGAATAATGTCCTTCAAGTTGTTCCATGTTGTCTCAAATTAAATTATTTCTTCTATTTTAAGGCTGAAGAGTATTGCACTATAAATATGTACCACATTATCCTATATTGATTATCTAGATCTTGGTTATTGAGAAAACATGGGAGAGCAGTCTTTGACATACTGCTTTCATTTCCTTTGGATATATAGAATTGCTGGATGATCACATCATAGTTTTACCTTTACATTTGGGAGGGAAACTCCCAACTGTTTTCCATAATGGCTACTCTAAGTTACATTCCCATGGAAAGACTTACAGGGGTTCCTTTTGTCTTTTTTTCACAGCCTTGCTAACACTTTTGTCTTTTTGATAATAGCCATTTTAATGTGTGAAGTCATAGCTCAGTGTGGATTTAATTTACATTTCCTTGGTGATTGGTGATACTAAGTATTTTTTTTCCCCCTTAGGACTATTGGCCAGTTGTTTGTTGCCTTTTAAGAAATCTCTGTTAAGTGCTTTGTCCATTTTTAACCAAGTTAATATTTGTTATTGAGTTAGTTATATATTCAAGATAGTAATCCCTTACCATATGTATGATTTGTAAATATGATTCCCTCATAGAATATTTTGTTACTCTGTTGAATGTTTCTCTGCTAGGTGGAAGCATTTTAGTTTAATGAAATCTTACTTGTCTACTTTTGCTTTTGTTTCCTCCTTTTTTTTTAGGATTCAGATCTACAAAAAAAGCATACTAACATTAGTTTACTTGAGAATAACACTAATCTTTGATTGAACTAACTAACTTTGATTTCCCCAATGCTTTATTTTTTATTATTTATTTATTTTTTTGTCAAGATGGTGTACAGAGGGACTACAGTTACATAAGTTAGGTAATAAGTACATTTCTTGTTGAACTTGTTTTCCCCTCCCTCAGTTTTCTCCCTTTTTTCCTTCGCCCATCCCCCTCCCCAAGTTGTACAGATCATTTCCACCATATTGTCTTGCAAGTATTGCTGTTGCATTGGTTCGCCACCTTGTCCTTTATCTCACCATTTTGTTGTTTCCCTTCCTTTCCCTAATTCATATAAATATATATGCAATACCCAGGACACCAAAAATCAAATACAGTGACAACAAAGGATAAACTATAGGGAGAAGAACACACAAAAGAAACAAGAAATCACATAGCACATAAAAAAAAAAACCAGCAACAAAGAAAAACCTCTTATGTCCATGTCTTGGAGCTTGGAGTTCATTTTGCTTAGCATCATCTTATATGGTTATATGTACATGGCTATTGAGCTATTCTGCTCATCTACTAAGATTATCCTAGATGTATACTGATTATTGCAACTAAGGAAAACCATGGGATCTGTTTCTTTGGAATTCTATGCTTCCATCAGAAAGAATGATACTGCCCTATATATAAGGAAATGGAAAGATTTGGAAAAAAATCATGTTTTATTAAAAAGTAAGGTTTAAGGTTACATATTTAAGTATTCAATCCATTTGGGTGACTTTCATACATGATAGAAGGTGAAGGTCCAGTTTTGTTCTTCTACTTTGAATGTCTAGTTTCCCAATATTGCTTATTAAAGAAATGTTCCTCCCCCCAATATGTGGTTCTTAGCACCTAGATTGAAAACTCATCCAACTGTGAATGTGAGTTTATTTCTGTTCTGTCTATTCTCTTGGTCTATATATCTTTCTTTGTGTATGTGTGTATACCAGTCTTGGGGTCTGAGTGCTGTCCCTGAGCTTCTTTTGTTCAAATCTAGTGCCCTTGAGCCACAGCTGTACTTTTAGCTGTTTTTAGTAGTTTATTGGAGATAAGAGTCTCACAGACTTTCCTGCCATCACTAGATTCAAACTGTGATCCTCATATCTCAGCCTCCTGTGTAGCAGGATTACTTGTGTGAGCCACTGGCACTGGCTATCTTTTTACAACCAATATAATTTGTTTACTCTAACTTCACGGTATATTTTGAAGCCAGGTGTTGCAATGACTCCAGACTTGTTCTTTTTACTCAAAATTGCTTTGGGTATGTTAGACCTCTTGTGTTTCCATACAAATTTTAAGATTATTTTCCCTGTTTCTGTGAAAAATAACATTGGAATTTTTATATGGATTGCACTCGATATCTTTGAGTAGTATGGACATTTTATTAGTATTATTTCTAATCATGAACATAGGATATCGATTTATTTATGTTTTCAGTTTCTTTAACAAATTCTTTACAGATTTCAAATTATAACTCATTTACCTACTTGAGTGAGTATATTCCTAGATATTTTATTATTTTGTAGCTATTGTAAATAGGACTAATTTCCTGATTTTGTTTTTAGATTGTTAATATATATTAATACTTGATTTTCATATATTAATTTTTATATCACAACTTTACTGAGTGTATCAGTTCTGTGGGGGGGGGGGTGAGTGTGCGCGCGCACGCGCGCACGTGCGCAAGAATACCTGTGAATATAATCTTTAGGATTTTCTTTGATAAGATCATGCTGTCAACATAGTTGTGCTAGTAGCTTTAGTGTGGTCTTGTTTGTGATCATTTGGGTAAATGCCCAGAAGTGGGATTGCTGGGTCATAGGGGAGCTCTATGTGGAGTCTTTGAGGAACCTCCATACTACTTTCCAAAGTGGTTTAACAAGTTTACACTCCCACCAACAATGTAGTAAGGTTCCCTTCTGTCCACATCCCCTCCAACATCTGTTGTTATTAGAGTTCTTGATTATAGCCATTCTAACTGGAGTGAGGTGGTATCTCAATGTTGTTTTGATTTGCATTTCTTTTATGGCTAGGGAGG